>NC_141548.1:22087045-22398636 GCF_021556685.1 Rattus norvegicus | reverse complement strand
AGGGACACTCACACCGGGTGGTGGGTGGCATTGTGTGTGTGTGTGTGTGTGTGTGTGTGTGTGTGAGGGAAACTCACACCGGGTGGTGGGTGGCATTGTGTGTATGTGTGTCAGGGACACTCACACCCAGGTGGTGGGTGGCTGTGTGTGTGTGTGTCAGGGACACTCACACCCGGGTGGTAGGTAATTGCAGTTAGGTACTCAGCTTTGCTATTTCCCATGGGATTTCCAAGTACTTTGTTTCCTTCTCACACTCGGCAGATTTTTCCAGAGTTTACAGTTGTGTGCCTGCTTGATTAGTGCAGAAAATCTGATGGGCATCTTTATTGAGGATGACTCTTAGTTCTCTGCATGGAACCTCCAGGCCTTGGGTTCAAGTTTACCTGGGCTCTGTTCCTGCAGTTCATATCTCAGTAGAAATCTTATTATTATTTTTTTTTATTAACTTGAGTATTTCTTATATACATTTCGAGTGTTATTCCCTTTCCCAGTTTCTGGGCAAACATCCCCCTCCCCCCTCCCCTTCCTTATGGGTGTTCCCCTCCCCACCCTCCCCCCCTTGCCGCCCTCCCCCCAACAATCTAGTTCACTGGGGGTTCACTCTTAGCAGGACCCAGGGCTTCCCCTTCCACTGGTGCTCTTACTAGGATATTCATTGCTACCTATGAGGTCAGAGTCCAGGGTCAGTCCATGTATAGTCTTTAGGTAGTGGCTTAGTCCCTGGAAGCTCTGGTTGCTTGGCATTGTTGTACATATGGGGTCTCGAGCCCCTTCAAGCTCTTCCAGTTCTTTCTCTGATTCCTTCAACGGGGGTCCTATTCTCAGTTCAGTGGTTTGCTGCTGGCATTCGCCTCTGTATTTGCTGTATTCTGGCTGTGTCTTTCAGGAGCGATCTACATCCGGCTCCTGTCGGTCTGCACTTCTTTGCTTCATCCATCAGTCTAATTGGGTGGGTGTATATGTATGGGCCACATGTGGGGCAGGCTCTGAATGGGTGTTCCTTCAGTCTCTGTTTTAATCTTTGCCTCTGTATTCCCTGCCAAGGGTATTCTTGTTCCCCTTTTAAAGAAGGAGTGAAGCATTCACATTTTGATCATCCATCTTGAGTTTCATTTGTTCTAGGCATCTAGGGTAATTCAAGCATTTGGGCTAATAGCCACTTATCAATGAGTGCATACCATGTATGTCTTTCTGTGATTGGGTTAGCTCACTCAGGATGATATTTTCCAGTTCCAACCATTTGCCTACGAATTTCATAAAGTCATTGTTTTTGATAGCTGAGTAATATTCCATTGTGTAGATGTACCACATTTTCTGTATCCATTTCTCTGTTGAAGGGCATCTGGGTTCTTTCCAGCTTCTGGCTATTATAAATAAGGCTGCGATGAACATAGTGGAGCACGTGTCTTTTTTATATGTTGAGGCATCTTTTGGGTATATGCCCAAGAGAGGTATAGCTGGATCCTCAGGCAGTTCAATGTCCAATTTTCTGAGGAACCTCCAGACTGATTTCCAGAATGGTTGTACCAGTCTGCAACCCCACCAACAATGGAGAAGTGTTCCTCTTTCTCCGCATCCTCGCCAGCATCTGCTGTCACCTGAGTTTTTGATCTTAGCCATTCTCACTGGTGTGAGGTGAAATCTCAGGGTTGTTTTGATTTGCATTACCCTTATGACTAAAGATGATGAACATTTCTTTAGGTGTTTCTCAGCCATTCGGTATTCCTCAGCTGTGAATTGTTTGTTTAGCTCTGAACCCCATTTTTTAATAGGGTTATTTGTCTCCCTGCAGTCTAACTTCTTGAGTTCTTTGTATATTTTGGATATAAGGCCTCTATCTGTTGTAGGATTGGTAAAGATCTTTTCCCAATCTGTTGGTTGCCGTTTTGTCCTAACCACAATGTCCTTTGCCTTACGGAAGCTTTGCAGTTTTATGAGATCCCATTTGTTGATTCTTGATCTTAGAGCATAAGGCATTGGTGTTTTGCTCAGGAAATTTTTTCCAGTGCCCATGTGTTCCAGATGCTTCCCTAGTTTTTCTTCTATTAGTTTGAGTGTGTCTGGTTTGATGTGTAGGTCCTTGATCCACTTGGACTTAAGCTTTGTAGAGGGTGATAAGCATGGATCGATCTGCATTCTTCTACATGTTGACCTCCAGTTGAACCAGCACCATTTGCTGAAAATGCTATCTTTTTTCCATTTGATGGTTTTGGCTCCTTTGTCAAAAATCAAGTGACCATAGGTGTGTGGGTTCATTTCTGGGTCTTCAATTCTGTTCCATTGGTCTATCTGTCTGTCTCTGTACCAATACCATGCAGTTTTTATCACTATTGCTCTGTAATACTGCTTGAGTTCAGGGATAGTGATTTCCCCTGAAGTCCTTTTATTGTTGAGGATAGTTTTAGCTATCCTGGGTTTTTTGTTATTCCAGATGAATTTGCAAATTGTTCTGTCTAACTCTTTGAAGAATTGGATTGGTATTTTGATGGGGATTGCATTGAATCTGTAGATCGCTTCTGGTAAAATGGCCATTTTTACTATATTAATCCTGCCAATCCATGAGCATGGGAGATCTTTCCATCTTCTGAAGTCTTCTTCAATTTCTTTCTTCAGTGTCTTGAAGTTCTTATTGTACAAATCTTTTACTTGCTTGGTTAAAGTCACACCGAGGTACTTTAAATTATTTGGGTCTATTATGAAGGGTGTCGTTTCCCTAATTTCTTTCTCAGCTTGTTTCTCTTTTGTGTAGAGGAAGTCTGCTGATTTATTTGAGTTAATTTTATACCCAGCCACTTTGCTGAAGTTGTTTATCAGCGTTAGTAGTTCTCTGGTGGAACTTTTGGGATCACTTAAATATACTATCATATCATCTGCAAATAGTGGTATTTTGACTTCTTCTTTTCCGATCTGTATCCCCTTGACCTCCTTTTGTTGTCTGATTGCTCTGGCTAGAACTTCAAGAACTATATTGAATAAGTAGGGAGAGAGTGGGCAGCCTTGTCTAGTCCCTGATTTTAGTGGGATTGCTTCAAGTTTCTCTCCATTTAGTTTAATGTTAGCAACTGGTTTGCTGTATATGGCTTTTACTATGTTTAGGTATGGGCCTTGAATTCCTATTCTTTCCAGGACTTTTATCATGAAGGGGTATTGAATTTTGTCAAATGCTTTCTCAGCATCTAATGAAATGATCATGTGGTTTTGTTCTTTCAGTTTGTTTATATAATGGATCACGTTGATGGTTTTCCGTATATTAAACCATCCCTGCATGCCTGGGATGAAGCCTACTTGATCATGGTGGATGATTGTTTTGATGTGCTCTTGGATTCGGTTTGCCAGAATTTTATTGAGTATTTTTGCGTCGATATTCATAAGGGAAATTGGTCTGAAGTTCTCTTTCTTTGTTGGGTCTTTGTGTGGTTTAGGTATAAGAGTAATTGTGGCTTCATAGAAGGTATTCGGTAGTGATTCATCTGTTTCAATTTTGTGAAATACTTTGGATAATATTGGTATGAGGTCTTCTATGAAGGTCTGATAGAATTCTGCACTAAAGCCGTCTGGATCTGGGCTCTTTTTGGTTGGGAGACCTTTAATGACTGCTTCTATTTCCTTAGGAGTTATGGGGTTGTTTAACTGGTTTATCTGTTCCTGATTTAACTTCGGTACCTGGTATCTGTCTAGGAAATTGTTCATTTCCTGCAGATTTTCAAGTTTTGTTGAATATAGGCTTTTATAGTAAGATCTGATGATTTTTTGAATTTCCTCTGAATCTGTAGTTATGTCTCCCTTTTTATTTCTGATTTTGTTAATTTGGACACACTCTCTATGTCCTCTCGTTAGTCTTGCTAAGGGTTTATCTATCTTGTTGATTTTCTCAAAGAACCAACTTTTGGTTCTGTTGATTCTTTCTATGGTCCTTTTTGTGTCTACTTGGTTGATTTCAGCTCTGAGTTTGATTATTTCCTGCCTTCTACTCCTCCTGGGTGTATTTGCTTCTTTTTGTTCTAGAGCTTTTAGGTGTGCTGTCAAGCTGCTGATATATGCTCTTTCCTGTTTCTTTCTGCAGGCACTCAGCGCTGTGAGTTTTCCTCTTATCACAGCTTTCATTGTGTCCCATAAGTTTGGGTATGTTGTACCTTCATTTTCATTAAATTCTAAAAAGTTTTTACTTTCTTTCTTTATTTCTTCCTTGACCAGGTTATCATTGAGTAGAGCATTGTTCAATTTCCATGTATATGTGGGCATTCTTCCCTTATTGTTATTGAAGACCAGTTTTAGGCCATGGTGGTCCGATAGCACGCATGGGATTATTTCTATCTTTCTGTACCTGTTGAGGCCCGTTTTTTGACCAATTATATGGTCAATTTTGGAGAAAGTACCATGAGGAGCTGAGAAGAAGGTTTATCCTTTTGCTTTAGGATAGAATGTTCTATAAATATCCGTTAAGTCCATTTGGCTCATGACTTCTCTTAGTCTGTCTACGTCTCTGTTTAATTTCTGTTTCCATGATCTGTCCATTGATGAGAGTGGGGTGTTGAAATCTCCTACTATTATTGTGTGAGGTGCAATATGTGTTTTGAGCTTTAGTAAGGTTTCTTTTACGTATGTAGGTGCCCTTGTATTTGGGGCATAGATATTTAGGATTGAGAGTTCATCTTGGTGGATTTTTCCTTTGATGAATATGAAGTGTCCTTCCTTATCTTTTTTGATGACTTTTAGTTGAAAATTGATTTTATTTGATATTAGAATGGCTACTCCAGCTTGCTTCTTCCGACCATTTGCTTGGAAAGTTTTTTTCCAGCCTTTCACTCTGAGGTAGTGTCTGTCTTTGTCTCTGAGGTGTGTTTCCTGTAGGCAGCAGAATGCAGGGTCCTCGTTGCGTATCCAGTTTGTTAATGTATGTCTTTTTATTGGGGAGTTGAGGCCATTGATGTTGAGAGATATTAAGGAATAGTGATTATTGCTTCCTGTTATATTCATATTTGGATGTGAGGTTATGTTTGTGTGCTTTTCTTCTCTTTGTTTTGTTGCCAAGACGATTAGTTTCTTGCTTCTTCTAGGGTATAGCTTGCCTCCTTATGTTGGGCTTTACCATTTATTATCCTTTGTAGTGCTGGATTTGTAGAAAGATATTGTGTAAATTTGGTTTTGTCATGGAATATCTTGGTTTCTCCATGTATGTTAATTGAGAGTTTTGCAGGATACAGTAACCTGGGCTGGCATTTGTGTTCTCTTAGGGTCTGTATGTCATCAGTCCAGGATCTTCTGGCCTTCATAGTTTCTGGCGAAAAGTCTGGTGTGATTCTGATAGGTCTGCCGTTATATGTTACTTGACCTTTTTCCCTTACTGCTTTTAATATTCTTTCTTTATTTTGTGCATTTGGTAATTTTGACTACTATGTGACAGGAGGAGTTTCTTTTCTGGTCCAATCTATTTGGAGTTCTGTAGGCTTCTGGTATGCCTATGGGTATCTCTTTTTATAGGTTAGGGTAGTTTTCTTCTATGATTTTGTTGAAGATATATACTGGTCCTTTGAGCTGGGAGTCTTCACTCTCTTCTATACCTATTATCCTTAGGTTTGATCTTCTCATTGAGTCCTGGATTTCCTGTATGTTTTGGACCAGTAGCTTTTTCCACTTTACATTATCTTTGACAGTTGAGTCGATGATTTCTATGGAATCTTCTGCTCCTGAGTTTCTCTCTTCCATCTCTTGTATTCTGTTGGTGAAGCTCGTATCTACAGCTCCTTGTCTCTTCTTTTGGTTTTCTATATCCAGGGTTGTTTCCATGTGTTCTTTCTTGATTGCTTCTATTTCCATTTTTAATTCCTTCAACTGTTTGATTGTGTTTTCCTGGAATTCTTTCAGGGATTTTTGTGACTCCTCTCTATGGGCTTCTACTTGTTTATTTATGTTTTCCTGGAATTCTTTCAGGCATTTTTTCGTTTCCTCTCTGTAGGCTTCTACTTGTTTATTAATGTTTTCCTGTGTTTCTCTAAGGGAGTTCTTCACGTCTTTCTCGAAGTCCTCCAGCATCATGATCAAATGTGATTTTGAAACTAGATCTTGCTTTTCTGGTGTGTTTGGATATTCCGTGTTTGCTTTGGTGGGAGAATTGGGCTCCGATGATGCCATGTAGTCTTGGTTTCTGTTGCTTGGGTTCCTGCTCTTGCCTCTCGCCATCAGATTATCTCTAGTGTTACTTTGTTCTGCTATTTCTGACCGTGGCTAGACTGTCCTATAAGCCTGTGCGTCAGGAGTGCTGTAGACCTGTTTTCCTGTTTTCTTTCAGCCTGTTATGGGGACAGAGTGTTCTGCTTTCGGGCGTGTAGTTTTTCCTCTCTACAGGTCTTCAGCTGTTCCTGTGGGCCTGTGTCCTGAGTTCACCAGGCAGGTCACTTGCAGCAGAAAAGTTGGTCTTACCTGTGGTCCCGAGGCTCAAGTTTGCTTGCGGGGTGCTGCCCACGAGCTCCCTGCGGCGGCAGCAACCAGGAAGATCTGCGCCGCCGAAATCTTATTTATTTATGTATTTATATTTTATTTTGTTTTACTCGTTTTTTTCCCCCAAAAAGCTAGAAAATACGGCACTTACATGGGAAGAATAGATATTTACTAAGTGGGCTTCTTGAAGAAAGTGTCAGATGACATCAATCTGTAAGAGTAAATGTCTGGTGCTGAGAAAAGCAGTCAGAATAGTCTGGCGTGTAACACGTGAAGCTGGGGTCTGGGACAGGGAAGGGGATGTGATCAGTGTTTGATTTTGTGATCTTCAGAGCTGAGAGCTGCTTTGCATAAACATGGAGCACAAAATGGCAGAAGGATGTTTAGGGACATCCCAGAAATCACTAGGAATTTTTTTCATAATCACAAGCTAAAATTCACTTAGTGATACTTTTTTAAAAAAGTGAAACTTAGCAACCCAAGCAGTCTGCTTTTAACCGAACATTTTTATACCGTCTCTTCCAAAGATATGCTAACTTGATAAGTGCTAAGGAATGACAGTGGAAATACATTGGAAGTCTTTGTTTTCCATAGTCAAAACATGTTTCCCTAAGAGCAATGCTCCATGTGTTCAGTAACAACACTGCAGGTTGTAGCAGAGCCTTGAGTGAGCTATCGGCGGTTCATGTGGCGTGCACGGCTTCGTAGCCTGGTGTGCTGACAGTCTCAGGGCAGAGTGCGGGTTCTGAACTAAGGCTGTAGTGAAATGAGTAGCACTCCCAGAGACACCTGGGCTTACTGTGTGTTTGGTTTTGAATTAATTGTTGTTGTTGGCTCTCAGACACTTTGATTATTGGCAAAGTTTTTATGACCCTCCCATTCCAGTACCCAAGCCCATATCCACAGCTGAAAAGCTAGCTTGCTTTAGACGAGCTGTGCTTAATATATGCAGCTGTATTCAGTGCCGTGTGCCTGGTTTTTTCCAGTTTATTTTTGAGATTAGAATTTAATTACATTTCTCCATTCCCTTTTCTTCTCATATCTATCCCATGATCTCCTTCATATTCACAGTCTCCCCCTTCTTACTAATTTTTACTACATCCATATATATATTTATATATACACATATATTATATGTCCCCAAAGAGAACCTGTTGGTTCCATATAATGTCACTCATGTACATCTGCAATTTTGAGGCCTCCTAATCTTGGATTTTGGTTAAGGCACTTTCTACGGT
This sequence comes from Rattus norvegicus, assembly GCF_021556685.1. Taxonomy (NCBI): domain Eukaryota; kingdom Metazoa; phylum Chordata; class Mammalia; order Rodentia; family Muridae; genus Rattus; species Rattus norvegicus. Next base: position 22,390,960 of record NC_141548.1, on the reverse strand, counting down.
CCTTGGTAAAGCTGGCGTTTCTTTTGTTTTGTTTTGTACATTTTGAGTTACTCCTAGCACTTGCCCATCACCCTTGCTTCGCTGGCCTGTAGAGGAGCCAGTGAGGGGCCCTTTGGGAGAAGACTGCTTGTGTGTGCACCTGGATATTGATTGTTAGAAAGAATCATGACTATTGTGGCGTTGGTCATTTATTTACTTTATGCCACAACGGGTAAATAACACTTTTTTCTCATTCTCTCACCCCCTTACCAGTGGGTAGAGATTGGAGCCAGGACAGAACTTGCTTAAGTAACTTTTTACCACTGAGTATCCAGCCCTAATTTAATTCTGTTACGACTTCGGTCATACTTACTATCCTGATGAACCAGTGCCTAACATGGCCAGTTTTAGCGCATGTAGAAACTGCTCTGTGGGCATTGTACGATATAGGGAAGAGGAGCAAAGGTGTGTTTTTCCTTTTTAATGTGTAGACTATGAAAATAGCAGGCTTAGCAACAGTTAACCCACTAACAGTCAGCAAACTACAAATCTAGTTTAATGCAGCGTTTCCTTTTCTTGCCGCCCACCTCATCAATCTGATTGCTGTCTGCAGTGGGCCATTTACAGATGGTGGCACTCCTTTCACAGTCACTGCAGGAACTGCAGCCCCAGAAGAGGACAGCTAGGCATTGGGGACATAGCTCATCTTAGGGACATTTAGGGCAAAAGCACTGAAGGAAAAAAAAGAGAGGAAATAAAGTTAAGACGTGGAAATCAGAGAGGCTATTACTTCATTCTTGCTTTGATCATAACAAAAAGACTCGCAGAACACGGTATTGCATAACATTTTCCAATACTATTTAAATATCGAGAGACTACAACAAATATCATGGCTGTGCCTTGCAAGCTGCCATGAGAAGGGACATGCCACTTTCATCTGTCACTCTGTGTTTGTGGCTACAACTTTCCGTCAGTTTACGAACCCACTGCTCAGCTATCAGCTGTGCCACACACTTTATACCTGCACAGCGATCGTATGGAGATACCGCTTAAGACTCTCTGACTGCTTTCCTACTGTGTCTTAGACTTGATTTCTAGGCCACTTCTCTCATGTAAAGGAAACAGAATTGCAGAATTTCTTTAGAATCTCACCACTGCGGTCTTCTGAAGAATGTGTGGTCAAATTTATCTTTTCTCTTTTGACTTTGGGCTTTAAGTTGAACAATGGTCTCCCTTATGCCATTGTCACAAAGAAATCCAGCCCTCCTGAGGTCCTGAGCCGGTTCTCAGCGGTTTAAGAGCTTCAAATAGTGGAAGTCGCACTGAGCTGGTGTTCAGTTTCCTTGTCTTTCCTGCCCACGAATGGTTTTCCTAACAGCACGTGTATATTTTGACAGTGATACAGTTGGTGGATCTGTACTAGCTAAGCAGAGGCGCTCTCTGTGTTGTGCGTCAGGCTCCCACCACCACAGTGTCGTGAGTATGGGCCATTACTCCAAAACTCCGTCCCCCTTCACGGCTGATACTTTTTAAAGAATCTTTATTCTTCTCTCATATCAACTGCAGTTTCCTCTCCATTCCCTCCCTTCAGTCTCTCTCCTCTACCTTCCCTCTCTCCCAGATGTCCCCCACCTCAGCAAGAGCAGGTCTCCCAGGGACATCAACCAAGCACTTAACAAGCTACAATAAGACCAGGAACATATCATCACGTCAAGGCTGGACAAGGTGACGCAGTAGAAGAAACAGGGTCCCACGAGCGTCAGAGCTTGCCCCCACCCCCAGCTCTGCTTCTACTGTTAGGAACCCCACAAGAACACCCAAAACTACTCTACTCTACTCCCCTGTTCTCTTTGTTATCTCTCTCTATATGTGTGTATGTATGTATGTGTATATATGTGTATACATACATACATACATACATACATACATACATACATACTCACTCTCCATCCATCCTAGGTCAGACCTCTACATGCTCCCTGACCTCTGTGAACCTTCATGTTTCCCTGTCAGCTGATTTCTGTGGGCCATGTTCATGTGGTATCTCTGACCCTTCTGGTTCTTCCGATCGTTCTTCCTCCCTCTGTAGGATTCCCTGAACTCTGCTGGTGTTGGCAGCGGGACTCCTCATCTGCTTCCATCAGCTGCCGGGTGAAGTCTCTCTGGTCTCTTCGATAACAACTCTGTTAGGCTCAAGTTCCGCAATACTTTGCAGACAGGACAGGCTGTAGGTAGAAGGTTTTGTGGCTCGTTTGCTGTCCCAGTCCTTCCACTTGAGGCCTTGCCTGGTTATGAAGACGGCTGGTTCAGGCTCCGTATCCCCATTAATAGGAGTGTTGCAAGGGAGTCTACTCTCACAGGTTCCATAGAGTTTCCATTGTACCAGGTTTACACCTGATACTTGAACTGTCCCTGCAATTTTGCCCATTGCACAAGGTCATGTGATAGGACCACACCGCGTGCCGCTTTTCCATATTAGTTTCTTTTACTTAAGCAATGTGTAAATGATCACAGGTTTTCATGATTTGATGGCACTGTCTTCAGACACACCAGAAGAGGGCATCGGATCCCATTACAGATGGTTGTGAGCTACCATGTGGTTGCTGGGATTTGAACTCAGGACTTCTGGAAGAGCAGTCAGTGCTCTTAACCGCTGAACCATCTCTCCAGCCCACAGCCCACTTCTAATTGGGTGGTTGGATGTTTAGATTGAGGCGTTCTATCAGATACATGTTTTGTTACCGGTTTGCTGCTTTTCCACCCTTAATAATTTTTTCCCCTCAGAGCCCAGATATGTTTTAATAGTGAAGTTGATACTAACAAATATTTTTAATGGATTATACATTTTTTATTGTATTTTAAAATGAGTTAGCAAGGATCACCAAGTTTTCATTTCCTTTTGGAGATAGGGTATTATGCAGTCCAGGCTGGCCTCAGACTTACTTTGTAGCCAAGGATAACCTTGAACTACTAATCCTCTTGCCGCTGCCTCTATGTCAGCCTATCCTGGACTTATGGACAGTAGCACCACATATGGACTGTATACGGTGTAGACCATGTGTTTCATGTTTTTGCATATGGATAGCCAATTTTCAGTACCTTTTGTGAAAAATATTATCCTCCATCGAAGTGTGCTCCTTTGTCAGAGGTCAGTGTACTGTGTTTGTGTGGGTGAGTTTCTTTTATTACTGTTCCTATTTTATATTTAAGTAAGTATATTTTAAAAGTATGTTATATATTTATAAATCACATATTATAGAGACATAAGTATATAATCTTAAGTATAAAATATTAAAGACTAAAGTCTTTTGGAATGTGACATGGTCAGTGGTATGGGGAACGTATGATTCAGGTGGCTCCACACAACCAAAATAATAGATTTTTGTTCAGTATTTGAGTTGTCATGGTTACACAAGACTCATGTGTATTGAGCTCTATTTCTGAGCAATGTCTAACGGTTTGTCTGTAAACCAGTACCCCTGCTTTAATTTATTGAGTTTGTAATGTGTCTGAATGGTTTAGGCCTTCGTATGTTCCTTTTTTCAAAACTGCATGCTTACTTTATTTTCATATGCCGTTTAAAATTAGTTTGTACAGTTTCTCCCCTTCCCCAGTCCTATCTAAATTCTGCTAGTGTTAAACTTGTTATCCGAGAGACCGTTGACATCTTAAGAATGCATCCTCTCATCCTGGAATAAGACGTCTTTCCATTTGTCAAAGTATTGTCAGTGTACACCAGTAGTGGTGTTCTCGTTTTAAAATGACCTTTCTTCCTTTAAAGAGCACTTTCAGTTTCATAGCAAAAAGATGCGGAAAGCGCAGAGCTCTCTCATTCATCCCCTGCTCCCAAACATGCATACATTCTGTACCAGTGAGGCATCGTCTGTTACAGCGAGTCAGTATGTAATAATGTATTTCTTTTCTTCAGTGGCTTTGGGGGTCTGACCCAGGGCCCCGTGTAGGGTAGGCAAATGCTGAGACACATCCCAGCCCTCCTGACAAACCATCGTCACTGAAAGTCCACAGTTACAGAGGGATTCATTCTCCATGTTGTGTGTTCTGTGGGTCTGAACAAATGTATAAAGAATTGAATCAGTCATTAGAGTATCACACAGAGCTTTTTCGTTGAACTATAACATCTGCCCCACCCAGGACACCACTGATCTTTTGTGTCTTCACAGTTTTGCTCTTTGACCCTAAAGGAAATTTTATTTTAAAAACAGTTGAAAAATGAATTAGGTTATACTCACTAATAAAGTAGGATTGTTTATTAATGCTAACAGTAAGCTACTGCTAGATCGAGCAGCAAATTCTGATTCTATGCATGAGTATTTACATAAAGCTATTAACACACACAAATGGTCTATGATCCCATTATCCATAGTTGAACAGTTTTCTTCCACTGGTTTATATCCTATTTTTTTGTTTAGAGATGCCTTTATTTATTGTTTGGTATATTATTGACAAGATATATATGTATATATTATGTATAAAATATGTACAGTCACATTTTAGCACTTTATTAGTGTTTAATATATTCATAAGAGGTATGTGTAAATATGAAATATATATAAAATCTTATTGTTCTTCTTCTTTTTTTTTTTTTTTGGTTCTTTTTTTCGGAGCTGGGGACCGAACCCAGGGCCTTGCGCTTCCTAGGCAAGCGCTCTACCACTGAGCTAAATCCCCAACCCCTCTTATTGTTCTTCTAACCTAGTATTTTGCTAGACAGAATATAAACAACCAAAAATTTATTGACCTTTTTCCATTTACAAAAATATTTTAATAGATTTTTTAATATAATTTATTCTGATCACAGTTTCTCCCCCCTCATCTCCTTCCACATCCTCCCCAACTCTCCACCCATCCAACTCCACACCTTCTCCCTCTCTCTTTGTAGAAAACAGATGGACAAATAAAAAACAAATAAGAACAGATAGAAACAAAAAAAAGACAAAGAAAAAGCATGAAAAGCACATACATATGCGTGTACACACACACACACACACAGAGACAGAGAGAGAGAGACAGAGAGAGAGAGAAAACCCGTAGCAACAGAAACCATATTATACAAGTAAAAGACCAGAGTGGTGGTTTGAATAAGAAGGCCCCCATAGGTTTATATATTTGAATGCTCAGTCACAAAGAAATGGCACTATTAGAAAGGATTAGAAGGATTATGAGGTGTACAATTGTTGGAGGCAGTGTTTCACTGAGGGTGGACTTCGAGGTTTCAAAAGCCACACTAGGCCAGTCTCTCTCTACCTATGGATCAGGATGTAGCTCTCAGCTAGACTCCGGCCTGCATGCTGCCTGCCATGCTCCCCACTGTGATAGTAATGGGCCAGGCCTCTGGGACTAAGCAAGCCCCAATCACAAATGCCTGACTCTGTAAGAGTTGCTTTGGTCATGGTGTCTCTTTAAAGCAATAGAACAGTGACTAAAACAACTAGTAAGGTTTTAAAAAAAAAGCTTTATGGTACAAAAATATCTCCCCAAATACCTTTGAGCTCATTTTGAGTTGGCCATCCAGTGCTAGGCACGGGGCCTGCCCTTAAGTGTGGTTTATATACCCATTTAGAGACTGTATTAGAAAAAAACCTAATATTTCTTTTGCAAGCAGTTCTCAGTTGGAGATAGCTTCTTAGTTAGGAATGGTAGCTTGTGACCCTTCCCCCTCTCAGTAGTGAGACCCCATTTGACTTGAACCTGTGCAGACCCTGCACATCCTACCACTATCTCTGTAAGTTCTTAAGTGTGTCAGCCCTGTTCTGTTGAGAGCACCTTGTTTTTGTGGTGTCCTCCTTCCCCATTGGCGCTTACAATCTTTTCACATTCTCTTCCAATCTCACATCTCGTCTCCAATCTCACCTTCTCTTCCTAACCTTTTGGCAAAAGAATAGTATTTGGTTTTCTTCTCAGTTCATGGCCTATCTAGTCTTAGTTCTTGGCTATATGACCATTGTCAGACATGGGTTCCATCTCTTAGAGTGGGCCTAAATCAATCAGATGGAGGCTGGTCACTCCTACCCTTTGTGCCACTACTGTATCAGTGTATCCTGCAAGTAGGTCACTGTTGTAGACAGAAGGGTTTACAGCTGGGGTTTGGTTGCCTTTCTACTCTGTAGTGTGCACAGTTGATCGATGCGCATGCTAAATTACATTAATTTCAGCCAACTTGTCCCTTGTTTTTGGTCAAGATGTTCTACTTAACCTCACAACTGAGGACAAGAAATGATTGTACATAATGCTTAGCTTGTTTTCCAAAGCATTTGTCTGTGGCCGAAAGCTTGCATTTGATGTTTATATTTGCTTCAAACGTGTATAAGCCGTGGTGTTACTTTTTTCTCAGATCATTTGCATTTGTTATGCAGAATGTTTTGAATGAGAAGGAGCCACAGTTTCTCTTCCACCTTTATCAGTAGACCATCCAGAATTTTGATAAATTACCTTTTCCCCCAAATGTAAAAAAAATACAGCTAGGAAGAATGAAGTTATAAAATCTGAGAATAAGTAGAGGTATAGGATGGTGTTCATATCAGTTATTTATAAATTAGATACTTTTGGACCACTGTAGTCAGTTATGTGGACTTTTAAAATGGTATTTAAAATGTCATTAAAACATTACTTAAAAATGTATGGAGTCGATGTTTTTATCGGACATTTAGAATAAAAGGTTCTCTTGTCTTGGATGTGAGTTTGTCACAGAGCTGTCAATTGGTATTAATGTTAGATTTTCAAACTATGGCCTGGGATCATAATGAGGTGCTTGAAATCTCTCAGGTGCTTAGGACATAGAAGGTTGGTGGATGTGAACTTTGAAAGGCAATGCTTTAATAGCTGAGTATGGAAGGAGCGGCAGTCTTCCTCTAAGGGCCCACAGCTGTTGTCTAAGGAGTAAGCAGGTAGGAGACTGCAGGCACCAGAGAATAAATGGGGCTTGTATGCATTTTCAGTTCGAGTTTCATGGGTGGCTTCTTGTGTTCAACCTGTCACTTCATGTGTGCATCTGGTAGTCGCGGCCCCATGATTTAGATAATACTAATTTCTTGGGGAGTGCTGTGCTGTCTCTACATCCTACATGTGGGAAACCGAAGAAGAAAGATTGAGTTTAAGCCAGCATGGGTTATATAGGAAAGGCCAAGCAAAACAAAGCAGGAACAAAGAAAATAACCCGCATGTAAAAATGATCACCCATTCCTACTCCCTGTGCCTCCTGTGGGAGGTTTCGGGTGATAAATTAGCACATACTGTTTTACTGATTTTCTTTTTAAAGGGTTTGAATTCTGACAGAACTATAATCTTTGAAAAAGGAATGAGTGACCAGCTCTGTAACAAAAGGGAAGAGTGGGCTCTTGGTCCCTTTGTTTTGGTGGCAGCCGTTCAATTCCTTGTCTGTCTTGTCTGTGTGGCTGATTCTGATAGAGTCTGGGGAAGAGCATCACCTAAGGAAGGTGAGTCCGTTCCAGGGCAGGAAGCACCCCCAGACAGAGCGTCCCAGGTTGTCTCACCCAGTCACCAGATGGAGAAAATTCCAAGAGAGACTTCACCTGTTTCCACGGCAGTTTTTCTCTTTGGAACCAAAGTGAAGGACACAGACAGGCATATGGGATGCACCCTTCAGCTCCCTAGACATGTGCATCATCTGGAAACTGGCCTATTAAGGAACATAATAAAGCCAGGAAGCCAATGGGAAAAATCACAGATCATTAGATTATGAGTGTCATTACTTCTGGTTATTATTATCTCGTGGATAATGACTGCCTAATGAGCTTTGGGACATTAGGCAGCGTAACCTCTCTAAACCCCACAGCCTCGTCTTTAAAACAGGGTTAATGATGGTTCCCATCTTAGATGTTTGTCTTGAGAATTAAACAAGACAGAGTGAGTGCATTACCCAGGGTTCTTAGTTCAAACCCTGATCTGACGGAAGCAGAAGGACTTGGAATACGTACAGGAAATCTCAGTTTCACTAGAAGGGCTGGAGACCTGGACTGACCAGCACAGAGTTATAGTTAGAATCATGGCACAGCTAATGTGAGGAGGACTCCTGCGTTGCTGCCCCACATTGGATGCAAGTTTGCATTATCTGCACTCAGGGACACTGTTCCATGGCTGCCTTTGAAGCATTACGTCCACCGCCTCTCAGAGTAATTCTGTCGCGTCCCTGGTTGTTCGTATCACCTGCTCTTGATGCAGACTGTCAAGCAAATGATTCCAGGTTAAAAGGCCAAGCCTTGTAGCAGGGAGCCTGGGAAAGCAAGTTTGTGATATTATCTACATTTTAGTAGAAACTTGGGCTGGTCTTCACCATGACAAAATTCTGAGCCGAGGCTTTACATGAGATTCTTGGAAGTGCACTGATAACAGTCAGCTGACTTTGAAATGGGACGTTAGCCCAAAGGTCGATCTGGTTGCTCCTGCCCCATCATTAGCTAGCATCCTTTCCCCTCTTGACTCCCTATCTGTAAGAACGGTCAGTGATGTCTGGGTGTGGTGGTAAATGTTTATAATCTAAGCATTTGAGACTGAGGCAAGAGGACCTCTGCAGGTTTGAGGCCAGCCTTAGCTAACTAGCAAGACCCTTTCTTCCCCAGTCCCCTAAATAGTGGGTTACAACATCAAGGGAGTCCATCCGTTACTGTCAGGAGTCCTGGGTTTGAATCTCAGCTGTAGCAGCAACTGGCAAAGTGATCTGAGGCCACCCACTTCCTGTGTAGAGCTGCAGTGCTTCAGTGATACTGTGGAGGACATGTGTGAAGCACGCAGAGAGTACTGCTTTGAAAACACTCTTAAAAACAAAACAAGAGGCTACCCTGGGGGCTATAGATCAAGTTCTTACATTTCACAAATCGTCAATAAACAGTTAAATATTTAAGCTAATATAGTCTGGAATAGCACTTTCAGAGTGACTACCTAGTCGAACTGTTCTCGTGACATAAGGCATTACTTGACTTTCTCATGAACAAGTTCCCACAGGCCATATGACACACAATACCATAACACATTGGATGTAGAAGCAGATTTGATTTCATGTTAAAGAGATTTGCAGAAATGTAAATCAGTGCCACTTTTTTTCTGCAATTTTTTTTCAATAAAAAGTTATGCTAATATGCAGTGGTGTTCTTATTTTCTAAAAAATAAGGATTTTTAAGTTTCTCTTTTCCATTTTGGCAATTACTGATAGGATAACATGTAAAACAAATTGGACATCAATAATTGTTAAGCTTATAAAAGGGTCTCAATCCCAAAAGGTTGTAGAACAGCCGATTAAGAGAAAGTGTTTTTCTGTGAGAGAAAGCTATATTTGAATAATTAATTGTGGGTATTTGAATGAACCTTTACTTAAGTATGTGGGCCTGGAAAAACTTTCCCAAATCTTTAATTAGCTTATAAAAATTATGTACTTAGAGATTAAATGAAAACTCTTGTTTATGGGAACAACTTACTTAGAAATGGACAATAAAATATAAGGATCATTTGGTTGTCAAAATAGCATTCGTTAGTAAGTTGGACCTGTTGGCTTATGCGTGAATCCATATGTGGGACACAGGTAGAAGGGTTGCTACACTTGGGCCTCATAGTAAAGTAGGTCTGGACCAACCTAAGCAACAGAGTAAGACCTGGTCTTCTTAAGACAAAAGAAGAAGTGTGCTTGGTTAATTATGGTGAAGTAAAAAGGTCGCTGTTGTAGACAGGACAGTCTCTGCTTTTTGTTCTAACCCTGGTGCCTTAATTCAGTAAATGTTCATGAGTAAATTTTCCACTATCGTTTTTTTTCTCCTTTTCCTTTCTGTGTGGCCCAGGCTGACCTTGAACTCGTGATCCTCTTGCCACCACTGGGATTACAGATGAGTGTGTCATGCCTGGCTCTCTCCAACCATTTGAATCTCCATCCCTCAGAGCGAAGCACAGCCTGCTGATTTCGTTACCTGTGTTTGATTGCCCTCTGTGTACTGCACTGTATTATACGTACTGCAGAGGCACTGAGCACACACCAGGGTGCCTGTCTTAAGGAGATAATGGTTGGTGGGCGTGAGGAATTAGCAAGGAGGTGGAGTGAGTATAGTTATAATTTCAGGTGCTAGTATGTGCCATGAAGGAATCCCATAGTGAAGTGAGAAGGAAAAGCTTATTGATGTGGGAACGGGGAAGACTTCTTTGAAATGGTGGTGAAGGATCAGGTAGGTGTTCAGATGGAGCCGAGGCAGGGGTCCCAACAGAGGCTCTGAGTTGTCCTGCATTGTGTCAGACTGAACACAGGGGGGCACAATGAGGTTAGCAAGGTAGATGATGCTTAGGTCATGAAAGGCTTAGGGAGTCTTGGAAAACAGCCTGCATCTGTGATGTACGGATGGTTCATCTACGTCCAAACCTGAGAGACCTGTAAGGGGTTAGAGTGGGATGTGAGAATGTAGTTTAACTCCACAGAGGTGATTGTGATGAAGAGTGTCCTGGTCGCGTTGTTAAGGAGGGACAACCTAGAGACCAGTTTCACTTCAGTCTGTTAGAATGACTGTGCTCTCATTACTCAGTTTGTTCAAGGGAGTTACACTTAAAAAAAAGTCCATAATAAACTTCTCACTAGTTTTCTCTGTGTTTGTTTTAGTGCTCTGCTTTTTAATGAAGTAAAATATATTACCACCCTGGAAGACCTTCATAGCATAGAAAATTCTCTGAAAGGAAAATCAAATATGATATTCTCATATGTAGAAGCCATCGGAACACCAGGTATCGCAAGCTTGTTTGGTCTTTGCTGTGCATGTACTTGGCGTGACTACATTGGAGTGCTTCAGGTGATATAAAGTTTCTCTACTGCTGTACCTCCTGTAAATGGGCAGCACGCTGGAGTGGTCCAGGTTAGCCCCCCCCTGGCTCACCGGTTGCTGAGAATGTGACTTAGACAAGTTACTTAACCTCCATGATCCAGTCTCTGTTTGGGGAAACCTGCTGAGAGCTGAGGAAGCCTTGGGTGAGTGTGTAAAGAGAAGATCAAGCCCTGACTGAGGATAGGACCATGTCCAAGGCCCCATGTCTTAGACCCGTGGGAGTGCCGAAGCCTTTCTCCAGGCAATGGTCACAGGAAAACGGCAAAGCCTTCCTCTGGCTCAAGAATGAGTGTTTACCACACTGAACAATGTATGCAAAAGCTAGCCTGCTGCTTCCTCCTTTCAGAGGACCATAACCTGAGCCTGCTCCCCAACAACACCATAGCCACCCCTATTGCTTTGGTAGTAGGTGCACTCCGCCAGAGTGAACACAGCCCGTGTGTGTGTGTATGCGTGTGTGTGTGTGTGTATGTGCGTATGTTGGTGCATATGTAGCGTTCAGAGGTTAGCATCAATGTTCTCTTCAGTCATTCTCCATTTTATTTTCTCAGACAAGATCTCTTGCTGAAATCTGGAGCTTTCTAATTTGGCTAGTCTATTCAGCTTTCTCTGCAGGATCCCTGCCTTCTGAGCACTGGGATGATGGTCCTGCCTGGCTTCTAAGGAATCCAAACCCAGATTCTCATACTTGGCTCCAAGTGTTTTACTGTGCCATCTCCCTACCCAGTTCTGTGTTTTTATGAGTTAAACCACATGTCGAAGTTTTAGTATTCCTAGACATTGAGCTTCAGCATGGTACAAAACATAATATCTGGTTCTGGAGAGAGGACTCAGCGGTTAAGAGCACTGCTGCTCCTCCAGAGGACCCAGGTTCGATTCCCACCCACATAGCAGCTCACAATTGTTACTTCTGTTCCAGAGGCTCCAGTACCCTCCCACAGACATACACACATGCAGGCAAAACACCAATACACATGAAGTAAAATCTAAAAAACAAACCAAAATGTAATACTGTCATAAAATAGTACTTCAAGGCTGGCAAGATGGCTCAGTGGGTAAAGGTGCCTGCTGCTAAGTCTGGTGGCCCAAGTTCCAATCTTAGGAACCACTCCCTACGCCATGGAAGAAGAGAACCGACCCCCATGTTAGTGTTTACCCCCAAAATAAAAACATTTAAAATTTAAAAATAGTACTAACAGTTTGCCTGTTTAGTTTACTTTTCAGGGTCTCCTTGAGTCTTGTTTCCCCTCAGTTTTCAGTTGTAATTAGTGAAAAACATGAGTTATAGCGAGACAGGGATTAATTCCTTGATTTATATTTAACTGCCTCAGTCTGACCACAATGTTTGAAGTAGACTGGAAGGAGTAAGGGGTGGGGGAGAATATGGGGGGAACAGGAAATGACTGTATTATGTATGCAGTGGGTGCCGGGGTGGCCTGGACAGGGCGCAGCAGCAGAGATGGGGGCAAGGGTGAGCATAGACTTGCGTTTTGGAGGTGGAGTACGATAACTGCTTTCTTCATACAGCAGAGACAGGTAGCTGGAGGCAATCTAGGAGACTAAAAAGGTGGAATTGCTAAGAGCTAAGATCAGGTTGGAGACCTGAAAGTTTGCTGTGGGAGGTTTGGAGTGCCTTTGTGGCAGCATCCTTAGGAAGTACCGCAGGGTAACTAGATAGTGCTCTCATGTTGGGGGTGCAGACTAGGGACGCGGACTTGAGAAGTAAAGCCGCAGTGCCCAGGGGCACTTGAGCATTTGCATTCAGAGGTGAGGAAGAACCAGTAAAAGTGACACCTGGCGGTCTGTGTGCAGGAGTGCCTAAAAGCAATGACGATAAATGCTGTTCTCTCTGAGCCAAGGTATGGAGATCACTTTTCCTCCAAATGTTCCCTCTTGTCTCAGGTAATGCGAGGAGGTGGGATAGGCTTGTGTTTGCTTCCCCTCATAAATCCCCCTTTGCGGTTCATCAACACCACCACATACGCAAACACAGCGTCTGTGGTACATGGCAAGCCCAGCCTTTTCCCTAGGCCTCTGATCCTGCCACCGTGAGTACTCCTGAGACACAGATCACCTGGCCTCAGGGCACCAACCCCAAGGAGGAACCTAACTTCCACCACTTCTTCCCTTCAAGTGACTCAGAAATGTCTAATGACTTAACCCTCCCTCAGAGAATGCGCCTGTCTATGGCCTGAAAGCGTCATGTTGTGCTGCTTTTCCTAATTCAGAGACGCTTCATGTCGCTCAGCTGTAACTTGAGATTTGCTATATATTTTCTTTTTATTCCAATACCTACCTGTCCAGAGATTTGCTATGTATTTTCAACGGTACTAGGGTAAAGTTTCTAAACAAAGCTATCCCTGGCACATTTTTTCCAGGTAATATAAACATAGTATTAGCAATTTGTATGTCAGAGATGTTTGTTCTAAAGGCATTTGGGAAAACACGTCATCAGAGACTAACATCCAGACTCTTGGTCTACTTTCCATCTGATTACGACGGTTGACATCTCGTCAGATGATCTTCTCACGTTGGTATTTTTGATTGTTCTCTAGCAGAAACCACTTTCACTAACACTGTAGTAGAGATGTTTTGCCAAAGACTCACATTCTACTCTGCCTCAGAGGAGGTTAGCCTGCAGCTTTCTCTTCACTTAATCTCCAGTATCCCCTCAGCGATGACAGTCTGGGATGTGTGCAGCTGGGTCTAGGGTAGTGGGTTTCAACTTTCCTAAGACTGCAACCTATGAAGATGGTCCCTCATTTGTGGTGACCCCTGAACAGAACATTATTTTCATTGCTACTTTGTAACTGTAATCTTGCTACTATTAGGAATTGTAATGTAAATATCTGTGTTTCCCAATGGCCTTAGGTGAGCCCTATGAAAATATTATTTGACCTAAGGGTGGAGAATCACTGGTCTGGTGTGTGTTGGGGGAAGCCACCTGTTTTCCACACACTACTTGGTCAATTAGTGGGTTGTGCTAACTTAGGGATCGCCCAGAATGTGAAAGTCTTACTTTTCCAGATCTAGGGGTCTTCTCTAGGGTTGTGGCCACCTATCGATTAACTTGTATAAGCTGCCTCTGCCCTAGTTCTTCTGAATTCACCTGTATCATTTGATCCAGCAGTCCTATCTGAAGGGACTGAATCTGTATCTTGAAGATTTATCTCCTCCCGTGTCCATTGCAACATTATTGACAATGGGCAATTTACAGGAACAACGTCTCTGTGCCCTTAGTTTCAGAACAAGTGAGCATAAGTGAGCTATTATAGAAGGACCAGATCTGGAATGAAGAGTGCTTTTGGCTTCCCTTGTCCCACCTCTGTTCTGAAACTTCCTGGTGGGCGACTTCTCACACACTCAACACAAATTCTTGTGAGGGAAGGAAGTTTTTTCCTTACCGAGACAGTCTTACTACATGATTCTGGCTGGCCTCAAGCTCAGTGAGTTCTGCTTGCCTTTGCCTTGCAAGGGCAGGGCTGGGCTTAAAGCTGTATACCACCATGCAGAAAATATTCTTTTTGGAAAGAGCTCTGGCAAACAGGCAGACGTTGGATCCCGTCTGACACTAGAGCGATCACCACAGAAGCCACATGTGGATAATACGATCATATGTACAGAAGGGGATACCGGATTTCTGCCAGCCATGTTCTTGGTCCAAAGATGATGATTGTTACACTGTGGAGGAGAGAAGGAGGCCTCTGTTCCCAGAGTGAAAGACCCCCTGAACTTTGTCTCCATTTCAGGTTTCTGGAAGGAAGTAGAAGCAGTAGGTGTGGAGGGAAGCCCATGAGTCCTTTAAAAAAAAAAAGCACTAAGTGATTTTTACCAGGCACATTTGGGAAACATCACACAACACAGCATACTTTTCCTCAATATCCTCTTCAGGGCACTCAGAATGTTTGCATGAAGCCACACACCCCACCTATGGGGAAGGAGTTTTCAGGTTTAGGTTCAGAAGAAAGCACACCCAATGTTCTGATGTCTGAAATAAAGGAGTCAGCTGTGAGAGAGGTAAAATGTTTCTGTCCGCTGGGCATGCATGCCTCATCCCCTTGTTCATATAAGAGCTGTGTCTTGGTTACACAGGTGGACAGGAGCCCACCATACCCAAAACGGTTTTTTTCTCTGAGCCATTCCACATACAGAGACACTTTTATGTTTCTGAACTCTCGTGGGCAGCAGAAAGTCCAGACTTTGAACATGCACCCAGTACCCTCCTCTAAAGGGACCATTCCTGCTTATGGCCTGAAAATGGGGGTGGAGTTGGGAGTGAGAGGGAGTGAAGGAAGGGTTGCCTAGCCTATGTGAGGTCCTGGGTGCAGACCTCGCTGCCAGGATGAGTAGGGCATGGGGCATTGCTGAAGATGAGGTTTTAAGGAACACCGGGACAGTTGTGTTGAGTGTAGTGAGTTAATGCTACTTAGCTATAATGCTTAGCCATATGGTGGGTCCTGACCACCTTAACTAATGCAGTTTCTGTGGGTTAATAGGAACAGCCTCACAAGTGTGAGAGAACAGTAGAGCGAGGAGTTTTGCTGTAAGAAAAGGGGGAAACCTGGATGTTATCTGGAAGATTATGTGAGGCACAGAAGAATCTTTAAAGAAACTTGTTTGTGTATTGACAAGAAAGTGCTAGTTGAGAAGAGGGAATTCATCATCCAGGGGAATGGCTACAGCAAGAACTCTGAGTAGTCAAGAGGGGGATGGATCTAGTTAGCGAAAGGTGTTGTGGGAATACAGGCGTTCCTCTGTGGTACAGGAAGAATGGGACAGAGTGTGGCGTCAGTTTAGGTAAATTCATAGAAAGATGCGGTTTGCAGAGCTTACGGTGTATCCGGTCCTCACTGTGTGTGTGTGTCTGTGGAGGCCAGAGGTTGATGTGTGGACCAGAAGGGCTAAGGGAGTGTGAAGAACACATTTCTAGGGTGTTATAGGCCTGGATTTCAGAAAAGAGAGGCATCAACAGATATAGCAGTAGCTTTGTCTGCCATCAACCTTGCTATATCTGCATGTGTGTGTTGAGAGCAAGTGTCAGGAAATAAGGGAATAAGAATGACGTTTACAGGCTTCCAGATACACACCAAAATAAATGCTGAATGAATTAGAAGCATTCTGTCTCGAGTAACGGAGCTGGGATAGAAAGTAGGGGAATGGGTTCCTTTTTTTTTCTTTTCTTTTTTTTTTTTTTTTTTTTGGTTCTTTTTTTTCGGAGCTGGGTCCTTTTTTTTTCTTAATATGACTTACTAAATTGTCTCTTAAAAATTGGTTGAACTGAGAACGGGACCCCCGTTGAAGGAATCAGAGAAAGAACTGGAAGAGCTTGAAGGGGCTCGAGACCCCTTATGAACAACAATGCCAAGCAACCAGAGACTAAGCCACTACCTAAAGACTATACATGGACTGACCCTGGGCTCCAACCTCATAGGTAGCAATGAATATCCTAGTAAGAGCACCAGTGGAAGGGGAAGCCCTTGGTCCTGCTAAGACTGAACCCCCAGTGAATGTGATTGTTGGGGGGAGGGCGGCAATGGGGGGAGGATGGGGAGGGGAACACCCATAAAGAAGGGGAGGGGGAGGGGCTAGGGGGATGTTTGCCCGGAAACTGGGAAAGGGAATAACACTCGAAATGTATATAAGAAATACTCAAGTTAATAAAAAATAAAAATAAATTGGTAAAAACAGGGGTTGGGGATTTAGCTCAGTGGTAGAGCGCTTGCCTAGCAAGCGCAAGGCCCTGGGTTCAGTCCCCAGCTCCGGAAAAAAAAAGTTGGTAAAAATGTATGTATAAATCTAGAATATAGAACATGAAACGTGTGAATTCGTATATGCTTCCCACTAATAAAACGTCCAACCACACATACGCATGTTACAAGGATATTCAAGGATAACTTGTTTTTTGCTGTCCCAGTTCCTTTATAAACTTGAGTAAAATATACTTTAAGTTTTAAAGATTTATTTTATTTATGTGTGTATGTCTGTGTGAGAGTATGCCATGTGTGAGCGGGTGTCTATGGCGGCTAGAAGGGGGCACTGTTCCCCTCAGAGCTAGAGTTACAAGCTGCCGCATGTGGGTCCTGGGGTATGGACTCAGGTCCTCTGGAAGAACAGTTCTTAACTACTGAACCATCTTTCCTTAAATGCAACAGGTAATAAAAGGGTTAGAATAAAAGTTTGCATGGACTTATCATATACGAACTCTCCTTCCCTGTTTCCTCTTCAGAGCACAGAGCCGTCATGGAAGCCGCTTTTGTGTATGGGACCTCTTACCAGTTTGCCTTAACCACAGAAATTGCTCTTTTAGAAGATGTCGGGTATGTATGAGAGACTCAGGTCAACGTTTCGATTTTCTGTTGTGCGTATGTTTCATGCCGCTTAGTCATCGTTTCCTTCACTGTCACAACTTGTGTTTCTCCAAAGGAATCATGAGCAGCTGTAAATAACTAGGGGACCCTGGAATTCCTTTACTACCCTATTGTAAGTGACATCCTGTAGATGCAGTGGTGGTTTGGGGTAAACAGAGTCATTGTGGACCAGCTGTGTAACAGTCTCTGATGGCTACAGGAGGGATCTTAGGAACAGACCTGTCACATGGGGTAAAGTAACAGACCCCAGAGAAGTTTTAAAGGCTCTATAAGTCATTTTGTCATAGTAGTTATAAATGCATTTAGGTAGTTTTTGAACAGAATGTTATAATTTTTTTCTCTAATTTATAACTTATGGGTCTACCTAGAAGCCCAATGTTCAGTGCTTTTGGTGGGGGAACATCAATCTAGGATAAATTTTTGTGGCTGTGCCAGACTTTCTCATGTGGCCTCCTGGCTGATCTCTTGGGACATCATAGCTGTTTGCTCTTTCACAAACAGTTGTTTAAAGGCAAGAGGTCTCACACGTCTGTGGGTTTTAGGCCAACCACCACAGGAATTCTTCATGCTGTTTTCAGCCCGTTATTGAACTTTTCATGTTTTCTGTGACATCCGCTTGTAAACGTCCAATAGCAACAGACCCTCTGTGGGTCTCTGAGCAGCAAGCAGAGGATGCCTGATTACAGAGCTTTCTGGCTTTGTTTTACTTCAGAGACTTAGACGCGACACACACCCTCATCGGTATAGCCAGTGCCCAGCGCCGTGCTCTCAGCAGCCTTAGCAAGCAGCGCAGACTTACCCTCGGGAAGCACTGCACGTTCTATGAGTCTTAGCGGTGTATGGCTGCTTTCTCTGAAATGCACGTCTGTTTTTCCTTCCTGCAAAGACTTAATGCCTCCCCTTCTATGTGAACTCTGTGATCTTCCCTTTCTTTTCCTTCCTTCTCCCACCTTGAGGCAGAATGAAATATTTCTTTGTAGCAGCTGGTAGATTATAGTCTATAAACCTTGTTTTAATTGTTCCCCTTATGCATCTCTTTTGGCTTATGCACTTAAGCAATTGAGTAGTCTTATTAGTCTTTATTGTTTAACATAGAGCTTTTTTTGTTTATTTTTGATATTAAATTTAATTACAAGAATTCTGCCTTCTCTGTCCTCCCTTTAAGCCTTCCCACCTACACCTACATCCCCCTCCCCCTTTTTCCCCAAATTTATGCCTGCTTTTTTCACAGTTATTTCATGCATGCATGTATTTGTGTGCATATCTATTCCTAGGGATTGCTGTTTAGTCCCTACAGTGATGCAGTTTGTATGTTTTCAGGGCTGAGCATTTGGCACTGAACAACCTATTAAAGTGCTCTTTCCTGGGAGGGCCACCTCTCCCCTCTCCCACTCCCAGCTTCCCGCAGTCGTCTATAGCTCTTTATGCGGGGTTGAGGCCTGATGGACTTTTCTTCATCTAGTGTGGCACACTCATCGGTCATTCTTGTCCAGCTCACATTTAAGCAGTCATGTTGGTGAGACTTTATGGGTTTAGCTTCTGATAGACCAGGAGACATAATCTCACTGCGGCCTTCCTGACCCTCTGGCCCTTAGACTGTTTTGCCTCCTCTTCCAGTGTTCCGTTGTGCCCTTGGCGTGGGAGGTTTGATAGGTCGGGACTGGACTCCACAACTCTGCATTTTGATTGCTTGTGGTTTTCTGCCATGGTCTCTGCCTGTTGCAAAGACCAGCTTTCTTGATGAAGGATGGAGATTTCTTGATGAAGGATGTGTGTATGAGGACAAAGTTTATAGCTTACTGTTAGGAATTACACTTGCTTAGGGAATTAGTAGTTGTAGATTCTCCTCCAATAGCCATGATTCCACTAGCACTGAGTAGGAAGGAAACCAGGTTTCTAGAACCAAGCGTGGCCTCCCTTTTGTTGAATGAATCTTAGATCCAATTAGAGAGGGGTTGGTTATCGCCAAGGTATGTGTGTCACCCTTAGGGTTGTACTGTTACGCTGGTGGCTGTTTGATGTAAAACATAGGCATCATAGCAACACATTGTTGGTTGTTTCCGTCCTTTGACAGCTTGGGTGGTCCCCTCTGGTACATGAAATCTAGTCCTCAGAGAGGGATATTCAGGTCCATTCTAGTTCAGGGGTCTCTGGGCTCTGTAGCATAGAGCTTTAACAGAAGTTACTAAGTAAGTATTTATGATTGTTTCCTAATCACTGACTCTGTTAGAAATCACATTGTAACTAATAATAGAAATAGAAATAGCCTGATCTGTGTGTCTTAATCCTGTAATTCTAGATTTAAAAAATATTAACTTATTTGTTTAGTTACTAAGTTGGTTACTATTTAGTTAAGCATGCTATTTTAAAAATAAAGTATTTTTTAAAATTGTAGTATTTTACAAAGCTCTATACTACATGAGGGTTTAAAAATGCTGTTTAAATTTTGGCAAAACTTATCTGCACTGTAAATTTAAGTTCTCATATTGAAATAAATGCCAAAACTAAAATTATAAACTGTATTTGTCCAGTTTTGTAATTTTTTCAGATACAAATTCACAAACTCCCACAACTATCACATGGTTTCTATCTTAAGGCATAGTTTAGCTAAAGTTTATTCAACAGATTTGGGTTAAATTTAAACTTAGAAACATTGTATTACAAAGCTTCCCTTGAGACAGCCGTAGAAGAGAAACTGAATTGAACAACAGTCTCATCTGTGACTGTCCTCTGGAAACCTATACCCTGATGTAGACATTCATGTGTAAGAGTTTCAGGAGTTCCGTTCAGATGTTAAGACAAGTTTTTGTAAATATTTTCTGTCTTTGTCCAAGCTGATTTTATTTTTAAACTCTATGCTTGTTTTTATTAAAAAAGTAATCCAGTGCATGAGAGGTAGGCAAAAGTATGCTCTTTTGGATTGTAAGAGGGCCACACAAAGAATCTCGTTAATTGCTTCATCCTGGTTTTCACTCACAGCTCGGAGAACATAGAGCACGCACATCTCTACTTCTTTCATTGTAAAGTGGTCTCGGACGTGACCGAGCATTGCCGAAGAACACTAATGGGGCCGCCATTGGCTGCAGTGGAAGTTCACAAATTCGTGAAGACAATGGAGGCACCTCTGTTGGTATGTGTGTTCACTTCACTGCAACCGATGCTCACGTGAGGTTCAGTAAGCTCTGTTCACAGATAAGCATCTATACAGCTGACTATTTTACTTTCTTTTTCCTGGGACTCATTGCTTTTATTTCATAGCATTGGAGAACAGCTCCTTGTTTGACTTACTGCTTCAAAAAACCTGGATATAACACATGAGTGATGATACTGTGTCACAGGTATAATGAGTGCAGTCACTCGTGGGGGCCCAGAGTTTGTGAATGTTTTAGTCATTGTTCAGAAGGTTGGTAGCTATGACAGCCACAGGTCCACCGTGTCTCAATGTGGTTAGCATTAGCCTTAGAGAGTCCTGGAGACACATTCGACGATGGTGGTCAGCACTTCCTCTGAAATGTTCGAGGTTCACCCTAAGTATGTGAGACCCCTCTAGTAGGTCTCACATGATACCTCTTTAAAACACAATTCACGTGTTTTACCAGTAACAGCTCTGCAAAGTGTAAATTGGGAGGCGTATAAGCTGCCCCATGTGCTCACTCAGAAAGTAGGATCAGATGATCATTCTCTCTGTACCTTCTGCAGGTGATGTCACTGCGTAGTGTGAAGCATTGTATTTAAATTGTATTTGACCCTAACAGAAGAAGTTGACAAGCATAAAAGGGATTCTTCTTCTTCTGAACATCTGTCAGGCACACTTCAGGAAATATTATCTCAAGCGTTGAGTTATGAGAACACTAAGAAATCAAAGAGCATGTGCCATTTTAGGTAGAAGGGGGTGATCGCCTTTGCCTTGAAAGATGGGGAAATCACTTCATGTATTCATGTTCCCCTGCCTCTCTAACTTTGGTTATTATTTTACAGTTAAATTCTGTGCATTTCTGTTTTGCTCTGTGGTCATAATCTCAGCATTTTAAAAAGCCAGGCTTTGCATACCCAGAGTGAACCAGCTATACTTTCAATGGCGTAATCCTTTAGTTCCTTATTTTAGATAACTTTTTCTTCAGTTGGATCTCGGTTGCAAAGAAGTTTTTGAATTGTTTTCTTGTTGTTGAGATGGGGTCTCTGTGTGTAGCCCAGGTTGGACTTGAACTTGCTGTCTAGCCCAAGCTGGCATCCAGTTCATGATTCTCCTATCTCACCTTTCACATGCCTCATTCACAGCCACAGCAGCAGCAGCAGCAGCAGCAGCAACAGAAACATAGGTAATAGGTCTTTTCCTTTGACAGGGAAGGGCAAGTATACCTAGCATCCGTTGAAGAGTACCCTTTGGATTTGTTTTGATGTCCCATTTGAGAAGCAGGAGAGAGAACAGCTTCTCTCCCCTTCCCCCAGTTCTTCTCCATTTCTATCCAACCTGTTTTCCTGTCTTCAATTGGATACTAAGAATTCTCTGAATTTTGGGCCAGCAAGATCTTGCAAGGGTACCAGCCAGCAAGCCTGATGACTTAGTTCCTACCCTGGGACCACATACATCTATAGGCACAGATACGCACACACACACACACACACACACACACACACACACACACACACACACACACACACGCTAAAAGTGCAAACAACTGTAAACTCTGGTTTTTTTGTCTGCCTACCACTAGGGGGCAGAATGATAACATGCACTAAACAATAAAAATGTTTTTCTTTTTGCTATATCTTGAAGGTTTACCCCTTTTTCTGGTTTCTACTTACAAATTTATTTTTTGTTTTAAAACAACTATGCTTCAGTAACTGCTCGAGAAGGAGACTCTCTGGTTTTATTTCATTTTATGACAGTAGGAATTATGTGATACTGATCTTAAAATGAAACAAAAGAAACTTAAACCTTGAACACTGCCTAGGAGGTTGGGAATCAGTCAAGTGTGGCTGCACCTGAAAGCGGGGCAGGCATAAAGTCCGGGATTGCTGTTGTATTCTCCATGAATGCGCTCTTGAAACCTTTTCCAGTTGAATGGTGCTTTCTGGAACTGTGGGCACAGGACTCTGCCCTACAAAAGGAATATTAAATCGCTGAGCCCCAGAGTGGTTTTCTTTCGAAGATCACATGGGCATCTCATTTTCAATTTAATTCTTTTCATCCCGTCCTAGAGTGCTGAGGACCTGATGTGGATGCTGAGTCCCAGTTAGAGACTGGGAGTCAGGATGCCAGGCAGCGGGAAAGCAGGGAAGACCCAATGAAAAACTGCAGGGAGTGGGGTGGGGAGTGAGAGGCTGGAATGAGAACCCATATGTTGGCCCAGTGTTTCTAGAGGGGGTTGCAAGCCAAGAAGACCAAGCTAGCAGCTTTCCTGTGGAGGAGGGATGAGGTAAATACGGGGTGCAGGGAGCTGGCACTGCCCTGAGACCCCCCCAGACTGAGTAAGGGGTGACATCTTAACCCTTGTGGGATAAGCAGATGGCAGAGTTCTGGTCTGGTTTGGTTGCCTCTAACTTTTCATTTGGTCAGATTAGTATTGGAGGTTGTTTATTCTTTTTTTTTTAAGATTTATTTATTTATTTTATATGAGTACACTGTTGCTGTCTTCTGACACACCAATAGAGGACATCTGATCCCATTACAGATGGTTGTGAGCCACCATGTGGTTGCTGGGAATTGAACTCAGGACCTCTGGAAGAGCAGTCAGTGCTCTTAACCACTGAGCCATCTCTCCAGCCCTTGGAGGTTGTTTATTATTCTTGACAAATATCCTTGAGGTTAAAGAAACAAAGTGAGGTCAAATACTTTCTATAGGAAACAGTCTATAGGCTGAAATTGAGTGGAACAAAAGTATGCATTCTGGTGGCATGGCAAAGGCACCGGGGAGGCCCCGGGGTTAGGATGGATTTGTACCTGTGGGACAGATCGGTAGTTGATTTGTAGGACTGGTTTGTAGTTTGTTCTTGTTCTGTAGCCCCAGACATGGCCATTCCTTTTAAAAAAAATTGATTAATTTATAATTTATTGATACAGGGTATTATAGTGTGTAGCCCTGCTGCCTGGAACTCACTTTATGTAGATCAGGCTGGCCTTGAACACAGAAATCCGCCTGCTCTGCCTCTGGACTACTGGGCTCACATACCCAGCTTCCATGTTCGTGCTACTCTATAGTAGTTTATAGATCACTCGCACTACAAGTCTTTGAGGTGCAGGGGTCATTGGGTTTTGCAAAGTGTCCTATGTTTGGGCATTTAGGATCTGAAATGACTTGCTGTGCTAATGTTAAATTTATACGCAAACGAAAGTAGAAAGTAAGATTCAGACTTTTGTGTGAATAGTATTGGTCTGATCATTGCAATGTGATATCATTCCACTTCCAAAAATTTGATTCAGGTTGGTGCTTTTGTTTATATGTTCATCTCCCTCTTTTTAAAAAGGAGACAATTAAGTTAGAGAATCTAATGGTTAGGTATGTGTCTTAGATGTAACCTGGCTATATAGCTATGTAGCTCAGGCTAGCATAGGACTTGTAGCCCAGGATGACCTTGAACCTGGGGCAGTCCTTTTAAACTCCTAAATCCTGGGATTCTAGGCATGTTCCACCAGGTTTGGCCGTAACAGTATCTGAATTTTTAAAAATCAATTTAAACTACAAATCTTGACTGTAAATTTGTATATGTATTCAGTCTCAAATAGATCGAGATTATAGCAGGCCAGTTTTTAAAACATTTACTTTTATTATCTTAAATTATCTGTGTACGTGTGTGCCCATTTTATGGTTGTGTGTATGTTAGAGCAGTCGCCTGTCTCTTAGAGCTGGAGTTAGAGGCAATCGTCAGCTGCCCTATGTGGGTACCAGGAGCAGAACTTGGGTCCTCCTCAAGAGCAGGAAGTGCTTTAGTGGCTGAACCATCTCTTCAGCCCCAATCCAGACCTACTCTTAAGGTTCCCACCATTAAATGCACATTGGGAAATGATTAAGCCATCACCCGAGTAGCTAAACCCATGGACAGTCTGAAGGCTGAAGGTATTCCCCACAGCGGCTGGTCACTTGTACCTGGTAGACAGAAGAAGCACTTGTATCTGAATCCCAAGAAAAACCTTCAGGTACAATCATTTGGTAAAAATGGTAAGAGGTCTACATGTTCTATAGTGTTTTCTTCCTGAAAGGCATTTTACTTCTAGGGGAGTTGGATTACACTTTTATTCACTCCATTTCTCAGAAACTGGCTTCATGGGATACAGTACATAGCTATAAAAATCAGTTCCGTGTGTCTGTGAGTGCACAGGAGAGGGTTTGCTCAGTCTGTCAAGTGGGCCATTGCCGCAGAATGAGAGTGTTCTGCCTTCTTTTTTCTAAACGGAGACGGAGGTGGCTGAAGACCCCCAGCTGGTGTCCACCATCCATCTACAACTAGGACTGCCACTGGTCTTTATTATCAGCCAGCGAGCGACACACGAGGCTGACAGAAGAACCGCAGAGTGGGTGGCGTGGCAGCTTCTGGGGAAAGCAGGAGTTCTGCTCTTGATGAGGTAACCTCACCACAGTGCCCTCAAAACAATGCTTCTGCATGTTTCAGTGGCAGTCTCATAGTAAAGCCTGACATCCAGCAGCTGCTAGCACGGTTAGGACTAACTGCTGAGCCCAAGACTGCATGCTAGCTACCAGCTTCATCAAGATTAAGATGAGGACCAGAAAATCCAGACGGTGTTTATGTACGACTTTCTCAAGCCCGCTGAATTGTAACCTGTTCATAATTGTTTCAGAATAAGAACGTACAGTCCTGTTTCAGATTTGTGTCCTGGGTGGCTTCTTTTCCTGAGTGAGTAAAAATGCATTTCTGTTTTGTAAAAGGGACTCCGCGGACGTGAACATTCCCCAGCACGCTAACGTGGCCTTCAGAAGAGCAGAGAAGGTCAGTCGTTTTACACACTGGTCTGTTCTTTTACTCTCTGAGCTAAGGTAGTCCATGTGGACCGAAGTAATACATGATTACCATTAGAACGATCTTTAATTATAATTCTTTCAATGCACAATTGATTTTTTCTTTTGCCAAAAATCATATTTAATTATTTGTTTTTGTTATATTATGCCTGCCCTTATAAATTGTCTTGAATATCACTGATTTCTTCCTTTGGCAAAATTTCTGGAGGCAAAATTTGCCAAAGGAAATGATTAATTTTATTTTTATTTTTTGAAACAGTCTCTACTATGTAGTCCAGGCTTCCCTTCACTTGGAGTCCCCCATCTGCTATGTGGCATCTATTCCCTTTGCTGTTTAATTTTAAAACTGAAGTTTAGAGGGTTTGCTTTATTTTATTTCCAAGGAAGCAAAATATTTTTAGATAAAATTGTCTTGTTACATGTCAAGATAACACATGACAACAAATTCTGGCAAGGAAGCTGAGAGAGAGAAGCTCTTATGCACTGCTGCAGGAGCGTGTACTGGTGTAGCCATTATAGTAGGGTAGACGGTCCTTAAAAACCTAAAAAATAGCCTGCCGTAGGCTGGGAGAGGGATTGGCAGGTGTTACGGTAACTGGACAGGTATGGTCTGGATTTGGAGCTTCATAACCCATGAAAAGGAGCCTCACTAGCCAGTGTCTGTAACCCCAGAGCTCTCTAAAAGAGATGGGAGACAGAGACAGGAAATAGAAGCTGGATGGCCAGGCAGCCTGGTCAGACTGCAGAGACCCAGTGTCAATCAAGGGTGGACAGGGAGGACACAAAAGGCCATCTTCTGATCTCCACACACTGCACCATCATTCACAAGCATGGGCCTCATCTCAGTTAGGGTCATTAATGCTGTTCTGAAACACCACGGCCAAAAGCAACTTGGAAAGGAAAAGACCTGTTTGGCTCACATTTCTCCATCAGTTCACCATTTGATGGAGTCAGGACAGGAACTCAGACAGGTTAGGAGTGTGGAAGCAGGAGCTGGTGCAGAGCCCATGGAGGGGTGCTACTTACTGGCTTGCTCCCCATGGCTTGCTCAGTCTGCTTTCTTATAGAACTCAGGAACACCAGCCCAGGGGCGCCACCACACACAATGGGCTGGGCCCTCCCCCAGCAATCACTAATTAGACAAATGCCCTACCTCCTTGCTTGTTTAACTTTTGGATCTCCTGGAGGCATTTTCTCAATTGAGATTCCTTCTCAGGTGACTATAGTGTGTGTAAAATTGGCATAAAACCACCAGCACAAGCATCATTGGGAAAGTCATGAACATGTGCATGTGTACACACACACTTCATATGTACATGTATACATATATCTACACACAATACATATATACATATACACATGTATATACATGTTTATACACACACACAGTTTAAGAATAAATCTTTAAAAATTTCTAAAAATGAAACTCCCATGTGATCCAGCTATACCACTCCTAGACGTTTATCGGAAGAGCTCCTCAGTCAGCAGACCACAGGGATATTGCACAACCATCCTTATTACTGCACTATTGACAATAGCTAGAAAATGGAGCCAGCCCAGTGCCCATCAACAGAGGAGTAACAATGTGGTTGCAAGAAAATGGATAGAACTACTGGAGATCATTATGTTAAGTGAAGGAAGAAGGACATAAAGATAAATACTACTTACTTTTTCTCATATGCAGAGCCTAGATATATGTGTGCATACATGTGCATGTGCGTGTGTGTGTGTGTGTGTGTGTGTGTGCGTGCGTGCATGTGAAGAGTCAAGAAGCTAGAGGGAGATGAGGAGAGGGAGGAGGAGTTCTTCAAGGAAAGGAAGGAAGGAAAGGGTGAAGGGGTACGTGTAACTAAATAGGGGGTACTGTTTAGCAGGAAGCAGTAGACCATCAAAGACGGTGAAAGAAGCTTTCAGGAGGGCAGTAGGGCAAGGAGACAAATGACAAATAAGCACAGGGTACGTCGACATGTTTGAAGTTGTCACAG
This sequence comes from Rattus norvegicus, assembly GCF_021556685.1. Taxonomy (NCBI): domain Eukaryota; kingdom Metazoa; phylum Chordata; class Mammalia; order Rodentia; family Muridae; genus Rattus; species Rattus norvegicus. The sequence goes on along the minus strand of NC_141548.1, from coordinate 22,363,823 downwards.
CGAAACCTGTAACTATACGCTAACTTGAAAAATGAAATGACATTTCTAGGACGCGCCTGTGGAATTTCAGGTGTTGAATGATGTTGAGTTAATCATTTCCCATGTGAAAAATAATTTGTACTTTGAAGAAATACAAGAAGATGAAGGTGAAGACATGGAAGGCCCAGATCTGGGTGAGAACCGTAAGACCCCCCCCCCCCACCATTAGTGCAAATAAAATGGAGTCACATTTTATTGGGTTGACTGGTGAGCAGATGTAAGGCTGCTTTCTCTTGCGTTTTATTCAGTGTGTGACTTTATTGTTTCACTCCAGGCTTCCAGCTTCCCTCAGTCAGTTTTTCTCCCGCTGGGCTTGCTGCATCTACGTAAAGCATTCCATTTTTATCATTCCCCCTCGGAAACAAAGTTGTAATTAACACCGGTGCGCTTGCACTCGTGGATGAGTCTGGCCTTCAGCAGTGTTACAGTAACCTGTTTACAGTTAGGTGACTTTCCTGAGGTCCCAGCAGCAGCATAGGGGCGGAGCCCACTTTCCCTGTGATGGCTCATGACATTTTAAATATTTAATCACTTAGTTATGTAAATCAATGTCTTTTAAAAACATTTTAGCTGTTGAAGACGATGAGGTGGCGGGAACTGTTTACAGAGACAGGAAGAGACCACTGCCTTTGGGGTTGTTGGTAGAACTAACGGAGGAGACATTTAACACAACGGTCATGGCTTCCGACACCTTAGTGCTTTTCTATGCTACCTGTAAGTATGAGCATCGAAAGGATGCTATGTGACATACTAGGACCCTTAAAAGGATGGGTTTTATCTTGCTTTCTAAATATTACACATCATAAACTGTTTAAATGTCTCAAGTAGATTGAACACACTGAAGCGTTTACTTCTAATTCTAAGGAGAGTAAAACAAACGTTCTGTGCTTCTAGATATACGATTTCCAAATCGAAGGTCAATGAGTAAGCTAGAAATTCAGCTGGCTACTTTTCAAAGCTAGTATTAGTGAGTGCAATTGTTTTAAATATATCAAAGTATTTGTAGTAGCATAGGAAATACTGTCTTCACGTAATAGCCGTTTCACTGTATACAGGGTGAATGAAAATATTAGTTGCATTTGGAATCAATATAAGTGATTGAATACTATTGGGCACTCTGTAGTATGATATCTGTGGTTTGGAAATTCTAGTTTTGGTAATTCCCATAAACCTCTGCGTGTGTTTATGCATGTGACGTGGGTGTTCTGTACATAGATGGCTTAATGTGTATTGAACTTTCTGATTTTATTATAGGGCATGCAGTATCCATGGCATTTCTTCAGTCCTATACTGATGTGGCAGTTAAATTGAAAGGTAGTGTCCTGTGGTATGCATGCTTATTTTTTGAACTGGATGTGAAACTTTGTAAAACCACCTTAAACATGCAAAAAACCCCACCAAAACAAACAAACAAACAAAGAAACAAAAACCCACAAAATTTTAGATTGTGGCACTAAGGTTCGGTGAGTAAATAAGAATGTGGTAGTGCGTCCAGCAGTTAATCATTCTGAACCGTTTTATCTGTCCTGAGTTTTTGTGTTTCTACATGAAGCTGAAAATTTCCTTTCAAGTCCCATGAAGAATTGTGTTGGAATTCTGATGGGGATTCCGTTGAACCTGTAGATTGCTTTTGATCAGACGGCCGTGTTTACTATATCCATCTTATAGATCCTTGAGCATGGGAGATCTTCCCATCTTCTGATTTCATCTTCAATGTTTCACATTCAATGGATATTTTATATATTTACATTTCAAATGTTATCCAATTTCCTGGTTTTCCCCTCTGGAAACCCCCTATCCCATCTTCCCTCCTCCTGCTTCTATGAGAGTTCTTCTCTACCCACCTATCTACTCCCGCCGCCCCGCCCTAGCATTCCCCGACACTGGGTCATGGAGCCTTCACAGGACAAGGGCCTCCCCTCCCATTGATGCCCAACAAGGCCATCCTCTGCTACATATGCGGCTGGAGCCATGGGTTCCTCTGTGTGTACTCTTTGGTTGGTGGTTTAGTCCCTGGGAGCTCTGGGGGCTCTGGTTGATTGATATTGTTGTTCTTCCTATGGGGTTGCAAACTCCTTTAGCTCCTTCTAGCTCCTTTCTCTAACTCCTCCATTGGGGACCTGTGCTCACTCTGATGTTTGGCTGCGAGCATCCACTTCTCTATTGTTCAGGCTGTGGTAGAGCCTCTTAGGAGACAGCTTTATCAGGCCAACAAGTACCTCTTGACATCTGCAATAGTTAGTGTCTGGGTTTGATGTCTGTATATGGGATGGATCCCCATGTGAGGCACTCTGGGTAGGCCTTCAGTCTCTGGTCCACACTTCGTCTCTATATTTCCTCCCTTGAGGGTTTTGTTCCCCTTTCTCAGAAGGTGTGAAGCATCTACACTTTGGTCTTCCTTCTTCTTGAGCTTCATGTAGTCTGTGAATTGTATCTTGGGTATTCCTAGCTTTTGGGCTAAGAAGAATATATTTTTGTTTGTCTGTGTGTATGTGTGTGTTTGGTGAAATGTTCTGTATATATCTCTTAAGTCTATTTAGTTCATGATGCCAGTTCCAGTATTTTTGTTTAGGTTTTTATCTGGATGACTATCTGTTGGTGAGATTTGAGTATTGAAGTCCCCCACTGTGAGTTCATCCGTGGTTTAAACTGTAGCAGTGTCTCTTTTATAAATGTATGCTCTTGCATTTGGTGCATATGATGCATATATCTTGATTGATTTTTCCTCTGCTGAGTATGTAGTGTCCTTTCCTAACTCTTCTGATTAGTTTCACATTGAAACTATTTTATCAGATATTAAAATGGCTACACTGGCTTGCTTCATAAGTCCATTTATTTACAGTATCTTTTCCTATCCCTTTCCTCTGAGGGGATGGATATCTTTGATTTTAAGGTGTTTCTTGGATGCAGCAGAAGGATGGATCTTATTTTTGAATCCATTCTGTTATTTTGTATCTTTTTATTGTGGAATTGAGACCATTGATGTTGGAAGTTATCAATGAACAGTGTCTATCTGTTATTTTGTTCTTGCAATGTTTTTTTTCCTCCTGCCCCTTATTTTGATTTGCTGGTCTGGGATTATTTATTCTTTCTGGTTGTGGTTAACCTCTTCGAGTGGAAGGTTTCCTTTTAGTATCTTTGGCAAAGCTGGATTTATAGATCAATACTCCTTAGATTTGGTTTTTATCACAGACTGTCTTTCTCCATCTGCTGTGATGAAAAAATTTTCTTAGTAGTAGTCTATGCTGATATCTGTGGTTTCTTAGACTTTTTAGAGTATCTGTCCAGGTCCTTCTGGATAGACTGCATTGAGTAGTCAGGCCTCATTGTAATATGTCTGCCTTTATATGTTATTTGGCCTTTCCCCCTTGTAACTTCTAATATTCTTTCTTCTGTACTTTTATTGTTTTCATTATTATGTGTCATGCAAACTATCCTTTCTGTTCCAGTCTATTTTTGGTGTTCTGTATGTTTCCTTGATAGGCACTTTCTTCTTTAGGGAAATTTTCTTCTATTAGTTTGTTGAAAATATTTTCTGTGCCTTTGACCTGTGTTTCTTTTCCTTCCTCTGTTTTTTGTCACTTACAGATTTAGTCCATTTATAGCGTCCCAGGTTTTCTGGATGTTTTGTGCCTTGAGGTTTTTTTTTAATACTACCATTCACTTTGACTGAGGTAGCCATTTATCTTGTCTTCCGTGCTTGAACTCTTGCATCTCTTGTTCTCTGTTGGTGCAGCTTACCCTCCGAGATTCCTTTTCCAGTTTCTGGATTTCTCATTTCTAGATTTTTCTGAATGTGTGTGTTCTCTATTGATCTATTTCCACTTTCAAGTCTTGAACTGCTTAATTTCCCTCCACTGTTTATTTGTCTTCATAGATTTCTTTAGTGGATTTATTAATTCCCTCTTTAAGGACGTCTACCATTTTTATAAAGGCTGTATTGAGGTCATCGACTACTTCTTCAGCTATGTTGCGTGTTTTAGGGCCTGCTGTGGTAGAGTTGCTGGGCTTTAGTGGTGACATTTGTCTTGGTTGTTGATGACTTTTTAATGCCGATATCTAGGCATCTGGGTCCTGATGTTGGGTCTTTGTTGTGTTGACGTTCTGTTCATTGGTTTCTGTTGCCCTGCCTGGTATTTACAAGTGAATTGCCTGGTCGGTGATGCTGAGAACCTGCCAGGGGTGACTGCTGGGTGTTCCACATAGAATGTGATTTTGGTATTTGGAGCTGATGCTCAGGCATGGACATGAGTTGGAAGTAGGGTTGATGGAATCCACGGAGAGAGGAGAGCGGGCTGTTCCACCAGTATATGCTTATTCCCCTGGGATTGGTAGTAGAGAGTGAGGAGAGGCCACAACAGGTAATCTGCTACTGAGCTGGGGATCAGACTAGGGGGTGGGCTTAGGAGGAGTAAGGATAAAGACCTGAAAATGGCCAACCAGCTCCCCTGGTCAGCATGGTGGGCGGGTCCCCAAGGAATGTCTGAGGGCATTGCTGCCTGAGACAAGGGGTGGGTGGTCAGGGAAGGCTACAGGAGAAGATGTGTATGGGCCTCTGTAGATGGGGGCAGAGAGGAAGGGAAGGCCATCATGTACATAGGTGATTGTACGTGATCAGCTACAGAGCTGGGGATGAGACAGGAGGATTGGATTTGAAAGCAGAGACATTTATGTCAAGTTGATAAAAACCAACCAGTGCAATAATATCAATAGCATCGTAATTTTTGTGTCTGTGTTGATTGCTATACAGGTTAAATATTCCATACCTGAAAAACCGAAGAGCAGAAGTAGTTTGGATCTATTTAATTTGGAAATAAATTATTTAATTTATTTCAATATGATACAAAAACCATACAGTGACATAATGAGGTATCTTGGGGATGAGACTAAGGTCTAAACATGAAATTTATTTATGGTTCACCTACATCCTGTAAACATAGCATCAGTGTAATTGTACCCAGTATTTTTCTGACTATAGTTTGTCACACTGGTCTGTAGAATCTTCTACTTGTGGTGTTATGTGAACACCCATCAACATTCAGATTCTGGAGCATTTTACACTTAATATTTTTGGTATATCAGGAATCTCTAGAGGAACAGAACCAGTAGAATGAATATATTAAAAGGATTCGTTAGTTTGGCTTACACAATATGGTTGGGTAATGCAGCAGTGGCTGTTTCTACATGGAGAGCCCTAGAGCCCAGGAGCTGCCCAGTCCCCTACAATTCCAGTGATTCTGGAAGTCTGAAGGATTTTTGCAGAACCATCAATCTTCAGTCTGTATTGGAAGCTTAAAGAAGTTAAGGCTCTGATATCAGCAAAAAAAAAAAATTATATCAGCAGTAGAAGCAGCAGCAGCTGAGCAGATAGACAGGGAGACTCAACTCACCAGTAGGACATGGCAGCAGTGAGGCAAAATTCCCTCAGGGCTTCCTTTTTCTGGCTGCCATAGTAAGGTGCTACTTACATTCAGGATGCATGTTTTTACTTCACATAACTTGATCAAGGAAATCCTTTGTAGGGGTGCCCAGTCGTTTACCTGTTGTAAAATTATAATAAAATAAAATTCTGTCTTTTCCCCCACTGGATCCAGCACTGTGGCAGTCCATTGTCTCTTAAACTTAAATCACCACATGAAAGAACACACAACACAATAACTTCTGATCCAATTGATAAGATGTAATTGCCCACCTAAACATACAAAGCCCTGTACACATCCATCTCTTAAGAACATTCATAACAACCTGTAAATACACAGAGTGGAATCTTAACGTCAGCCTCCATGTTCTCTCAGCGGCTTCTCTGCCTTCTGGTCCCTTCCAGTCTCTTCCTCCTCCTCCCTCAAACTTTTCTCCCGCCCATCTTTCCTTCTTGTCCAATGACAGGACTCGTTCTATCCTGTACCCGCCCTCAGCCATATGACATCCTACATTAACCTTTCAGTCAATTCCAGTCAAGTTGACAAAAAGAATAACCGTCACAAGTCCACCCCTTGTTAGCCTGACATCCAGCCATGTCACTGTACATCATGTTTAATTTCCAGGTGAAAACAGTATCAAGTTATAATTGTGTCTGTTGTAATGTGACTGTCTCACAACCACCAATATACTGTTTCCCCTGAGATTCGGTGAAAAAAAAAATCTCAAGGAACACCTAGTCTTTTCGTGTCCCATAGTTTTTTTTTTTTTAATTTATTTATTTTATGTATATAAGTACACTGTGGCTGTCTTCAGACACACCAGAAGAGGGCATCAAATCTCATTACAGATGGTTGTGAGCCACCATGCGGTTGAACTCAGGACCTCTGGAAGAGCAGTCAGTGCTCTTAAAAACTGAGGCATCTCTCTCCAGCCATAGTTTTTATACTATAGATTTACAGCACGTAATTGATGATATAGATTTATAACACTTAATTACAGATGTTACCTCAGTAAATGTATACGATGCAGAGATAGAGGGAAGACAACACAAATATCTGTTTAATGTGTGTATAGATGCACAAGCATGTTCTTAACAAGACAAGTCAGAAACCTTCACAACAGCACCCACACTTCTGTAACTGTCCAGAAGGCCTTGGCCAGTGTTTGTAACTAACTCCACTACCCTCATTCTGTATTTCTTCCACCTCAACAAGTGTCTCAGCAGGTCTTTGTTCTTTACCTAGAGGGGTGAGCTACACTTTTATTCTTGAAGTGTCTGGGCCGTTTCTCATCCTGTCTGGATTGGGCTGTAGTTTCCCAATGACCTTCATCCCAGGGCATGGTGTTAACCAAGAGGCGCACACAGAAGGATCTGCTGTACTCCACACGTGTGCTTCCTTGTCGTCATTGTGGAGAAGCAGCCTGATTTCCTCTAGACAGTCTGGATCAGTCATTCTTCGTAATACAGTCATTTCTTTCTTAGTATGCTGACTCAAGGGAATGAGGGGTCATAACTTCTACATCTGTGGAATGTTGGTTATGGCTCCTGGCAGAAACAGTTCTCCCATCTATCTGGAACCAGAATTTCTAGGGCAGCAGAGCAAAGTCACGGGAACAGGAAGTCAGATTTTCTGGTGGACTGCTCGGGGTGGTGAGCGGCACCATTCCCTTCCCATTTGCTTCTGGATGCCTGAGTCTTGCCTGTAGGAGAAATGGTACCATGTATTGAGCGCTGATTCAGAGCAAATGCAGCTTTCTGGAGAACTCTGCTCCAGCTCTTCAGTCTAGTGTCACCTTGTTGGCACTACAACTTTGTCTTTGAAAGGATATTCTGCTTTTCTACCAAGCCTGGTAGATGGGATGCGTGCTAAGACCAGTGAATTCTGTGGGCGTGAGCCCGTTGCTGCATTTCTTTTACTGTGTAATGAATTCCTAGTTCAAAGTACCGTGCAGGATATCACGATGGTGGATAAAGCCTTTGAGCCCTTGCACGGAATATCGCGATAGTAAGGCCTTCTATGCGTCTAAAGATGGAGAATCTCGATGGTGGATAAGGCCTTCTCTGAGGCCATGGATACTAGTTTTGTCAGAAGCATTACATGCAGGAGCCCATAGCCAAAGTATCTGTTTGGTTAAGAATTATGTGTTGCCATCTCCTCCGTGATCCAGTGCAGTCGCTACCAGGTTGCTAGCTGGTCACCAGGGGCAACGCCGCCATCTAGGGGGCTGCAGTGGTAGTCTCTGCTTTCTGCAGATCTGGTATTCAGCAGCAGTTGTAGCCAGGCCAGCTTTGGCGAATGGAAGTCCATGTTGTTGATCCCATGTGTAACCTCCATCTCTACAACATGGGTCCACTGGGACGGCCAGGCAAAGAGGTCGCCTCTCCATAGAGTAATCCTGTCTACCTGATTAAACTCCTGGGCCTTTGATGAGCGTCTCCATGGGGCACAAGTGTCTTTGATCCTTTGCCGCTTTGGTGAGACCTATCCAGATGCCTCTTCCCCAAACATCTGTCTTACCAGTTTTCAAGTCTTCAAACCAGCCAGCCAAACCATCGTCAGCAGCCCATAAATTATTATATAACCACATAGCTGGCCATCCTCTTCCCAAACGTACGTATTACCCAAAGGACGCTCAACGTGGACTATAGAACTTTAAGTTTAAAATAGTATAATACTTTGCACATTAATCCTATATTCTGCCTTTGATGTTGGCTCCTTAACAAAAGCCATTATTTTTTTTGTTCCAAGATTATGAGTATTTTTCCTCAACCACAAGGTGGCAGCAAATGTCAGATTTTTTTTTTTTTTAATACTTAATGTAGTCATATCAAAGAATGCCCACCTTCAGATTAGAGGTTCCATTTGAAGTTAATGTGTTGTTGAAATTTATGGGATGTGGTACTCTAGGCATGTCAGCATATTAGACTGTTGGCTGAAATATAAATCAGTAGTGAGTCCACTTTCTTTTACTCATTCCTTCAGTATAAGAAGTCTTATAACTTAACATGTAACAGTGTTCTTTTTTTATTTAAAAGAAAAATCAGACTTTTCAATTTGAGGGCACAGTTTAGGAGTCACTCACATGCTGATAGAGATTCCTTTCCTTTTATTAATCATTTTATTCGTTTACATTTCAAATGCTATTTCTCTTTCTGGTTGCCCCTCCCCAACTCCCTTCCCCCATCCCCTTGCTTCTATGAGGGTGCTCCTCCACCCACTCACCCACTCCTGCCTCACCCCTCTAGCATCCCCCTATGCTGGGGAATCAAGTTTCCACAGGACCAAGGGCCTCCCGTGCCATTGATGTCAGATAAGGCCATCCTCTACTACATATGGATCCCTTATGTGCACTCTTTGGTTGGTGGTTTAGTCCCTGGGAGCTCTGAGGGGTCCAGTTACTTGATATTGTTGGTCTTCCTATGGGGATGCAATCCCCTTCAGCTCCTTGCTCTTCCATTGGGTTCCCCAGGCTCCATCCAATGGTTGGCTGTGAGTATCTACATCTGTATTGGTCAGGTGCTGGTAGAACCTCTCAGTGAACAGCCATACCAGGCTCCTGTCAGCAAGTGCTTCTTGGTATCAGCAGTATTCTAGGGGTTTTGTGTCTGCAGAGTGGATGGATCCCCAGGTGGGGCGGTCTCTGGATGGCCTTTCCTTCAGTCTCTGCTCCATTTTTTGTCCCTGTCTTTCCTTTGGACAGGAACATTTCTGGATTAACAATTTTGAGATGGGTGTGTGGCTCTATCCCTCAACTGTGGGCCATGCCTAACCCCTGGATACGGTCTCTACAGGTTGTATCTCCCCTTTGTTGCATATTTCGGCTAAAGTCATTCCCATTGGGTCCTGGGAGTCTCTCGCTTCCCTAGCGTCTAGGACTTTCTAGTGGCTACCTCAAGTTACCCTACCCTACTGCCACATATTTCTATTCAATCTTAATCTAATATATTGACTCTTATGTTTTATTAGGACAGATTTCTTTTTTCATAGCTTAGTTATGTGGTGCTTGTGTTAGTTGATTTTTTTTTTTTTTGGTTCTTTTTTTCGGAGCTGGGGATCGAACCCAGGGCCTTGCGCTTCCTAGGTAAGCGCTCTACCACTGAGCTAAATCCCCAGCCCCGTGTTAGTTGATTTTTAAAATCTGTTTCCACCCAGTGGTCTGTATATTTTGGAGAACTTTACATGTTCGTTGCTGAGCAAGTACGGATGTGTGCTTTATGTCCTATGCATTTTCCTGGGATGAAAAGAGATTATTGTGTTTAGATGGGGATGATAACTGAGGCCCCAGATGAGGCCCACCATGCTTTGCTGGTGATGTGTACAGGCACAGCCCCTTCTCCCAAGGAGTTTTCTCCATGAGACATTCATCAGATAAACACATAGCTATAAAGTGTGATGAGGAACTGAGTAGTGTAGTTCTGTCACGGCATGTAGCAGAGGGACTGGTGTAGATGGGGTTCCAGGCAAGGTGTCCATGAAATGGTGTCATGTTGATACTATCCCTACAAAACTTGGTGGGCATGGGCTCGTGGCGAAACAGGGTTGGGGATGGGTGAGGAGGGGTTTGCTGTACCAGAACAGGTTTGATTTTGAAAATGGTTATCTCTAGCTAGAGTTTAGAGACACCGGACCTGGGAAGTGAAGTAGAAACCTATCATAGTTATCCAGCAAGAAGAATGAGGGCAATAAGTGTAAATAGAAAATAACTGGACCATGTAAATGAGAGAAAGAACAGGAAATTGAAAAGACGGTGACTGAGTAGACTTAGTTCAGAGAGGCGAGAAAAGCGTCACTCTGTTTTCTTAGCTGCACACGAGCGGCCTCTTTCACCACTACACAGACTGGAAGCCGTATTTGGTTTCAGACATGTAGAGTTTTAGGATGTGTTTGCTCACAGGGTGACAGAGACATCAGTAAAGATAGCTGGGTCCGGAACTTCACGCAGAAGTTGAGGCCAGAGACACAAGTGTAGGCTGTGTTGGATTGTTCGTAGTTGAAAAAGAGACTGTAAAGCAGGAGGAAAAGCAGTTTAAACCCAGGTTTAAGAAGGTCCCAACTCCACTAAGAGAAGAACCTACAGAAGGGTCCAAAAGGGAGAAGCTCTAGAGACAGGAAAACACTATCAAGGGAAAGCCTCACAGAGATCAGGGGAAGAGAGTTCTGCAGGAGTATGGCACGCTGGGCACACACTTAAAATGATTACCCAGTACTGAATGCAATGAGCAGTCTGCATCAGTGTTTATAAAACGTGCATTTCCCTCTCATTCAGGCAGGTCCACCATCCTTCTCACTAGAATAAATTGTGCGGATTGGTCCGATGTATGTACGAAGCAAAATGTCACTGCGTTTCCCATGGTAAAGTTGTATAAGGAAGGCGAGAGCCCGGTGTCTTATGCCGGTATGTTGGGAAGTAAAGATCTCCTGACGTTTATCCAGTTGTAAGTATTCTACTTCACTCTAAGGTTTCTAAGTTGGAGGCCGGAGTTCTGACTCCATACCGTGTTGACATGCTCTTACGGGGTCCAGGATATGAGAGCCGAGGTCAGAGTGAACACTGAGAACGAAGCTTGCCGAATGTTCTGTCACTTTGATTTAATGAGTCAGGTTTTTTTGAAAAGAATACTTTTGTCCAGCAGTCTATGTAATCTCCTGTTTGCTAGGTTCTGTGTTTTGTTTTGTTTGTTTTACAAACTGTAAAACATCTTTTTTTTTTTCTTTTCTTTTTTTTTTTTCGGAGCTGGGGACCGAACCCAGGGCCTTGCGCTTCCTAGGCAAGCGCTCTACCACTGAGCTAAATCCCCAACCCTACTGTAAAACATCTTTAAGAGTTAATTTTGAGCATAGTTATGTATTTATCCAGAAACAAGATCTCCTGTCCAGTGAACATAGCATCCATCCAAGAAGCAGAAAAATACCTACGTGGGGAATTATATAAAGACCTGTTCAGCTTCTCCAGTGTGTCAGTACTGGGACTCTTTACTCCAGCCATGACGTCAGGTAAGTGGAGGTGAACTCTCCCTTTTTTATGTCATGTTTGCTGCATGCGTGCATGTGGGCGGGCATGTATATGCATGCGCACACATGAACAGCCGGTTGCCTGTGAGTACATTTGTAGAGGCCAGAGGTTGACATTTTGTGTTGTCTTCTGAGCTGTCCACCTTATTTTTTGAGGCAGAGTCTCTTAGTATTCCCAGAGCTCACAAATCGGCAGGACTGGCTGGTCAGTCAGCCCTGGGAATCCTCCTGATCCCACCTCACAGTGCTCTGATTGTGACACACACTGCCCAGCATTGTTTTTTTTAAATGAGTTTTCTGGGAATCAAACTCCAGTTCATTATGTTTTTACATTAAGTATTTTACCCACAGAGCCATCTTCCTAGCCCAAGCTTTTAAATTGCATGGTTTAAACACTTATTGCTTAATAATTGTTTAAAACATTCTTCTTGAAGAGAAATTTAAATATAGAGAGAAATTTGAAGAAAAAAACCCTATGATACCATCACTCAGAGTTTATTTTATTTTATTGCTGCTGTGAATAGTTACCTGATAAGAAGCAACTTAAAGAAGGAGACCTGTTTTTACTCAATTTGGGAGTCTAGTCTGGCCTGGCAGGGAAGGTGTGGCAGGGAGGGCACTCCTCACATGTTGGCAGGCCAGGAGGCAGAGATGTATGTCCGTGCTCGGCGGGGGTCACCCACTTTTTGTTTCTTGTTTTTGAATTTTACTTTTTGAAATTGAAAGTAGATGTTTTTCCCCATACAGCATATCCTGATAATAGTTTCCCTTCCCTCTACTCCTCCTGGTTCCTCTCCACCTCCTCTCCTATATGGGTCCACCCTTTATCTGTCTCCCATTAGAAAACAAACTGGCATCTGAGGGATAATAATAAAATAAAATATAAGATAAAACAGAAACTAACAGAAGGAAAAGAGCCCATGACAAGTCGCAAGAAAGAGATGTGGATGGAGAGACACACTTGTTCACACAACTTTACACCCGGAAGTATGTCCACTAACACCTTAGGACAGTGGTTCTCAACCTTCCTAATGCTGGGACCCTTTAATACAGTTCCTCATGTTGTGGTGATGCCCAATCATTAAATTATTTTCATTGCTACTTCATAACTGTAATTTTCCTATTGTAGTAAGTCGTAATGTAAAATATCTGATATTTCTTATGATCTTAGGTGACCCCTGTGAAAGGGTCATTTGACCCCCAAAGCGTTCACAACCTACAGGCTTTTAAAATCTGGTCTATTGGCCAGGAGGTTGCACACATTTAATTCCAATGCCTGGGAGGCAGAGGCAGGTGGTCTCTGTGAGTTCAAGGCCAGCCTGGTCTACAAAGAGTTCCAGAACAGCTAAAGCTATGTAGAAATACGCTGTCTTGAAGAAAAAAAAAACCTAGAAGAAAAAATCTAGTGAATTAGGATAATCATCACAAATATAATGTCAAATTAGATGTCATTCTTTCCATCCCTTTTTACATACCTAAAGGTTCCATATTTTTGTGTTTATTTTAATGCATTTGGGAAAGAACAGCATATCTGACTTAATATCTTACTTTTATTCCACTTATAGGTATATTTTCCTCATTTAATGATTAGTATTATTCATAAATATTATGGCTGGATAGTTTGATTGGATAATATATATAAATACATATATATAAATATATAAATAAAATTTGTCTACAGATAATGCCTGTACTTTTTTCCTTCTGTAGATGAAGAAAATACTTGAGTCTCTGTGTGGGTTTTGAACTCGTTAAATGGGAATAGACTTCCGGTAGCATAACTGCGATTTTGGTAAATTGTGTTAATTGTGTAACTGCAAACTATATTTGCTACTCATTTTTAAGTGGGGTTTTAGTGCTTGGTTAGTGAATAGTTTAAGGTAGCTAAACATTAATGACATTAAGGCTTGGTCACTGTATTCCAGTTATCTTCCCTCATTATAAAACTAAAACTTGGTTTAGTAATTGTTCTAGTTTCATTCTAGTGCTGAGACGCAAAGTCCAACCCAGAGCAGTTCAGGAGAGGAGGGGGCTTATTCAGCTTACACTCCCAGGTCACAGTGCGTCCCTGCTGGGCTGCTGCAGGGACAGCTGGCACCCCTGCTAGGTGAGGCTCCACTACAGGAGCTGTCTAAGCCACCAGCGCTACCTCCTCTCCAGCCTCCCCAAGTAACTCCTCACAGTGGGACCTCAGCCAGGGCTGCCTGCAGTTGGGAGTCCATCCTGACTGATGCAGGAAAAAGGGGGCCGAATCAAGCCACCAGTCCGTAAGCAGGAATCCCTGAGAGCCTCAAGCTCAGGACTTGGAATCCAAACTGATCCCCACCCTGGAAACCTCGGCCCTGAAAAGCTCCGCCCCTGCTAAGTAACTCTGTACAAGTCCTGCCTTCTTTTCAGTTCGTTGCTGTAAGCATTTTCATACTCTGGTGATTTTACACTCCGATCATTTCATACTCACCCCTCTCTTCAGGCAGAATGTAAGAAGACAGCTGTGTCTGTTTCCCTTGCTTTAGCAGGCAAATGAAAAAAATATTTATTTGGTCATTCTATATGATTAGAGTGCTATATATTTTTTTAAATTATTTTCATTTCATGTGCTTTGGTGTTCTGTTTGTATGTCCATGTGAGGAGTCAGGTGGAACTGGAGCCGCAGACAGTTTTGAGCTACCTTGTGGGTACTGGGGATTGAACTCCAGTCTTTTGGAAGAGCAGCCAATGCTTTTAACCGCTGAGCCATCTCCCCAGCTCCTGAGTTCTAGAAATCTTAAAAACACGACATTAAGAGAACATTTGTTTAGGGAACCACAGTTGTATCCGGTCAGTAGACACCTCCTTAGGTGTGCCACGAAGCATTCATTTTAGCGGTTACGTGTGTGCACTGAAGCACCAGCCTTTGAAGTTTAAAGGTATAGAGTCTGCCATCTGGGAAGTCTGTCTCAGCTGCCCAGCACACGTGACGTCTCACGAGCTTCTCTCCTCTCTGTCTCTGCAGCGAAAGAGTGTTTCCAGAAAGCAGGGAAGCAGCTGAGAGGCTCTGTCCTCACAGGAGTTTATTCTGAAGATGACGCTTGGATACTGTACGTTTACTGCTCTTCTAACTCTGGGGCACGTGAAATGATGTGGTGTAATGTATGGCTTGTCTTCCCACCATTGATGGGAGATTTAGCAGAACCGCAGGATACTTCTCAACCAACTCGCAGAGTGTCTGGGGTTTCCTACACACGTACTCTGGTCTGCCATTTTCCTCCCCCCTCCACTCCCATGTGTACCCATCCACCCCAGTACTCTAGAGTTTTAATTTTCTTCCATGGAGAGGTCTGAGAAGTGCCATGCTGCTAGATTCTTTAAATACTCCTCCTGCAGCGACCCCAGGAGAGGTCTTGGACTCACACTTATTTTGAGGGCACCTACAAAAGTGGTCAGACTTACTTCTGCTCCTACATCAGTTGTAGTCTTTGGATCCTGTTACTTGTGCTTTGGGTTTTCCTTGGAGTTTTTATAGTGTTGAGAATTTTACTTCTTGAGTCTTGTTTCTATTTGCCACTGGAGAAGTATATATAATATTAAAACTTCCATTGTTCTACCACTGGAAGATGGGGTTGTGGTGGGTTACCAGTATACTCTAGTTGCTGTGAATAAAGGGGTGGACTACACATTTGGAGATCTGTATCAACACATCACATTCACCATGAACAATTGTGTGTGTGTGTGTGTGTGTGTAGACTTACAGTAGAGGAGATATTTTGTGTGTGGGGTGTTACTACAACCCCCTTTTTACTCCCAGATATCTGCAAAGCATTTCTATGTCCACTTTAGCCTGTTTAGCTCCCTATCAAAAGACACAGAAACCTGATATTTTTTATTAAGCTGCAAGCCAAACTGGGCAGATTCTGAACTATTCTAACCTATATTCCAGCCACAGACCCTGTGCTGCTTGGTAACTGAGCCTTGCTCTGTTCCTTGTGTGTCCCCAAAAGCGAGCTTCTCAGGCTACATCCTGCCTCATAGCGACCTCCTCCTCCTCCTCCTCCATTTGTCTTTTCTCTCTTTGGTCCCTCCAGAGACTGCCCACTTAATCCAAAAGTCCACCTTCCTCTCTTCTCTGCCCTAGCCTAGGCACCAGCATTTTACTTGCCAATCAGAGATTATTGGGGAACATTTTTTACAGCACATTGGTCAATAAAGTGTCCATGTTTAGACTGCAACCTGATCTTGGGGTACAGAACTCAGCATCTGAAAACACAGCACAAGACCAACCCCAGCAGTTTGTGCTTTGGTTTTTCTGGCTACAATGTTACTAATTCTTTTATTTTAAACTCAATTTTTTTTTCATTTTGAACACTTCTTATTGTCTGCTGTTAATTTGCATTTAAGATCTAAAGAGCTTGGACAATACTCTTTTCAAAGTGTTTGGATTATAAGCAGCTAGCGTATCAGCTTGGTACCTCCTCTGGTTATCTGGGCTCTATACCAGTCTTTATGGTATCATAGTGTCTGTACTTGGTTCTGGCGTAAGTTAAGTTCTCCACACCACCTACTTTTACTGACAGTTCACACAGCATTTTTCACTTGATTTAGGGGATTCGGGTTACATGAGATTTAGTAACACAGGTGGATTTTCCACACGCTGTCCAGAGTACATCATTGGACTCCAGTGGGTGCCAGCCTTTGTTCTTTGAACCCCATTTAGCTGTAAGACAGGATTACTAAGACTACTTTTAGAAGGGCTCCGATGGATAAATGAATATAGATAAGGCATTAACTATAGTACCTAGCAGATTGTACACTTGCCATTGACTCAGGCCTGCAATGAGCAGTCCAAAAAGGTGGACCACTGTGTCCCAGGTCCTATTTAGACATTTTCTTGAGGGCAAATTGAAAAGAAGACAGCTTTAGATTATGTCTTCTTTCAGATTGTCATTACTCCTGACCTTTCTCAGATAACCTCACATAGAAATTTGTCTGGAAATTGAAGGAAATTTCTCCTTAGCAGTAGGGCTTTTAACCTGTTTCTTTGCTGTTGTTTGAGAGAGTACCTCAGTATATAGCTTGGGTTGGCCTTGAATTCATGGCCACCTTTCCTCAGCTCTCATAATAGAGATTGCAGTGGATATCATCTCACTAGTTAGCTTCTGTTGCCCCCCGCCGGGAGGTGCTGGGCTGATTGTTCATGTTTTTGGTGACTTGATGTATCATGGTTATAAATTTTAATAGTATATTTCTTCATAGGTCAAATAAATATGCTACAACCCTTCCAGCCCTGCTACTGGCCAGACCCAAAGAAGGTAGAATAGAGAGCGTCCCACTAGACACCACCCCGGTACAAGACATGGTTCAGATACTAGCAAATGCACCACTGGAAGCATTTGTGAGTATATTGTATATAATAAGGAAGTTATTTGGAATAAGATTCCGATGGATTGTATATATTAGCACATAATTATTCAGCTTTCGAAGGCTCTGGAGTGTCATGTTTTGTGGCTGAATACTTGTCTGATTTTGTTATTCATTTTCTAGTGCGCTGCTAAAAATTTACTGGCTTCCTGGGACTGAAGTGTCCAGCGTAGGGTGAACCTTGTTATAATAAAGATGGTCTAGACAGTCAGACTTCCTGGCTGCAAATTCTTCTTAGTCCTCGATGGCTCTGTAGTGTGTTTGCTGTTCCCAAGATTTCCACGTGTAAGGTGCAGAATCATTGCTGGGAGTAAATGTCAGAGGAGTGCCACTTTGTAGATGGTGTCTGGCCTTAAAACATTCAGCAAGTGCTAGCTATTGTTACAATTTATACAGTTTTACAGCGCCACCCTCTGACCCCCTTTCTAATGCCCTCTAGTGGAGTCACACGCACAGCAGGGTGCAGTCTGGGTTACTTGAGTTCATCAGCTAGGATACTGCACATTTATACTTCTAAAGCTATGACTGGACACTAGGGTCTCGTTCCTTGTCACAATGACCTAAATGCTAATACACTGGGCAGACTGCATGAAAGACTACACAAAGGGTAGACTTCAAAACAAGTTTCTTCGTTATCTTGAGTCTCTCCCCCCAACCCTCCTGCTAAATTAACAGGTTATAATTAATCAAGTAACTGAGTTAATGTTTCCAGGGTGTAGTTTTCCTAAATCATTGTTACAGTAATTTTTAAGAGACATGTTATTAAAGAAATGCTACCTTAATATATACAAAGAATAGTAACTTTATATTTTTTCAAATAATACAAAAGTAATCGAGAAGGAATTTAGACTCAACTACAACTTCTCCAGGTTTAAACTTGATAATATATTTCTCCAAAATCTAAAAATAATTCCCTGTTTCTTCTTATTTTATTACTTTTTTTTATAGTTTAGTTGTTACTCCTTTACTGGTTGGCCCTCCCACAGTTCCTCATCCCATTCTTTCTCCCCCTGTCTCTTCTTATATTAAGTATATTTTCATGGAAGAAAAATATAAATGCTTATTTTTAATATCCCTCCATATTCATTTGTGTTAATGTCGTGTTTAACCAGTTTCCCCTTGGTAGATATTTGTCATCTTTCAGACAGCTTGGTCTTTCCTTCTTGACTGTAAGGGAGAGGAGACTGTCTGTCACTGACACTGGTTTTCTCACATCCCTATGTTATTAGTCATCCTCCTGCAAACAGGCTGATCTGTCCAAGTCACCAATCTGATACAGAATCCGCGGTTCCCAGGAGCTGGAACACCGCCTGGTCTTGCAGTTCCACTTGCCCCTTTACTTCCCCAGGCTGTCTTCCTTCAGCTCGTTGATGCCCCACATGTAGCCGTAACAGCTCTCTGTCTTTTCTGAAGACAGCTCTCAGTATCTGTAGCCCTGCTGGAGTACAGGCCTGGCCTGTCAGGATCTTACTCTCTTCAGGGACTGTATCAAGACGACACTTACTCACACTATCAGTTCCCCCACCTTGTCTGTTTGACAGGTTGGCTCCCTTAGCTGTCAAACATGAACAGCGTCCAAATATCACAGCACTCTGAATATCTCTTCTAATGCATGAATTCCTGGAGGGCAGGAAGTTTCAGGCTTCTTATTCTTAGTACATGAGGTGAGCAGAAGTCACTTTCATCTCATGTTTCTGGGGCTCCATGAGATCTGTCATTGTTTAGGAGGGGGATGTCACCCATATAAGAGATAGACAGTTGATAGAACTGATGGTCAGCCCAGTGCATTTGAAGAAGCAGACATAGGGTTTAACTTGTGATGTAGGAAAATCCAAGGTGATGGTTGTGAGAATGAAGAAATGGAAGAGTGAGCGAGAAAGGGAAGGGAAAGGCATATGCCAGCTTGTGTAAAGGTCGTTGGCATTATTTTAAAGAGTCAAGTTGTTGATGAGGGTTTCTAGTGACCCAGTGGAACCGGAAGCTAGCTGGTGGGCTTGCATTCTCCTTCTCTCACCGAGCCGATGGGAACATTTCCCATCTGGAAGGAGATGCGTTTCTAGCTCCCAGGTGCCTGCAGGGGGCACTGCACTACTGCGGATACCCGCGTAAATAGGAACAAGAACGGTAGAAAATTCGATTTCTTACTCCTCACTACATTCCTTTCAGTTGCTTTAAACCCAGAAGAGGGAAGGATGGCTTTTGGGCTTGTTTAGCACATCTTTAATTGTTTTAAACATCCAAAAAATCCGTATGTTTGGAAAAAGTAAGATAATCAGGGATAGTGGGGAAAAGGTTGTAATTTCAAAATTTAGCTTATGTTTTAACTTCTAGTAAATTAAAAAAAAAAACGTAGTAGAGGAAGTGTTTATCATGTGTGTACTGGCTCATGTGGGTCCAGAGTCCAGCATGAATTATTGTCGAGATACCAACCACAGTTCTTAAAGTCAGTAATTTTGACTGTAAGTCACTACAGTGATGTAGGATCGAATACGAATTTTTAAAGATTTACTTACTGTGATCAGATCTCTGAAAGAAAATGTGTGAATTTCATTTTATAAACTAAAATTGCATGAGTGATTTGAGCATTGTTTCTACTTTATGCTGTATCATGCCCAGTTTTTATTTGAGGGATTTTGATGCTTTTTTTTTTTTTTATATAGCCAGAGATCACTGTGGAAAACCTTCCCACATATTTAAGATTTCAGAGACCGTTACTTATCTTGTTTAGTGATGGCAGCATAAATCCTCAGTATAGGAACATTGTCCTGGCACTGGTGAGACAGAAGCAGTTGGATTTGTTTACCCCTTGCTGGTTAAATCTGTAAGTATATGTTGTATGGTTTTGTTTTGTTCTAAGAGGTAGGCTGGAGGGAGGCTGTGTATGGGATCTGCCTAAAATCACAGCACTCATGAGTTCAAGGGCTATTGAAGGAGTAGAATTATTATATTTGCATTAGGAAATGAAATTCTATAACCCCCGAGTTAACATGGAGCTAATAAGATATTTTTCTTTTTTTTCTTTTCTTTTTTTTTTTTTTTTTTGTTCTTTTTTCGGAGCTGGGGACCGAACCCAGGGCCTTGCGCTTCCTAGGCAAGCGCTCTACCACTGAGCTAAATCCCCAACCCCTATAAGATATTTTTATAACTAGTTTCCTCAGATAAGTTCAAAGATGGCCTTTTTTAGACCTCTTATCGTAAACACTGTAGGCAGTATTCCCTGATTTTAAAAAGTAGTTGATGTCCATTGAGAACAATGGCAAATAAGAAAGTAAGCACTCTGATATTTACCAACTGCAGCCTGTTTGTGTGCTGAAAGTCACATTAGAGACTAGCATTTAGTGCGTCCCTTTGCGGGAGTTTTTGGTATGTTTTCTAGATGAATCACTGGTACTTCATTAAATGACGGTGAGCACAGTTCACATGTGCACCCATGACCCTTGTTCAGACCCAGGATAAAAGGCATGCTTGTTAAAACTTAACTGAGAAGCAAGAATAATGTGGCAATGCACATTTTTGTTGTAGTCTTATTAACATTACATCTCACTCTTGAGGGAAAGTTTACCTCAGTAACTTCTACTGTGGGCACCTAAGTAATGCTTTACATAACGTGACGTGTACTGCATCAGGAAGCTAGACTTCTTTAAGGTGTAGTTTCTTGTAGGAATGCAGTTATGGTTTTAATCTTTAATGTGTAAATGACACTCCTTTCCCAAGGAAAGGGGAAATCTTAGGGGAAAGAAACGTTTGCAACAGGAGGCATCCTGTTAGACTCACATAGCATGCCAGTTTGGGGCTGATACGAGATGAGGTACTTAGCTAAACCTGAAGGAGAACCTTCTGATTGGGCCAAGCCCATGTTGATTTTCATGCAAAGCCACTGGCTGCCTTTTGTTCCCTTCATGATAGACTGCCCCGTATCACAGACACTTTCAAAGAGCCTGGTTGCTAATATAGTTGTAGGTCTCTCGGTTTTGGTGAAGTCTTTTCAGAAGCTTTCCAGCAGCCTAGTAATTGAAGCTTATTGCTCTATAAATGATTCTTTTCTTTTTTTTGTTGTCATAGAAGGCACGATTAACACACTCAATCATCCCTTCTTGCAGAAAGAACACTCCAGTGGGGAAGGGCGTCTTGAAGGCGTATTTTGGTCGTCTGCCGACTCTTCCTCAGCTGCTCTTGGTGAATCTGCATTCGGGTGGCCAAGTATATGCATTTCCTTCATCCCAGCCTCTAACGGAACAAAGCCTTGTGTTGTGGCTTAAAAATTCACAAGCGGGACTTGAAAACCCCATCAGTAAGTCTTCAGTTTCCTTGCCAGTATCCTTAGACATGCGAGTCTTGTAATATATATAGTTTGAAAACCTGCCACTTTGGGAAAGTGAAAAGCTATCGCACCATCTTTATACACAAATCCTCCTATCACAGCTTGTTTTTAAAAGCTGACTTCCTATGCCTATTTATATAGTTTATTTCTTTAAGAAATAGTTTAATTAGGCCAACCAAGCTTTTTAGTATACTTTCTGGTCAGCTATTTTTTCTGATATGTTAACTTGAATCAGTCTTTTTCTTCTAATGACTAGTATTTTATTGTTTTAAATATTTTACACCATATCTTTTGATCATACTTTTTCCTTCAAGTCCTGCCAGATCCTTCCAACTCTCTGCACACCTAACTTCATGTTCTCATTCTCATTCTCTCTCTCTCTCTCTCTCTCTCTCTCTCTCTCTGAAAAGAACAAACCAACGAACAATAATAATAGCAAAATGGAAAAGTGAAACTCAGTCAGACAAAAGACACTAAAAACAAACAAAAAACCCCCACAGAGTCCATTTTGTTTTGAACGAGGACTCTGGTACTTGAGGCTGCCATGGGAGGAGGCTGATAAACCCAGTGACTGACTGACGTCACACCTGAGACGAAAAGATCGCTCCAGGCACGATCAGTCCCACATAGCTTCTTTATTAGGGATGGAACTTTGTGTCCATGTCCCCTTCTGTGTGCTGGGATTTTGTCGGCTTGAAGTCGTGCAGGCCTCTGCATGTTGTCAGTCTCTGAGGTAGTATGTGTGTCTGTCCTGTTGTGTCTGGAAGACAGTTTCCTTGGAGTCATCCATCTCGCTGGCTCTTATGGTCTATCTGGTCTGTCCACTTCCTCTTCTGCATAGGTCAGTGAGCATCGAGGGGAGGAGTTTAATAATGGCATCCCATTTATGGATAAGTTCTCCAAACTCCGTCATTCTCTACATATCGTGACCAGCATTTTAAAATAATATGAAGATTCACTGCATGACCCTCATCCGAAAGAAGTTATCTAATCATTGGGTATTTATAGTTCAGTTGACTCCATGACACGCTAAAATTATTACTTGTGTATAATTAACTTTAAAAATGGACTTGTTTTCATAAAATGTGTGGAAAAAGATAGTGACCCAGGAACAGAAAATGCTTCAAGATGAAGGCATTCCGAGTATGAGTAACAATGTTACATATATTCCAAAATAGTTCTTTCTGGAATGAGTCATAGAAGCAGTTACTTTTCGAAGCCAGGGAGATGGCTCACTTGGCTGCCCAGGAATGAGGCAGAGTTTGAGTGAGTGGTAGCAGTCACCTGCCATGCCTTGCTGTGGAGCCAGCTCCATCAGTGAGCTCCGTAAGAGAGGAAGACCCCATGACTTAGCTTGCCTGGCCTCCATGTGCACACACACACACACACACTCACACACACACACACACGTGTGTGTGTACACACTTAGGGTTTCTTTTGCTGTGATAATAATGATCAAACAACATGGGGAGGAAAGGGTGTCTTTTGCACTCACACATCATGGGCCATCACTGAAGGAAGTTAGAACAGGAATTCAAGCAGGGCAAGGATCTGGAACCAGGGCTGATGCCAAGGCAACGGAGAGGTGACTACTAATTAAGGAAACGCCTTGAAGGCCAGAAGATGGCATCAGATCCCATTATAGGTGGTTGCGAGCCACCATGTGGTTGCTGGGAGTGGAACTCAGGACCCCTGGAAGAGCAGACAGTGTGAGGCATTTTCTTAACTGAGGTCCCCTCCTCTAGGATTGCTTTAGCCTGTGTTAAGTCGATGTAAAACTTTTCAGAACACAAGTGTACACACATCAAAAAAAGTTTAACAGAAATGGTAGCACACATCTTTAATCCCAGCACTTGGGAAGGGGAGGCAAGGAGATCTCTGTGAGCTTGAGGTCAGCCTGGTCTAGATATGAGTTCCAGGCCAGCCACGGCTACATGATGAGTCATCTTGTCAATCAATCAATCGATCAATCGATCAATAAAGTAAAATTAAAGCAGGATACTTTTTAGGAGGACAAGACTAGAGTGGGTGAAGCCTGTAGTTTTAAGGGTTTAATCTACAGTTTTAAGGGCAGTCAACTGAATCAAGGTGACAGGTATAGATGGTTTCTTATTTATTACTCTGTGTGTGTGTGTGTGTGTATGCATGCGCGTGTGTGCATCTGAGAGTGTACATATGTACACTGTATGCATGCAAGAGCCCTCAGGAATTAGAAGAGGGGTCGAGTTCCCCGGAACCTGAGTAAGCCACCCAGTGTGGGCACCGGAAACTGAACCCAGGTCATCAGCAAGCTCTTAACCATCAAGTCATCTCTTGTACCCTCAAGTGACTACTTGATAAGTGACTGCTTTCTTCTGCTCAACTTTGCAAATTACTTTTTTCTTATTTAAATTAAAAAAAATTTTTTTGGAGACAGGATTTTTCTGCATAGCCCTAGCTGTCCTGGATCCACCAGCCTCTGCCTCCAGAGTGCTGGAACTGAAGGTGTGCGCCACCATGCCTGGCTCTTAAATTTAACTGTACATAGTTTTAATCATAGTAAACACCCCTCTTGTTGTGGCTTGTCTACTTTGATACACAGATTGAAATTTGATAAGCATTTGTCAGTGTTGGAAAGTGAGTCCTAGTAAGTGGTGTCAGGTCCTTACTTCACCACAAACACAAACAGAGATGGCTGAGAAGGCCCTCCTACAAATACAGTGATTTCATCTCTGTTAACCACGAAAACTCTTGGTCGTCTCTTTTTTCCAGCAGTCTTATCCGCCCAGGAGTGGAACCCTCCTCTACCAGCCTTTGATTTTCTAAGCATGATGGATGTTCCTACATCTCGGGCTCCCACAAAGAAAGTTCTGGAGTGTCAGAAAGAAGCAGAGGTGCAGGAGAGGGCTGGGCAGCAGCCTGGAGACAAGTCAACAACCAGGAGAGAGCCGGTGGAAGTGCTCAGAATAAAGCACTGGAACAGAAGTAACCGGCCGAAGGAATCACGGGAGCCTTTTCACCATGACAAGGAGTTGTGAGCGGACCTCCTGGGACGGCCTCTCTGTGGCTCAGGAAACTCAAGATCAATCCTGTTAAGGAACAAGACTAAATTATGTCATCTCTAGACAAGTGCCATTGAATGGGATTGTGATACAAATGACATGTAAAATTTCTTAGAGGCTACACTTAAAAACCATAAAACGAGTAGATAAAATTGACTTAAAGTGTACTTCATGCAGTAAACCCCAGACAGCTTAATTACTACAAAAATGTTGAGAGATTTAATTTTTAATGTGAAGTCTTCAAAACACTGTGCATTTTACACTTAATGCCATTCCTGACTGTGGAGACCCACGTTTGAGGGCTTCTTAACCACAGGTGGTACATGACTGCTGTATTGGACAGCCCACTATCAGACAAGCACCGGTGTGATTGACCTAGTTCTAGCCATGGTGTGCATTTGAATCAAATTGGAATAACTATGGCATCACCGTTGACTCTTGGTGGAATCATAGCTGGCAGTTGTATTTATTTTCTTGTAATCGTATTAAACCAATATTTTTCAGTTCTGCCTTTCAGGGTATTCGGCAAAATAGAGTTTTAATATTATGACTTGGTGATACTACTGGCCTCTACAGGACAGAGGTTGGAGTCCCCCTACACCTCAACCACTCTACACTGGATAGATGGATTCTCCATCAAAGAATGGTCTTTCTTTTAATGTCATTAGTTGCCAAGGTTGCAGAATTAGCAACCTTGCAGCAGCCTGCAGCACAGTGGGATCTCCATGTCTTCTTAGTCTGCCCAGTTACTGTGTTTGGAAATCTCTGGACATTAAAAATTGAGTGGCTATCGTATCCTGATTATTAAAAATCATTTTTTAAAAAAAGATTTATTTATATTTCCTTATGTTTTTGACATGTGTGGCTTGCATAGTACGAGTGAGCTTCATAACTGGAATTTTGTAGCTAAATTTCAATAAACCTGTCTGGTGTGTTTCATTGTAACAGATAGGGCTTGCTGCTGTCATCTCCCCTCCTGGACTTGTTTCCAGTAGCGTGGCCCTCCCTGTGCCACTCATTTCTTTCTGATGAGTTCCCATGGGGAACTCTCAACGTTGTCCTAATCTTTGAAATGCTTGTTAACTGGGCACCCAGAAATGTGATTCTTTGTAATGTGTCTGTGCTTCCGCACCCATCAGTAAATGCTCCTTCTCTGACTTTGCATCTCTGGGGCCCTCACCTGCTCTCGTACTCTCCTTGGCCTCTACTTCTCTTGGGCCGCTTACCCCTAATTCTCTTAGTTTCTTGGGTTCTAAGCAATGAAAGTTAGCCAAAGCAACTTCAGCTTTGGTTAACATAAGCAAACAGGAGTTACTCATAGAACCAAAAGAAAAATTAAACTGGGTTTTAAGAAACTGGGAATCTGTGAAATTCTGGGAATGGTGTGTCAGGAGCTCGTGCATTAAGATCAGGAGAGTTCAGAGAAAGCCTTGGTTGGGGGTGGCTAAGTTCTTTAAGCAACAGCCCTGACAAGAATTCCTCAGTGCAGAAGAAGTAAACTACGGAATAACCAAAATTGCTCAGACTGAAACCGGATCCTAAGTGTGGAGAGGCACGAGGAAGTCAAAGACTGCAGATGGCACCGTGGCTTACATGTTTTACTGATCCACTAGGGACAGGCATTCTCTGTGATGGCCTGTGAGCTCTAATCCCCTGTGAGCTAGTTGGACTTGCCTTCTCCTACCTCACCGTGTTCAGGCCAGCCCTGCTCGTCTGTAGCTTTCAGCCTCTGTGATGAAATGCTCAGTCCCTGAAACTCCTGGGCTTCATTGAAGAAGCTGCTCTAAAAAGGTATTTAAGCTGCAGAGATCAGTGTCCGGCTTTAGTTATAACAAGCAATTAAAAACATCTTGAGAATTGCTCTTCAGCCCAAGGTGCAGGATAAGGCTATTTCCATTTAACATTACTTGATTCTTAGTTTGTGTGTATGCGAGTCTGTGTGAGTTAATGAACACCGTGTGGGAGAGGAGGAGGCTAAAAGGGGGCAGTGGATTCCCCAGAGCTGGAGTTAAAGGTAGTCATGTAGCTGCTGGGCAGCAAACCCAGGTCCTCTGCTAGAACAGTGAGTGCCCTTCATGGCCGAGCCATCCCTCCAGCCCTGTATTTTCTTTTTCTTTCTTTTTTTTTTTTTTTTTTTTTTGGTTCTATTTTTCGGAGCTGGGGACCGAACCCAGGGCCTTGCGCTTCCTAGGCAAGCCCTCTACCACTGAGCTAAATCCCCAACCCCCTGTATTTTCTTTTATCCTGAGAGAAGCCACAGCTTTTCTTAAGGCATTGGGGAAAACAAAGGAGTTGAATTCCAAAGAATGTTAAGCCCTTTCATAGAAAAACAAGACACAAGATCTGTTTCACCTTGGCAAGAATAGGAAGGAGGCTGACCCCAAAGCAAGACATTTGGTATTTTTTACTCTACCTGCAAATAAGTTAGTTTTGCCAGACAGTACTGGCAAGAACTTTATTACTTTCCCCACTGAACTCTGATCCGAGTACAGATCTCTCTGCAGGTTTCTTTACCTGCAGTTTAGAGCAGAGAGGCCCGAGTGCACCTGTACACAGTGGGATGCATTTCCAGGGACAAGCCTCAAGCTTAGAGGTGCATGAACAATTAGCAGTAACTGTTTCGTGTGCCTGTTTACTATAGCTTTATTATTACCGTATAATATTATAGGCCATTAGTTCTATGTCCCCCGAAAGATAGGCCAGAGCAATGGCAGGCATGCAAGAGACTCAGGATTGGGATAGAAATTGAAAATGTTAATTCTTTAAAGGACAGTGACAAGAACCTGGTGTAAACCCAATACTAGAGGTGGAGGGAAGAGAATGAGAGGACAGCCTCCCCTACTCAGTGAGATCCTGTTAATGGGGGAGGTAGGATGAGGAGGGAGCTAAACGGAGAGCACTTTCCTTGCATGTACCAGGTCCTGGGTTCTCTCCCCAGCACCATGAATAAAATACATGAACTCCTGCCTGGTGTACAAGGAGTATCAATTGAGAAAAGGTCCTGACATGACACTTGGTCGCACATTCACTTGGGCTCCTTCTACAGACATCAGTAAGTTCTCATGAGAAAGACTGGGGCAGGAGATTCCCCCTCAGTGGCACTTAAGCAGGAGCAGTTGACCTAATGCCTGGATTATGAGCAGGAAACACTCCCCTCTACAGACATTGTACAAAACTGAAGTCATTAGTCACTGGTTGAGATCTGACAACACTTCCTGTTCTGGTGACCCTAGCTTTTCTAAGAGGCATAAAAACAAAACTCACTGCTGTGAGAGGCAGGGACTCTCATAGACCCACTCTCTCAAACAGAGATTCACCACTCAAATCCCTTTCAGGAACTTCAGACATTGTGATAACACAGTGGTGGACATGTAGAAGACCGAGGTTCTGAATGTCTGTGACCTGTTGGTCCTCTCTAACAACGTGACACACGAGTTTAGAACTGAAGGATGGGATGCTCAGGCAGATCAGGAAGACAGCATTCTAGACAGAAGGAACAAGGCCCAGAAGACTTGAGGAAAAGCCTGACTTTCTTGAAGAACGGAATGGAGCCAGTATGCATCACATCTCACGGCGAGGCAGTAAAGAGAGAAGCCTGGAGAGCTGGGAAGAGGCAAAATATTATGTAGCATTTTGGGAGTGTAGAGGGCAAGGCATTTGAACTCCTTGTAACTGCATGAAGAAACGTAAAAATTACGGAGTATTCTGATTGCTATTAAGGAATGGCCATGGGGTGGCAAAAAGATGGAGTTGGGGTGTGTTTTACCAGTTAAATCTTAATACCCAGTTGCCATTTGGGTGCACATTTTGAGGGAAAAGATGAAATCACATGACTTGAGTTTCTGACGTTAGTAAAAAAAAGTGATTCCACAGACTGGAGTGGTATAGAATACAGAAGATTGGGTGGGCCAAGGATCCCAAGATCTGATTTGTCTACATTAAAACTGAAGCCCTACTTGATCACAACGGCAGATGCCAAGTACCTAGTAGGATATGTGAATCTGGGGTACAGTGGAGAGAGATTCTTCATTGGCCCAACAAATAATGAGTGTTTATTGTCTGTAATGAGTGTAACGTCTGTTTGGAGCTGTTGGGTAGTGTGAATGAAACAGACCCTTCATTAATGTTTAACACTCAGTACAGGTTATCTAGGAGATAAATTAATTTACAGGTGACAACCGCTATGAGGGAAGAGAAGACAAAGGGAGATGGAGAGGATATGGGGGAGGGTCTTAGTTTGGGTTTCATTGCTGTGAACAGACACCATGACCAAGGCAACTCTTAGAAGGACATTTCATTGGGGCTGGCTTACAGGTTCAGAGGTTCAGTCCATTATCATCAAGGCAGGAGCATGGCAGTGTC
The DNA here is from genome assembly GCF_021556685.1 of Rattus norvegicus. Classification (NCBI taxonomy): domain Eukaryota; kingdom Metazoa; phylum Chordata; class Mammalia; order Rodentia; family Muridae; genus Rattus; species Rattus norvegicus. The sequence continues at coordinate 22,335,231 of NC_141548.1, read as the reverse complement.
CAGGCAGGCAAGGTGCAGGCAGAGCTGAGAGCTCTACTTCTTCATCTAAAAGAAGCCAGGAGCAGGCTGTCTCCCATGTGGCTAGGAGGAGGGTCTCAAATCCCATCCCCACAATGCCACACTTCCTCCAACAAGGCCACACCTTCTAATACTGTCACTTCCCATGGGGCAAGCATATTCAAACCAGCAACCAGGATTATTGTTAAGGAAGCCCTATTGATAAAATGAGTGTGTGTGTATGCGCGCGTGCGCGAGCGGGGTGGGCAGGGCGAGCGGCGGGGCGAGCAGCGGGCGGGGGTGGGATGGGGGGGGGGGCGGGGGGGGGCGGGGGGTGGTGGTGAGCAGGCATTAGGCTATCAGTGTGTGGTAGTTTGAATCAATGCCTCAGGTTGGCTCATACTTGACTGCTTAGTCACCAATGGGTAGATTGTTTGTAAAAGATTAGGTGTGGTCTTGTTGGAGGAAGTCTATCACTGTGAGTAGGCTTTGAAGTTTCAAAATTTCACTCCATGCCCGGTCTGACTTGCTCTGTCTCTCTGTCTCCCTGTGTGTCTCTGTCTCTCTGTCTCTGTCTCTCTCTTTCTCCTAATGCTTCGGCTTTTTAATACAGTTCTTCATGTTGTGGTGACCCCCAAGCACAAAATGATTTCGTTACTACTTCATAACTGTAATTTGGCTACTGTTAGGAATTATAGATATCTGATATACAACTTCCAAAGCAGATGTGACCCAAAGGTTGAGAACTGCTGTCCTAATTAAATGCTTTCTTTTATAAGCTGCCTTGGTCACTGTGGCTCTTTGCAGCAATAGAACAGTGACTAAGACATGGTGATACCAAAAACAAATTTAAATGATAAGTAAAAAAGCCACAAAAAGTTTCTTTAGAGGATCTGACGAGAGGCCAAACATTTCTTAGCCAAAAATCTAAATGAAGGTGAAAACTGGAGAACTATAGCTACGACAATGTCTACTCATAAAAGTGTTTGTTCTTGTGATCAACCTTTACTCCTTACATTTCCCCGGGCCATTTTTGTCCTCAATATTTCAACAAAGACACAAACGCTGAACTTATCATGTCCTTGTTAAACTGGAGAATTTCAGGATTTTGCTTTATAACTTCTTCCTAGTTATCACCCGCAGAACAGTTCAGGTAGGAATGACTGAAAAATCACAAAATCCTTGATAGTTTTCCCTTTAAGTTGTCAGGCATGTGGTTACTTGAGCAAACTTGCAGTTTAAAGGGAAAAACCATAAAAAATACAAAAAAAAAAAAAATGAAAACACGGTGTCAAGTTTCTCTAGCCACCATGGATCTGATGGTCTAAAGATGAGGAAAGAGAATTTTTAGTCTTGGGGAAGTTTTGAATCCTGGGAGCTTCTGGTGCCTTTAGAGCCCTTACCCTGTGGGACCCTGCAGTGGGGTTCCTAAGCCGCTGGGCAGAGATTGGCTCTATGTGTCTGGGAGGTACATGGAAGACAAGTATGTCTGTGAACCTTCCTGCAGGGCATGGGGGCACAACTCAAAGGCTTGGGTCTACCCAGGGTGGAAAGTTGGAACGTCCTGGAACAGTTTTGTTGAAATTAGAAGAAAGGGGACACCTAGACTTAAAGGTGCCCTTTTAATTTCTATGTGGGAGCAAGTTTGGGTCCCAGAAGTCAATGAGGAAGGGGATGATAGAGAGGGGGAGGAGTTAGGGAGAGGGAGAGGGAGAGGGAGAGAGAGAGGGAGAGAGAGAGAGGAGGGGGATGAGAGAGAGGGAGAGGGAGAGAGAGAGGGAGAGGGAGAGAGAGAGGGAGAGGGAGAGAGAGAGGGAGAGGGATGAGAGAGAGGGAGAAGGGACGAACTCTTCCTCTGCACTCTCGGTGATTACAGGAGACATTCCATCATTCTGGAATGAGGAAGAGGAGGTGTTGGCGGCAGTGGCATCTCTGAGAATTTGGAATTATAGCCAGCCTTTGGGATTTACGAACAAAAACAGATGCAACCTGTAATTCAAACAACAAAACAAACCCTCAAGTGATTAAATTCACTCTAAAATATTTCCAATAGTTCTGCAGTAAGTATCACGTAGAAAGTAAATGCAGTTTTCCTAGGGAAAGATACCTTCACAGGAGGTGTGTACGGGCAGCATTGAGCAAGGAGAAAAAGGGCTTCCTGCGAATAAGAATTAGCAGAAACTAACAGCAGAAACGAATCAGTAATGACTTCAGATACTAAAGTTACTAGGGACAAGATTGTTTTGGTTTCTTAAAGTCTTTTTATTGGCAAACAAATTTTAAGATTTATTCCCCCTAGTTTTGTGAAGAGTTTGTCATTGAGATTTTTGTATAGAACACATTGACTCTAGAGACTGTTTTTGGACGGGACCCTTTCCCCTCAATTTCTTTCTCAGCACGTTTGAGGTTGATGCATAGAAAGCCTTCTGATGTTTGTGTTGATTGTGTGTCCTGCTACTTCGCAGAAAATGTCTAGGTTTTCTGGTTGAGTCTTTAGGATTTTTTTTGGGGGGGGTAGATGATCATATTATTGGCAAATGAGGACAATTTTATTATTTTCTTCTCTGTATCTGTTTTCTTTCTTTTGACTTAGTGCTCTAGCCAACGCACGAGCGTCACACTGAATAAGTGCAGAGAGAATGGCCACCCTTGTTTCATTCTGATTTTACAACGAGCGCTTGCAGGTTTCCCACAGCTAGTATAATCCTGGTGTTTTAGTTAGGGGTTCTATTGCTGTGACGAAGCGCTGTATCCAGAAGCTACAAGGAAAGCAAGTATAGTTCAGCTTACAGGGGTAGGTCATCGTGAAGGGAAATTAGGGCAAGAACTCTAGGCAGGAACAGAAGCAAAGGTTAAGGAGGAACGCTGCCCACTGGCTTACTCTGCATAGCTTGTTCAGCCTGCTTTCTTATACAGCTTAGGACCAGCTGCCCACGGTTGGCATCACCCACAATGGGCTGGGCCCTCCCTCATCAATCACTGATTAAGAAAATACACCAGAGAAATTGCCTCCAGCCAGATATTTTAGGGGTCTTTCCCCCCAAGTTGAGTATTCTTCTTTCCCCAATAATTGTAGCTTGTTTCAAGTTGACATAAAACTATCAAGGACACAGATTAAACATAAATATAGAGAAAGGTTAAAAGTGAAAAGGGGGCAAGGGGTAGCTGGAGATAGGACTCAGGAGTTAAGAGCACTGCTTCCTCTTCCGAAGGAGCCAGGCTTGATTTTCAAAACCTACCATGGCAGTTTATAACCATCTAGAACAGTAATCCTGGTCAACACCCTCTTCTGGCTTCTATAGGCACCAGGCTCGTATATGGCGCATAAATGTACATGCTGGCAAAACTCCAATACACATCAAATAAATATAAAAAGCTTAAAAGTAAAAGAATAGGAAAAGACATTCAACGTAAGACTTCTACATAAGAAAAAAGCTGTCAGAAAACCATATCACATGAGAGAAACATTAAATCAAAAATACTAGGCAGTTGCTCCATAATGATAATGTCAGCTCACCAGTATGTTCAGATAGCTATAAACTTCTCTCTTATTTTCAGTGTAACATAGGTGTTTTCCTTGCCTATATGCTTGTCCACTGCATGCGTGCCTGGTGCCCTGGGGCCAGAAGAGACTACCCCAAGCCCTTAGAACTGGAGTTACAGATGGTTATAATGTGTCGTGTGGATGCTGGGAAACATGGGATGAGGTCAGCTGGAAGGGCAACAATTGCTTTTAACCTCAAAGCCATCTCTCCAGTCCCAAGATAGCTATAAACTTTTAAATTACCTTGTATCATTGTAAAAATATATGAAGTAGAACTTAGCAGAGCTAAACAACTTCATTATTATTCCATTTTCAGTACCTAATTAAATCAGGAAAAAGCAAGGCAAGTTATCAAGGTTTTAAACAATGCTGTTGATATACATAGCTTTGCCCAAGGACCGCAGAACAGATATTCCTTTCAAGACTTTAAGAACGTTTATAAAAGTTTCCGTACTGGCCAACGAAGCAAGTCTCAACTATTGTTAAAAGATTAATGTAGTTTATACAGCGTGCTTTCTGACCACAGTGTAACCAATCAAGAAAACAATAACAAAACAATACTTAAAGGGGCAGTGTTAAGCATGTGACTATGTAAGCCCAAGATTGGAATAAAATCTGGGCGCCACATTGCTTCTCACTGCCAAGGCTTAGAGGCCGTCCTGGTTAGCCTTAAAGGTCAGGTTAATGGAGATTAGAGTCATCTGGGGGGTTGGAGATGTCTGTGACAAATTGTCTTTCTCGTTAGTCGATGAGGAGGGCTACCATTCCCTAGGCAGGGTGGTCCTAGGCTCTCTGAGAAAGGCAGCTGAACAGAAGCTCGAGAGTGAGTTAGCAGGTAGGGTGGTTTCTGCTTCAAGTTCGTGCTTGAGTGCCTGCCTTGAGTTCCCTCAAGGATGGCCTGTCACCTAGAGTGCAAGCCAAAGAAACACTTTTGCGCCCTACATTTCTTTTAGACTAAGTGCTTTTTGCTTGTTTTATCACAGTAACAAGTATCTATTTATGTATCTATCATCTATCTATCTATCTATCTATCTATCTATCTATCTATCTATCTATAGATCTCTCTATATATCTTATATATTCACTTGGTGAAATAGTAGCATATAAAAGCCTTTCTTGTCCATTATGTTTCTTGAAAAAAAAAACTGTAATACCTGAAAATAATAGTAATATGGCCTGCTACTAAGTTATTGAGGAAGCAGATAATTCAGGTATCATTTCCTTTTAGAGTTGATTTTAGTGGTTTAGAGCACCGACTGCTCTTCCAGAGGTCCTGAGTTCAATTTCCTGCAACCACATGGTGGCTCACAACCATCTGTAATGGGGGATTCAATGCCCTCTTCTGGTGTGTCTGAAGACAGCTACAATGTACTCGCATAACATTTCACATTTTCTTAAACCTTATTTAAAAAATACTAAGATATGCTAATTGAATCCTACCCAAGATTTAGTTTGAATAACCTATGATTAAGTCCTTACATCGACTTTAAGAAAGAATCTGGATCCACTGAAATATTCCAGACCACCCTCCTGACTTCAAGTAGGCAAAACATCACATCAGCCTTTTAATCAAATAAAGGACTCATTTCCTCTGGCATGCTACCCAGCCTGGATTTTCTGTTTCCTATGTGGATGTCTTGTAAAGTTATGAGGGCTACCTTTGGATAATTAATTTTCCTCACATTTAAGCTTAATTCTTCCTTAGAAATAATATGTAGCAAGCTAATTTGTTCTTGGTTCAGTGAACTCCCCCAACCTTCTGCTTTGTTGCAATGAAGGTGACTAATGTGTTAAAACCAATACCCAAAGCTACCAGATAGGATAATAAAAACATCCAGTCTTACATGACGTGGTTTCAACAAAGGTGAGCAGCAAGTAGATCCCTTTAAATTTCAATATATATATTGCAATTTAAAACGAACCGTTTTATGTTTTGTAAACATAATTGATAAATCCGAATGTCTAGAATCATCTGAGAGAGTTAATTAACCAGCATAGCAGACCAGTTAGAGAACAGGGTTTTAGTTCAGGTTGAAGAATCATTAAGGTCACTAGCCGTGTTTTAATTTGACCTGATCGTAATGATGTCCTAATCCTTCTCTCTTGGGTTATGAAAGTATATAAACTCTTCTTATTTCAAAGAGGCTACAGGTAAGAAGCTTTGAAGGAGACTTTGGACTTTTAAATCCTTGGAATGGTTTAAACACCAAAGCAATTTTGAAGTTGGATTGTATTTTATAAGTGGTTTTTTCTTTCAGTTTGTTTATAGGGTGGTCTATATTTATTGATTTTTGAATATTGAACCATCCCTGCATCTCTGGGGTGAAGCCTACTTGATCACGGTGGATGATCTTTTTGATGTATTTGTGGATTTGGTTCGCAAATGTTTTATTGAGGATTTTTGCAACAGTGTTCATAATGGAAATCGGCCTGTAATTGTCTGTCGTTGTTGGTTATTTCTGTGGTTGAGGTATCAGCATAACTGTGGCCTCCTCAAAAGAATTGGGCAGTGTGCCTTCTATTTCTATTTTGTGGAATATCTTGGGTATTGGCATTAATTCTTCTTCAAACGTCTCATGGAATTCAGTGCTAAAACTACCTCCCTTTTGGGGGCTGGGAGACTTCTAATGACTGCTTCTATTTCACTAGGGTTTATAGGTCTGTTTAAATTCCTCATCTGGTCTTGATTTAACTTTAGTGAGCTATGTATCAAGACTGTTATGTATCCATTTCGTTTAGCTTTCCCAGTTTGCGGAGTACAGGTTTCCACAGTCTATCTTTAGGATTCTTTCAGTGTCCTTGGTAATTATTGTGATGTTCCACTTTTTACCTCTAATTTTGTTCATTTTGATCTTTTCTATTCTTTCTAGTTAATTCCACTAAGGGGTTGTCAATCTGACTCATTTTCTCAAACAAACACCTCTTTTGGTTTGAAATCTATTTTGTCAAATGTTAAAGTGAATATGCTGTCTTGTTTCTTAGGTCCATTAGCTTGGGAAAAATAGCTCTCACCCTTTCCCCTGAGGTGATGTCTAGCCTTGATATTAAGGTGTTTATCTCAGCTGCAGCAGAAGGATAAATCATGTTTTCACATCCATTGGATTAGTCTGTGTCTTTTTATTGGGGGATTAAGAGCATTGACGTTGAGCGTTATCAGTGAGCAGTGTTTGCTGATTCTCGTTTTGTTGTGTGTGGTGTGTGTTGTTGTATGTGGTATGGGTGCCCCGTTTTGATTTCCTGGTCTGAGGTTACTCCTTGTATTGTCCTCGCTGTGGTTAACCTCACCAGGGTGGAGTTTTCCTTCTAGCTCTTTCTGTGAGAGCTAAACATGTAGATAGATACTTCTTGAATTTGGTTTTATCACGGGTTGCCTTCCTTTCTTCATGCACTGTGATTGAAAGTTGGTCTGAATAGAATAATCCAGGAGCGTCTGTGGCCTCTTCAAAGTTGTAGGACATCTGTCCAGGCCTTCTGGGTTTTGGTCTCCATTGAGAAGTAGGGCTGCCTTTATATGCTATTTGGTCTTTTTCTCTTCCAGCTTTTATATTCTTACTTTGTTCTGTGCATTCAGTGTTTTCATTATTATTTGCTGAATGGACTTTCATTTCTGTTCCAGTCTATTTCCTGTTCTGTATACTTCATGGACCTTGAGAGGCATCTTCTTCTTTAGGTTAGGGAGATTCTCTATGGTTTTATTGATATTTTCTGTGCCTTTAACCTAGGTTTATTCCCCTTCTCCTATTCCTATTATTCATAAATTTGGTCTTTCAATAGTTTCCCAGATTTTCCATATATTTGTTCTAGAAAGTTTTTGTTTTGTTTTGTTAGCATTTTTTTCCTTTGGCTGAGGTATCCATTTCTTCTACCTTGTCTTCAGTGCCTGAGACTCTCTGTCTTCTCTTGTATTGTGTTGGTGAGATATGCCTCTAAAGTTCCTTTTTAGTTCCTAAGTTTTTCATATCCAGAATTTCTTCATTTTTTAAAAAATTGATTCTATTTATGCTTCCAGGTCTTGAAGTATTTCCTTCATTGATTTCCACTGTTTGCTTGTGTTTTCATCAATGTCTTTAGTGGATTTATTCATTTTGTCTTTAAGTGCCTCTGTCACACTCATAAAGGCTATTTTGAAGTCCTTGTCTGGTGCTTCAGCTGTATTACGTTTCTTGGAGCCTACTGTCGAAGGGTTGCTGGGCTCTAGTGGAGTCATATTGTTCTGGCTGTTTTGAGTATGTTTTTATGTTGGCATCTAGGCATCTGGGTTTGAGATGATTGTGATTCTAGGTGCTGATATCTAGTCTTGTCTTTGTTGTGCGAGCCTTTTGTATCTTGGTTTCTGTTTCCCTTTCTGGTTCTTAGAAGAGTGTGTTGTCTGGTAGAGAATGCTTCTGAGACCCTGCCAGTGTGACCACTGTGGCTTCCGGGTAGAACGTGTTTCTAGATATTAGGAGTTGACACTTAGGAATGGAAATGGAGTAGAAGGGGGTGGTGAGAAGGTTCACAGGAGGAAAGAAACAGGCTGTGCCACCAGGAATCCTCGGAATGGGGACAGAGAATAAGGAGGGGTTACAACAGATAATCTGCTGTAGATCTGGGGGTGAGGCTGGGGGATTGGATTGGGAGGAGAGTTAAAGATCTGTAGTTGCCTTACCTGCTCCCCTGGCCTGTGTGGCCAGTAGGTTCCCAGGGAATGGAGATGGGTGCTAGGATAAAGGATGGAGAGGGGAAGAAGGTTGGAGGAGGAGAACTGTGTTGTCCACTGGGTATGGCAGTACAGAGAGAGGGGAGGCTACAACAGGTAATCTGTTATAGAGCTGGGGTGAGATTAGGAGATTGGATTTGGAGGTGAGAAGGGCCAGGTGAAAATCTACAATTAGCCGACCTGCATTCTTGGCCGGCATCAGAACATTTTCTTAAGTGATAATTTATGGAAGGAGAATCTATACCAGGGGGTGTCACTCCTGGGCAGGTGACCCTGGACTGTGTGAGGAAGGTAGCTGAGCAAACCAGAGGAAGCCAGCTGGTGTGCAGTATGGCTCCATGGTCCCTGCCTTAGTTTCCCTTGATGATGGACTGGAAACTGCGAGTCTCATTTTTACTCTCCAAGTCCCATTTAGTTATGGTTCTTGACACAGCAACCAAAAACAAACCGGGATAGATACTTTGCTTATGTTTGTTCAAAGTCTAGGAACAATTCAAGTGACTCTGATTTGCAGAGTATAGTGACTCCCTGTATTTCTTTTCTACTTAACAGAGGGATGGAGTCCAACTTTTCCCACTTAAAAAGAAAGAAAAATACACACACACACACAATATATATATATATATATATATATATATATATATACTTACAAGTATCATAATCAATTATTTGAGATTTTATGTTTAGATTACACCATGAATTCACTTACATTTTTCTTTCAACCAACCAAGTCTATGGTATTTACTAATTGTCAGAGCCGAAGCTAAGTGTTGTGAACCCAGAATTAAATCAGGAATGAGCCATTACCCACAGGTCCTACTGTGTACAAGGACGAGTAACACAGAAATCACTCTTCCCTTATGGGCTGTGTTAGCATGAAGAGTTATATAGAACGGTAAGGGCTGCTGGGAAGCAACTGAGTCAGCTTGAAGGACGAAGATCTCTCCAGAGGTGTAGATACTTGGGCTAAAACTCGAAGTATAAGTTACTAAAGGAACTCCCACCGCCAAGAGAGAGCATCGTCCAAGAGAGAGCATCGTCATTGGTTGAGACTCCAAAGAAGCTAACATGTGCAGAAACAGGCAGCAGCTGACAGTGAATGAAGGGGATTGGGAGCAAAGTCTAGGAGGTCAGAGAGGAATAGGAGGCAAACACAGCAGGGCGCCATTGGATTAATGAGTTGGGCTCTGGATCATAGGATATAAATTAAGGTTATACTCTTATCAGCGATTCTGCATCCTACCCTAGAAGTGGAAAAGTTAACTTCAGAGGTTTCTACTCTAATGAAACAGAAAAATGAAGCATCTATAATGGGCCGAGTGTCAAGTCCATGGTCCCCACCCCCAAGGACAATTTCAGTCACGTTAGAATGATAGTCTCTTGACACTAGCCTCTCTGTTTGCTTAAGTAGATTAAATCCTCTGGAGACTTAAAAGTTGTAGCCAATGCCTTATCCTGGAAACCATAATGAATCAGATACTCTTTAGGGCAGAAGTCATTTCCTGCAGTAATTTTTCCAGGCTATTAGAATACCGTTTTTCCGCTGCCGTATAAAATAGACAAAAATGGGAACTGAGCAAGCCTCCTGAGCACAGCAATTATTCCAGTTCCAGGAAGCAGCTAATGGTGAGAAGGACAGAGATGATGTTCTTACAGCATTGTCCTTCCTCTGGTTTGTTGTCCAAGTGTGCCAGTGCTTCTGCCAATGGTCCTAGGAGAAGGGAACAGATTCCCACAGTGCTCCTTAGTATAACTGAAGAAGTCATGGAGGGCTAATGTTATTTTTAGGTCTCTATTATAAAGCATAACAAAAACATTTTGCTTATGGGTTTGAAACCCCTTCTTCTAGTTTGTATCTGGTATACTCTTTTTTTTTTTTTTTTTTTTTCGGAGCTGGGGACCGAACCCAGGGCCTTGAGTTTGCTAGGTAAGCGCTCTACCACTGAGCTAAATCCCCAACCCCCCTGGTATACTCTTAAGATTCTATACGGTGAATGTTTTACAGCACCAACAATGACATATTAACTTCTAAGCCTATGTACGATGGGTGCTGTAGAGAGGATCGACAGGGAGCTTCCTTTACTTGGAACCCACAAAAATATTAGCTCATGTTGCCTTGGATTAAATACGGTTTCTCCAGATGTAGAGAGAAACTATACATTGATTTAATTTTCCTGGTAGCACTAGGAAGCATACCCAGTATTCAAAAGCTAAGGAAGTAACCAAGATTTCCAACTCAATAGGTGAGCGCTGCATAAAACATTTCCTTTGTGCTTCGTCACCTACTCCATTGACAAGGTTCTTTGACAGCCACAAAGCCACACATCTAGTGGTCTTGGGTTCTATAAGAGAGCAGGCTGAGCAAGCCAGGGGAAGCAAACCAGTAACTAACATCCCTCCATGGCCTCTGCATCAGCTCCTGCTTCCCGCCCCATGTGAGTTCCAGACTTGACTTCCTTTGGTGATGAACAGCAATGTGGAAGTGTAAGCTGGATAAACCCTTGCCTCCCCACCTTGCTTCTGGTCATGATGTTTGCTCAGGAATACAAACCCTGACTTAGACAGATGCTGATAGCCAGCTCAATTGGAACCTCCTGGGTAAAGAGAGTTTTCTGAAGCTCTTGGTTTTTAGAACCAAAACTCCGACCCCAAGGATGCTAAATGCGAGTCAAAGGCATTGCCCATAGACTGCAGGTGAGTAGGAGCAGATGGGTGAGGGGTTGGGTCGGGTGTACATTATCCCCTCATCTCCTGCATCACCCTGTCCCTCCATATTTGCTCTCTACCGTTGCAATCTCCCTCACACACACACACACACACACACGCGCGCGCGCGCGCGCGCGCGCACACACACACACACACACACACACACACACACACACACACACACACACACCCCTGTCTGTGGAAGCTGCAGACACAAATTACACCCTTTTGTCCACACATCTTTACTTGTAAAATGTCCATTGCAGTGAATCATTGATCTGGTTTGAGGCCTCTGGCTTCTGCTCCCCTATCAATACTGGATCCTCACTGGGACTCCTCTGGGATATCCTGTTGTTGTCCTGTGTCACGGACACCTGCAGCTTTGGTTCTGCAGGAGCAGCGCCTTCGGGTGCTCCAACAGTTCGTAGATGGGGTGGATGTTAGACGGAGCCAACTCGAATCCCTGTATGGTAACCTGGGTGGTAGCTGAGCTGGTCAGGCTGAGAGCTCTCCCACTCTCACACCCGTGGGGCCGACTCCTCTGTGCCCAGGTTACTAAGGCCAGCTCTACTGCGCTGCTCAGATGTTCAGGGCCTACTTTCCTGAGTGCTACAGTCAGCGTGAGGCTCCTCCCCATTTTTAAAGAGGCAAGAGGGAAAGAATCTTCGTTGTCATCCAACAGATTGAATCCGTCTGTTCTGCAGATTATGTGGGAGGATCCATTCAAACATGTTAAGTGATAAACTATAAGACTATAGAAGAGTCTGGAATGCAGAAAGAAGTTCGCAAGCCTGAAAGCAAGCAGTCAACCTTGAGCTACTGATGGACTGTCACATTTTCACTTGTTTGTTTTTTGTCTGCAAAAACAAACAAACAAACAAACAGACAAACAAACACCTTCCACCCTTGAGCAATGGCTGTGGGATTTCTTCTTTGCTACTTAAGCCCATGGCTTTCCAAATTATTACTTGTCGGAAACTGAAGACGATTTTCATCCTTAGATAAAAAGAACAGTTTTTGTTTATTGTTTGGCAATTTCATAGTTACATTCAATGTATTTTTATCGTATCTTCCTCCACATCTAAAAAAGTTTACATATTTGGGAGAAGAATAATTTTTATTCACTCACTGCCTATTGTTTAAGAAATGTTCGGTTCCCAGCTCCAAAAAAAAAAAAAAAAAGTGCTAAGAAATTTGTGTTCAGAAACCTACAGCTGGTCAATGAGCAGAGAAAAGCTTTGAAATGCGTGGACCTAAATGGGATGCCTTTATTATTAAACCCCTCCTCTTGAAGCTCAGGGATTTATGTGGGAGAGGGGGCTGGAAAGATGGTCAGAGCCAAAGGTGGATCACCATAAGGAAGCAGTGTCTTCCAGACACAGCAGGGCAAGACGTACATGTAAACTCACAGAGGCTGTCACAGCATAGCAAGATGTGTGAGGCCTCAAGGCATCAGATCCTCAGCCTGGAGGAGTGGAGGTCTGCACAGAGACCTCCCTCAGCCAGGGAGCTACTGGTGATTGATGGCTACCGGGAGAGGGAGGGCCAGTTTTCTTCAGTGGAGTGACAATAGATATATTAACCGCACTCTAGGGCAGTCCCCATGCTCAGGAGTAGTTAGCCAGCACAAACTGGACTTCATGACTTTTAAATGTATTTTCAGAGAGTAAGAGAGAACAAGAAATTGGGTGGACAGGGAAGAGGGATGATCTAGGAGGAAATGGAAGAAGGGGCTGAATATGTTCAAATATATATTTTATGAAATCCTCAAAAAATAAATGAAAAAAAAATTTTTTAATTTTTGTTTTTAGATAGAACCTGCCTTTCTAAGTAGAGGACTGCAAACACTTCCTGCTAAAGGTATAATCCTTGGGCTGTGTAGCATAAATTACAGTATCATTTACAAATGGTACCTTTTCAAGCATCAACCTTAGACCAGAAGTTCTCAACTTGTGAATGACCCTTTCACCAGGGTGGCCTAAGAACACACAGCTGATTCATAACAGTAGCAAAATTAAAGATGTGAAGTAGCAATGAAAATATGGTTGGGGGTCACCACAAAATGAAGAACTATATTAAAGGGTCATAGCATTAGGAAGCTCGAGAACCACTGTCCTAGACAAAACTAGCTTTGAACTCATGATCCTCCTGCCTCAATCTTCCAAGGACTATGATTATAGGTGTGCACCATGACATCCAGTGTATGTAAACATTTTAAGGCCTATTTTGATAAATGGTTGTGAAGTCCTCAGCCCCAAATGAAACATTTATCTCACCCCCTCCAAAGCTCAAGAATCATCGAGGAGGAGGGGGTGGAAGAAAGTAAGAGTCTAGAGACGGGGAAAGGTTCTATTGAACAGTGTTGCAGTCATTTTACCCAGACTCACAAGACCAACCCAAGATTGAACCCATCATCATTTCATTGTGCATGGGGTAGCGGTATCATGAGACCCCACCCTTCAGTGATGGGCTATGATCAGTAACTGAGTGCTGGGAGATGAGGTGCCATTTTGTCCAGTGGCATAGTAAATGCTAAATTGCCCACATTCATGCTGATGCAAGTAATCACAACTTAGTAGGTCCCAAAATATCCAGTGAAGATGGATTTTTGCCTACTTTGTGGGTTGTTTTTCTTCCACCCTTCTGTACCCCTTTCTATCATTTCAGCTCCCTAACACTAGATAGGAGAGAACAAAGGGATAGAGGGGAAAGGGATATCGAAGGGGGGTAGAAAAAGGAACACTGTTTTTATGTGTTAACTTGACACAAGCTGGAGTTATCACAGAAAAGGAGCCTCAGTTGTGGAAATGCCTTCATGAGACCCAGCTGTAAGTCATTTTCTCAACTAGTGGTGAAGGTGGAAGGACCCAGCCCATTGTGCGTGGTGCTGTCCCTGGGCTGGTGGTCTTGGGTTCTATAAGAGCAGGCTGAGTAAGCCAGTAAGACACATCCCTTCATGGCCTCTGCATCAGCTCCTGCTTCCTGCCCTGTGTGAGTTCCAGACTTGACTTCCTTTGGTGATGAACAGCAATGTGGAGGTGTAAGCTGAATAATTCCTTTCCTCCCCAATTTGCTTCTTGGTCATGATGTTTGTGCAGGAATAGAAACCCTGACTAAGACATCATCAGACTACTTCCTGATGATTAGTGTGTCAAGGTCCTTGGGGCAAGTTTGATCTTCCTAGTCAGGATATCTACTTTGTTCTTTGTACATGACTACTTAACAGACCATGACCACCAACAGCCAATCATGCCTCTTGGGGCCCTAGACATATTTATTTATTTATTTTTTCGGAGCTGAGGACTGAACCCAGGGCCTGTGCTTGCTAGGCAAGCGCTCTACCACTGAGCTAAATCCCCAACCTCTGTCCCCCTAGCATTTATATACCCTCTGAAGAGTGCCCAGAACTCCAAATGTCATACCTTCACAGAAACTATCTGCAGCTGGCAAAGTCATGCCCATGCTAGAGCATGAGGCAAATCATAGTCAGCTGCTGTGGACAATCTGAAGCAATCCTATATCCCACACCTGGGATTAAACAAAAATACATTCTTAAAGTATTTCTGTCTTTTTTTTTCCTTACTACAGTCCAGACATTAGAATAATAGGAAACTGGCTAGATAAAAAAGAGGGAGGGAGGTTAAGAGAGGTTAGGAGGCAGTGGAATGAGAGTTCATTATATGCAAATTTACCATGACTATGCAAGACATTTGTCAAAGGACTTCTCAAGTTATAGGATTCAAGGCCCCCTTGCACATTTCTCACTCTTGCAGACTGCTGACCTTTGCTCCTGGACACACATGTGTACAAGGAAGTTCTTGTTCCGATCCACCCTCAGTCACCCCTGCTGTTCCCATTGAGCTCTGTGAATCTGACTCAGACTTTTTTCATCTCAATCCATTCTCCCAGGAGAAAGCATTTTTCTGTCTTATAAGTAGGAACTCAACAACTCATATAAGGGGCCCTTTTCATATAAGGGGCATGTGGCGTGATTTGCTTTTCTGAAAACATATTCAAAGTCTATAGAATATCAATGTTTTTTCAAACATCCAATTTCGATTTTTATAAGTAAGCCAAGGCTAACATTAAGAATACCTTCCTTCCTTCCTTCCTTCCTCCCTTCCTTCCTTCCTTCCTTCTTCCCTCATTCTTTCTCTCTGTCTCTGTCTCTGTCTCTGTCTCTCTCTCCGTAGAACTAAAATTTGAACATACAGCCTTGTATACCCTGGGCAAGTACTTTACCACTGGGCTACATCTCCAGACAGAGAAATAGGTATTTAAAATATATATATTTCAGCATGAGCAGCTGCTGTTTCGAGTTCCCACTGCCATGAATGAGTTCCCCACGATGAGAGACTGTACCCTTCAACTAAGAGCCAAAACAAGCTCTTCTTTCCTTAAAAATGTACACATACATGCACTACAACATATGCACATCCATGCATGCTGCAACAAACCCACATAAAGTCCATGCACGCGAACACACACACATATCTTCTGCATCCAAACTATTACTGAGCTAGATGTAACTGGTGGCAACTTTGACCTTGACCTTTTGAGCCTCCTCCTTCTACCTCTCAAGTTCTGGGGTAAAAGGCATGAACCCCCATGCTCAGTCTATAGTTCCTGGAGATCTAATAGGGCTTTGAGTATACTTGGCAAGGATTTTTCTAACAGTATTGTGCCTACAACACAAACTTCACAGCAGAATTCATGTTCAAGCGCAGTCATTTGTTTGCTTCCTCTTTCTCCTCAGACAGACTTACTAATAAATATGGATTGTCACACAGAATTGAGCTCAGTATTGGTGGGAAAGAATTTTAGAGTTATTTCTAGTAATTCCCTTGCTCCCTTAATGGACAAGCATGAGATTTTTTTTTAAAATAATAACAGATTTTATTTTGTTAACACTTGCTCTAATCCTAACTTTGTAAGACAGAAGCTTTCTATCCCCACTGGTAACTTAGGACAGCCCAAGAGGTCAGGCTCCCTTCAGTGCCAATGATCTGTTCTCCCACAAACAGTCTACAGATTTTGTCAACTACGGAAAATGATTTGTATGCTCCATGTGTGTGTATGTGTGTGCTTGCGCACGCTAGCCTGTGTGTGTGCATACGTGTATGTGTATGCGTACCTGTATGTGTGTGTTCATGTCTGTTATGTGAGTGTGTATGCATTCGTGTGTGCTTGAGTGTATGTGTGTGTGCATGTATATGTATGCATGTGTGTGTGCACATGCTTACATGTATGCTATGCATGTGTGTGTGAATGCTGTAGATTGAACCCTGAGTGTCATATGTGTTACTTCTCTACTACTTATTTATATTTCAAGTTTCTAACAGTATTTAAAAATTCTTAAACCTTTTTTTTGTTTCTTTTGAATGAATGGATGTTTTGCCTGCGTGTGTTTACCTCTTACACGCAGTACCTGTAGAGGCCAGAAGAGGGCGTTGGCCCTCAAGTTTAAGGATTTGTCCAGACTATCTGACCAGCAAGCTCCAGGTACCCTCTACTAGGATTAAAGGCATCTAGGACTACACCCAGTCTGTTAGGTATTTGCTGGGAATCTGAACTCAGGCCCTCATTTTTGTGTGGTATTCTATTCTTCCAATGAAATTATCTCCCCAAATCGGAAATTAGAAATTCTTTCTAATTATTAAGATGATCAGCTTAGAAAAATTGAAAACATTTTTTTTATTCAGTGTAGTCTGATTAGTTTCCCCTCTCTTGTCTCACCCCAGACTCTCCCTATCTCCCCACATAGCCAGCTCTTCTGTACTTGCCTTTTCTCTCCTTAGAAAAAAGCAGCAGGTTAGAAAAAAAGGAAAAGAAAAAGCTCAAGAAACACACACACACACACACACACACACACACACACACACACACCCCACAAAAACACAATGTCTGAAGTCATAAAATAAAAGCAAAAGCCAGGTTTAAAAGAAAAATGCCCAAACAAAGCAATATGAGATAATATATCTCAAAGCAAAAGAAAACAACCACAGAGTTAATTTTATGCTAGCCGTCTACTGCTGGCCATGGGACCTGCCCTTAAGAGTGATTTGTAGGGCTGGAGAGATGGCTCAGTGGTTAAGAGCACCCGACTACTCTTCCAGAGGTCCTGAGTTCAATTCTCAGCAACCACATGGTGGCTCACAACCATCTGTAAAGAGATCCGATGCCCTCTTCTGGTGTATCTGAAGACAGCTACAGTGTACTTATATATAATAAATGAATAAATCTTAAAAAAAAAAAAAAGAGTGATTTGTATACCCAGTGAGACTCCTTTGGAGAAGATGAAATTTTCCTTTGCAAGCAGTTGTCAGTTGGAGATGGCTTCTGGTTAGGGATGGGAACTTGGGTCAACTTCCCCCCTAGCACTGGGACCCCTCCTGACTTAGACCTGTGCAAGCTGAGTAGCTCCCTGGAGCTCTAAGGGAAGAGATTTGATGGTAATATCACGTTTATGACTGAGTGTTCCCCTGTCTCTCAGTCTCTGCACATTGTCCAGATGTGGTCTCTGTATTTGTTCCCGTCTACTGCAGGAGGAAGCGTCTCTGATGATGGCTGACGATTCTCAGTTTCCGAGTAACTGCACAATTCCCAGTACCATCCACCGGTTTAGATGCCGCTGTCGGAGCAGTAGATAATCTTTGTCAGTGTCTCTGCTACTCTGCAGTAGTCAATGTTCTCTTCTTTGTTCAGTAGTTGCTTACTTGTGTGGCTTTTGTGCCTAGTAGCAGTCTGATACTTAGGAGACCCAATGGATCAGAGAGATTGAATTAAAGGATAAATTCAGAAGAGTTTTTGAAAGTGCGTAGATCTCCTAGCGATTCTCTCTGTCTCTGCCTCTCAATCTCTCTTCCTCTCTTTTCCTCTTTCTCCCCTTTCTCCATCACCCCCCACTCTGCATGCGTAAAAGCACACGGAGTGCGAATTATTTTCATTTTGAATCCGTCGTCTGTGGGAAACTTCAGTTCACATTCGAAGGCGCTGTGAGGTTCAGCAGGACGTTATTCATTTCGGTTTTTGACTCCTGGTTTCCAGTCCCTAACTGAAAGGGAAGAGAGAATAGACTTCTCGCCTGTCAAAATGCGTGTGAATAAAACATCGCAGGAGTTACGATATTGATGTTTGTGGTCTGCGCTGCCACCAGAGACCTCATGTTTGAGGTCCCCGTGTGGACATCGGTGATCCTTGTTGCCGCTGGCTGCTATGGGGAAGGAAGCTTCTTTTGTAGTGGTATCGATGACTGTAGACTCATAATTGAGAAAGAGAGACATTGAAGGCTTCTGTGACAACCTCCCCCTCCCATCACCAAAAGAAACAGTCCATACAGGAAGCTATTGAAGAACTGTTAAAAATTGTGATAAGGGATTGTGTGTGTGGGGGTGTGTAAGGGCTGGGGCAGTTGGGGGAGGGGAACACCCTTATAGAAGAAGGGGAGGGAGAGAGGACAGGGGTCTTATGGACAGGAAACCGGGAAAGGGAATAACATTTGAAATGTAAATAAAGAAATATCCAGTAAAAAATTGTGTTAAAGATGCTGAAGGGTAGTTTTGCACAGTTGATGGCTTCTGGTGGTGTTGTCTTTAAGGAGCACAGTTTTCTCTAAGGGGCTGGCCGCTGGGAATTTGACCATGTTCCATTGAGTATATGGGCAACACAAGTTGGACTTGGTGGTTTTCTTTTTTTTTTTTTTCTTATTTGTGGGGCGGATGCAAGGATGGGAGGGTGGGCCTGAGAGGAATGAGAAGTGAGCATGCTTTGGGTGCATTGTATAAAAATTTCAAATAATTATTAGAAACATTATTTTGGGGGAAATAATTAGAAACGACTCTTATCTATCTATCTATCCACCTATCTACCTATCTGCTTATTTTTTTGCATTTGAGAAATATGAGTGTTAAAGATTTTATCATTTTTTTCCTAAACCAAACTTTGCTTTTTAGGCCATTTTGGTTTGTCTACCTATAAAGCCTGTTAGTTTAACAAGTAATATGTTTAGTTTTTAGATCTCAGGGAACACTGATTCTCTTGATCATCTCAGCTAACATGTTACTACAGACACACATGAGAAACATAAGGAAAGGAGGCATTTTGGGTCTTGTTGGGACACATTAAGAACAGAACTGGAAGTCAAGTAAAGACAGGTAGAGATGCATGCCTGGAAATTGTAGCATGACTCACCAACCAAAAGCTTCATATTCCTCAAGATTCTAGCAGGAGGGAGCCACGCAGCCAACTCAACAGTGTCACCTCAGGTGGCCTGTGGCAGAGCTCTGCTTGTATTCTTCCACTGTAGGTGTGTTCTCTGGAAACGTCCGTTAGCAACAGTAAGAATATCTGCGTTCCCGGTTGTGACTGATGTACCATGAACTTCACTACTCTAATATTTACCACACCAAGTTACAGCTTTACTTTTCTTGTGAGCTATTTTTGCTAGATGTTAAAGTCACGTTCTGTGTCTTGGTCATTTCTGTACTCGCATCCTCTGAATCTTGGTCCTAAGTTTATGCATGTGTGCTTGTGCTTGTGTGTGTGTGTTCACGGTGCATGCATGGTACGTGTGTATGTATGTGTACATGTGCATGTATGTGTGTACATGTGCATGTATGTGTGCATGTATGTGTACATGTGCATGTATGTGTGTACATGTGCATGTATGTGTATGTGTGTACATGTGCATGTATGTGTGTATGTATGTGTACATGTGCATGTATGTGTGTGTACATGTGTATGTATGTGTGTATGTGTGTGTACATGTGCATGTATGTGTGTGTGTGTATGTACAGTTTGCATCCTACTATCACCTTAATTTTATTTTTTAAAATAAGTTTTTTTGAACTAGATATGAAAAAAAACAATCTCTTACTCCTAGCACTCGGGCATCAGAGACAGAGGGATGTCTGTGAATTCAAGGCCAGCCTGGTCTACATAGTGAACTCCAGACAAACCAGTGCTACAGAAGAAGAGTTTGTCTCAATATTCTTTTAAAAACTGATTCATCTTAACACTTAAATGAAAATTCCCTGGAAGGGAGAATTAGCACCATCATTTCTGTGGGACAGACCTATTGTGCCAGGATCCTGCATGGACAGGCAGGTATACAGAATGGCCTCCCCGATCCAGCAACAGGGACCAACATAAGCATAGGGATTTATGAAGGTTCGCTTGTCTGTACATTCACAGGGGCCCCCGTAAGACTTGGACTGTGCAGTACATGAGACCACAGCTGACACACCTAACATGTTGAGTGACCTGTGTTGAATCTCACTTGGTCACTCACTCTTTCTTAAAGAGCCAACAGTCCTCGGAGGGGAAGAGGTATGATGTAGGTGTTCAATAGGCAAAGAAAACAAAAGAAAACAAAAACAAAAACAAAAAAATAAGACGAAAGGTTAACTCCCTGGACATGAGAACTAGCTGGCAGGAACAGGGTCATGGTTATATATGAAGCTCCAATCTACTGGTTTACCAGCTTTAAATGGTAATAACTGTCTCACTTAGGGCCTTACTGCTGTGAAGAGACACCATGACCAAGGCAACTCTTATGTGGACAACATTTATTTGGGGCTGGCTTACAGGTTCAGAGGTTCCGTCCATTATCATCAAGGTGGGAGCATCGCAGTGCCCGGGCATACAGGAGATGAGAGTTCAGAACATCTCGTTCAGAAGCCAAACAGAAGACTGACTCCCAGGTGGTTAGGAGGAGGATCTCATTGCTCACTCCACAGTGACACCCTCCCTCCAACAAAGCCACGCCTACTCCAACAAGGCTACACCTTCTAATAGTGTCACTCTCTGGGCCAAGCGTATTCAAACCACCACAATAATCCTTTAATGAGAAGCTTTTAGGTTGGCAAACTCTGCTTTTGAATTTGCTTATCTGTTTTGTTTTGTCTGAAACAAACATGGTAACATTGAACTTGCAATCCTCCTGTCTCTGTTTCATGGACTTTTCATAACTAACATCTGTGGTGATTAAACCAATTCACCAAAATCAGGCCTTTACTCTGGCTGGGGGACCTTGCTTGGCTTTCAGTTTAAGGCATTGTTCAGCTAAGGTAATTTCGTTCTTCTATAATGGCACTTCAGGATGTTTGATTTTCTCCCTTTGGGAGCCTTTATTATCATTGCAGAAGTTATCGAAATCACCATAAGCTGTGCTCAGCCCGTGCACAGACAAGCTGTGGTCAGTGTGCCTAGGCGATGGTGTGCTCAAACTCTAGTCTGAACATTGCCGTGTACATGTTCTAAAGGATGTGATTGACAAGCTAGCCATGATGAGGCAAGAGTGGACTTGGGTCTCTGGTCCCAGACCCGGTGAGAGAGAGACCCAACCGCCTGGTCAGGTGGGCACTCCTGAAGCTGCAGAGCGGAAGAGACCACCAACTCTGCTCACCCCTGCCCACATCCCTGGCCCAAGAGGAAACTGTATAAGGCCTCTGGGCTCCCGTGGGGAAGGGCCCAGGAGCGGCAGGACCCCTGTGCCTGAGACACCGCCGGAACCTGAAAGAAACAGACCGGATAAACAGTTCTCTGCACCCAAATCCCGTGGGAGGGAGAGCTAAACCTTCAGAGAGGCAGACAAGCCTGGGAAACCAGAAGTGACTGCTCCCTGCACACACATCTCGGACGCCAGAGGAAAAAGCCAAAGACCATCTGGAACCCTGGTGCACTGAAGCTCCCGGAAGGGGCGGCACAGGTATTCCTGGTTGCTGCCGCTGCAGAGAGCCCGTGGGGAGCACCCCACGAGCGAACCTGAGCCTCGGGACCACAGGTAAGACCAAATTTTCTGCTGCAAGAAAGCTGCCTGGTGAACTCAAGACACAGGCCCACAGGAAC
This sequence comes from Rattus norvegicus, assembly GCF_021556685.1. Taxonomy (NCBI): domain Eukaryota; kingdom Metazoa; phylum Chordata; class Mammalia; order Rodentia; family Muridae; genus Rattus; species Rattus norvegicus. The sequence continues at coordinate 22,313,437 of NC_141548.1, read as the reverse complement.
AGCTGAAGACCTGTAGAGAGGAAAAACTACACGCCAGAAAGCAGAACACTCTGTCCCCACAACTGACTGAAAGAGAGGAAAACAGGTCTACAGCACTCCTGTCACACAGGCTTATAGGACAGTCTAGCCACTGTCAGAAATAGCAGAACAAAGTAACACTAGAGATAATCTGATGGCGAGAGGCAAGCGCAGGAACCCAAGCAACAGAAACCAAGACTACATGCCATCATCGGAGCCCAATTCTCCCACCAAAACAAACATGGAATATCCAAACACACCAGAAAAGCAAGATCTAGTTACAAAATCATATTTGATCATGATGCTGGAGGACTTCAAGAAAGACATGAACACACTTAGGGAAGCACAGGAAAACATTAATAAACAAGTAAAAGCCTACAGAGAGGAATCGCAAAAATCCCTGAAAGAATTCCAGGAAAACACAATCAAACAGTTGAAGGAATTAAAAATGGAAATAGAAGCAATCAAGAAAGAACACATGGAAACAACCCTGGATATAGAAAACCAAAAGAAGAGACAAGGAGCTGTAGATACAAGCCTCACCAACAGAATTCAAGAGATGGAAGAGAGAATCTCAGGAGCAGAAGATTCCATAGAAATCATTGACTCAACTGTCAAAGATAATGTAAAGCGGAAAAAGCTACTGGTCCAAAACATACAGGAAATCCAGGACTCAATGAGAAGATCAAACCTAAGGATAATAGGTATAGAAGAGAGTGAAGACTCCCAGCTCAAAGGACCAGTAAATATCTTCAACAAAATCATAGAAGAAAACTTCCCTAACCTAAAAAAAGAGATACCCATAGACATACAAGAAGCCTACAGAACTCCAAATAGATTGGACCAGAAAAGAAACACCTCCCGTCACATAATTGTCAAAACACCAAACGCACAAAATAAAGAAAGAATATTAAAAGCAGTAAGAGAAAAAGGTCAAGTAACATATAAAGGGAGACCTATCAGAATCACACCAGACTTCTCGCCAGAAACTATGAAGGCCAGAAGATCCTGGACTGATGTCATACAGACCCTAAGAGAACACAAATGCCAGCCCAGGGTACTGTATCCAGCAAAACTCTCAATTAACATTGATGGAGAAACCAAGATATTCCATGACAAAACCAAATTTACACAATATCTTTCTACAAATCCAGCACTACAAAGGATAATAAATGGTAAAGCCCAACATAAGGAGGCAAGCTATACCCTAGAAGAAGCAAGAAACTAATCGTCTTGGCAACAAAACAAAGAGAAGAAAAGCACACAAACATAACCTCACATCCAAATATGAATATAACAGGAAGCAATAATCACTATTCCTTAATATCTCTCAATATCAATGGCCTCAACTCCCCAATAAAAAGACATAGATTAACAAACTGGATACGCAATGAGGACCCTGCATTCTGCTGCCTACAGGAAACACACCTCAGAGACAAAGACAGACACTACCTCAGAGTGAAAGGCTGGAAAACAACTTTCCAAGCAAATGGTCAGAAGAAACAAGCTGGAGTAGCCATTCTAATATCAAATAAAATCAATTTCCAACTAAAAGTCATCAAAAAAGATAAGGAAGGACACTTCATATTCATCAAAGGAAAAATCCACCAAGATGAACTCTCAATCCTAAATATCTATGCCCCAAATACAAGGGCACCTACATACGTAAAAGAAACCTTACTAAAGCTCAAAACACACATTGCACCTCACACAATAATAGTGGGAGACTTCAACACCCCACTCTCATCAATGGACAGATCATGGAAACAGAAATTAAACAGTGATGTCGACAGACTAAGAGAAGTCATGAGCCAAATGGACTTAACGGATATTTATAGAACATTCTATCCTAAAGCAAAAGGATATACCTTCTTCTCAGCTCCTCATGGTACTTTCTCCAAAATTGACCATATAATTGGTCAAAAAATGGGCCTCAACAGGTACAGAAAGATAGAGATAATCCCATGCATGCTATCGGACCACCACGGCCTAAAACTGGTCTTCAATAACAATAAGGGAAGAATGCCCACATATACGTGGAAATTGAACAATGCTCTACTCAATGATAACCTGGTCAAGGAAGAAATAAAGAAAGAAATTAAAAACTTTTTAGAATTTAATGAAAATGAAGATACAACATACCCAAACTTATGGGACACAATGAAAGCTGTGCTAAGAGGAAAACTCATAGCGCTGAGTGCCTGCAGAAAGAAACAGGAAAGAGCATATGTCAGCAGCTTGACAGCACACCTAAAAGCTCTAGAACAAAAAGAAGCAAATACACCCAGGAGGAGTAGAAGGCAGGAAATAATCAAACTCAGAGCTGAAATCAACCAAGTAGAAACAAAAAGGACCATAGAAAGAATCAACAGAACCAAAAGTTGGTTCTTTGAGAAAATCAACAAGATAGATAAACCCTTAGCCAGACTAACGAGAGGACACAGAGAGTGCGTCCAAATTAACAAAATTAGAAATGAAAAGGGAGACATAACTACAGATTCAGAGGAAATTCAAAAAATCATCAGATCTTACTATAAAAACCTATATTCAACAAAATTTGAAAATCTTCAGGAAATGGACAATTTCCTAGACAGATACCAGGTATCGAAGTTAAATCAGGAACAGATAAACCAGTTAAACAACCCCATAACTCCTAAGGAAATAGAAGCAGTCATTAAAGGTCTTCCAACCAAAAAGAGCCCAGGTCCAGACGGGTTTAGTGCAGAATTCTATCAAACCTTCATAGAAGACCTCATACCAATATTATCCAAACTATTCCACAAAATTGAAACAGATGGAGCACTACCGAATTCCTTCTACGAAGCCACAATTACTCTTATACCTAAACCACACAAAGACACAACAAAGAAAGAGAACTTCAGACCAATTTCCCTTATGAATATCGACGCAAAAATACTCAATAAAATTCTGGCAAACCGAATTCAAGAGCACATCAAAACAATCATCCACCATGATCAAGTAGGCTTCATCCCAGGCATGCAGGGATGGTTTAATATACGGAAAACCATCAACGTGATCCATCATATAAACAAACTGAAAGAACAAAACCACATGATCATTTCATTAGATGCTGAGAAAGCATTTGACAAAATTCAACACCCCTTCATGATAAAAGTCCTGGAAAGAATAGGAATTCAAGGCCCATACCTAAACATAGTAAAAGCCATATACAGCAAACCAGTTGCTAACATTAAACTAAATGGAGAGAAACTCGAAGCAATCCCACTAAAATCAGGGACTAGACAAGGCTGCCCACTCTCTCCCTACTTATTCAATATAGTTCTTGAAGTTCTAGCCAGAGCAATCAGACAACAAAAGGAGATCAAGGGGATACAGATCGGAAAAGAAGAAGTCAAAATATCACTATTTGCAGATGACATGATAGTATATTTAAGTGATCCCAAAAGTTCCACCAGAGAACTACTAAAGCTGATAAACAACTTCAGCAAAGTGGCTGGGTATAAAATTAACTCAAATAAATCAGTTGCCTTCCTCTATACAAAAGAGAAACAAGCCGAGAAAGAAATTAGGGAAACGACACCCTTCATAATAGACCCAAATAATATAAAGTACCTCGGTGTGACTTTAACCAAGCAAGTAAAAGATCTGTACAATAAGAACTTCAAGACACTGAGGAAAGAAATTGAAGAAGACCTCAGAAGATGGAAAGATCTCCCATGCTCATGGATTGGCAGGATTAATATAGTAAAAATGGCCTTTTTACCAAAAGCAATCTACAGATTCAATGCAATCCCCATCAAAATACCAATCCAATTCTTCAAAGAGTTAGACAGAACAATTTGCAAATTCATCTGGAATAACAAAAAACCCAGGATAGCTAAAGCTATCCTCAACAATAAAAGGACTTCAGGGGGAATCACTATCCCTGAACTCAAGCAGTATTACAGAGCAATAGTGATAAAAACTGCATGGTATTGGTACAGAGACAGACAGATAGACCAATGGAATAGAATTGAAGACCCAGAAATGAACCCACACACCTATGGTCACTTGATTTTTGACAAAGGAGCCAAAACCATCCAATGGAAAAAAGATAGCATTTTCAGCAAATGGTGCTGGTTCAACTGGAGGGCAACATGTAAAAGAATGCAGATCGATCCATGCTTATCACCCTGTACAAAGCTTAAGTCCAAGTGGATCAAGGACCTCCACATCAAACCAGACACACTCAAACTAATAGAAGAAAAACTAGGGAAGCATCTGGAACACATGGGCACTGGAAAAAATTTCCTGAACAAAACACCAATGGCTTATGCTCTAAGATCAAGAATCGACAAATGGGATCTCATAAAACTGCAAAGCTTCTGTAAGGCAAAGGACACTGTGGTTAGGACAAAACGGCAACCAACAGATTGGGAAAAGATCTTTACCAATCCTACAACAGATAGAGGCCTTATATCCAAAATATACAAAGAACTCAAGAAGTTAGACCGCAGGGAAACAAATAACCCTATTAAAAAATGGGGTTCAGAGCTTAACAAAGAATTCACAGCTGAGGAATGCCGAATGGCTGAGAAACACCTAAAGAAATGTTCAACATCTTTAGTCATAAGGGAAATGCAAATCAAAACAACCCTGAGATTTCACCTCACACCAGTGAGAATGGCTAAGTTCAAAAACTCAGGTGACAGCAGATGCTGGCGAGGATGTGGAGAAAGAGGAACACTCCTCCATTGTTGGTGGGATTGCAGACTGGTAAAACCACTCTGGAAATCAGTCTGGAGGTTCCTCAGAAAATTGGACATTGAACTGCCTGAGGATCCAGTTATACCTCTCTTGGGCATATACCCAAAAGATGCCTCAACATATAAAAGAGACACGTGCTCCACTATGTTCATCGCAGCCTTATTTATAATAGCCAGAAGCTGGAAAGAACCGAGATGCCCTTCAACAGAGGAATGGATACAGAAAATGTGGTACATCTACACAATGGAATATTACTCAGCTATCAAAAACAACGAGTCTATGAAATTCGTAGGCAAATGGTTGGAACTGGAAAATATCATCCTGAGTGAGCTAACCCAATCACAGAAAGACATACATGGTATGCACTCATTGATAAGTGGCTATTAGCCCAAATGCTTGAATTACCCTAGATCCCTAGAACAAACGAAACTCAAGACGGATGATCAAAATGTGAATGCTTCACTCCTTCTTTAAATGAGGAAAAAGAATACCCTTGGCTGGGAAGGGAGAGGCAAAGATTAAAACAGAGACTGAAGGAACACCCATTCAGAGCCTGCCCCACAGGTGGCCCATACATATACAGCCACCCAATTGGACAAGATGGATGAAGCAAAGAAGTGCAGACTGACAGGAGCCGGATGTAGATCGCTCCTGAGAGACACAGCCAGAATACAGCAAATACAGAGGCGAATGCCAGCAGCAAACCACTGAGCTGAGAATAGGTCCCCCGTTGAAGGAATCAGAGAAAGAACTGGAAGAGCTTGAAGGGGCTCGCGACCCCAAAAGTACAACAATGTCAAGCAACCAGAGCTTCCAGGGACTAAGCCACTACCTAAAGACTATATATGGACTGACCCTGGACTCTGACCCCATAGGTAGCAATGAATATCCTAGTAAGAGCACCAGTGGAAGGGGAAGCCCTGGGTCCTGCTAAGACTGAACCCCCAGTGAACTAGACTATGGGGGGAGGGCGGCAATGGGGGGAGGGTTGGGAGGGGAACACCCATAAGGAAGGGGAGGGGGGAGGGGCATGTTTGCCCGGAAACCGGGAAAGGGAATAACACTTGAAATGTATATAAGAAATACTCAAGGTAATAAAAAAAAAAAAAAAAAAAAAGAGTGGACTTGGGAGGAGGAGGATGTTGAAATAGGAGGATTAGAAGTTCAAAATCACCCTCCGCTACATATCAGGTTTGAAGAGAGCTTGTGGTACATGAAATCCTCTCTCAAAACAAGCGCTTTTTTTTTGGTGTCCATCTTTGTCCGTGTTGGGTACATTATAGTGGTAAGATTAAATGATAGCAGAGGTTGGGGATTTAGCTCAGTGGTAGAGCGCTTGCCTGGGTTCAGTCCCCAGCTCCGAAAAAAAGAAAAAAAAAGATTAAATGATAGCAGGTGCTGGTGAGGATGAAGGGAAGAGGGATGACTTACTCATTGCTAGTGCAAACCTGAATCCAATTTGGAAATCAGTGTGGAGGTTCCTTAAGAAGGTGGACTATATCTACATCAAGATCCAACGACACTACTCTTGGGCTTATACCCAAAGGACTCTGCATCCTATTACAGAGACAATTTCTCATCCACGCTCATGGCTGACCTATTCATAATGGCTAGAAACTGGGAATAGCCTAGATGTCCATTAACTGATGAAAGGATATTGAAAATGTAGTATAGTCACACAGGGGGATACTATTCGACTGTTAGAAGAAATAAAATTATGAAATTTGCAGGTAAATGGATGGGGCTAGGAAAAAAGTATCCTGAGGTAACCCAGACCCCAAAAGACAAATATTGCATGTTTTCTCTTGTATGTGGATGTTAACTTTTAAGCTTTTGATATGTGTGCTATAATCCAAATTAGAACAAAGTTGAGGTACTTAGTAAGGACCAGTAGAGAGGAGAGGATCTCCCAAGGAAAGAGAAAGAATATGGTGTTGTGGAGAGATAAATAGGAACCTAGAATTGGAGGATTGAATGGGGGATGGAGTGGGAGAGCAGGGTTTTTATTTTGCTTTTGTTTGTTTTTGAAAGAGAGGAGAGAGAGAGAGGGAGAGAGAGAGAGAGAGAGAGAGAGAGAAAGAGAGAGAGAGAGAGAGAGAGAGCAAAGATGGGTGAGATGGAGAAGATCTGGAAGGAGTTAGGGGATGGAAAAATGGCATAAAAATATATTCTATGAATAAACAGTTTTAATATAAAAAATAACCAACAGCATTTGGGGGTTGACATTTAAATTTGTAATGATGGATGAAATGAGATTACCAAGCTTATGAGAAGCAACTTGATTCACATAAGCAGTTGAAATTCTCCAAAGGCTGGGGGCCTGAAGAAGAGGGGGTTTTTCCTCCAGGCCACCTTCACACACAATCAACCTTGACATCATTTCTAGCAGATTTAAGAATGCCAGTCCCACAATCACACAATACATAAAAGCTGATTGTATATGCTTATATAAGTATAAAGGTAGTTTTAAAGGTGTTATGTATATACCTACATTTGTTTATTAGGGAGTGAATGCATACAAACACATACATGTACATGCTACTGGTTCTGTTCCTCTGAAGATTCTAACAGATACAAATACCGTCAGCCTTATTAACGGAACAGCTTGTTCTACATGTGGTGTACATTATACTGACAAATTTCATGTGATGTTTGATCCACTGGGAGGCTAGCTATGGAAGTGGGGCCACTTTAGAGCCAAGCACATCTATGTCAAGTCCTCCAAGGCCTCTTGTCTAGGGGTGGGCTGGACCTCCTACCCCTGTGATAGGGAGAAAGGGGAGCAGTTAAAACTACCAAGGGGTAAACAAATATTGTGTTCTTGAGAAGAGAAGGTGAACTATTTCCAACAGTAATTGCTACTGTTTATCCCACAGTTTAAATGGCCTGTAGTTCAGGCCCTGGGGAGCTCAGCCATGGAGAGAGAGAGAGAGAGAGAGAGAGAGAGAGAGAGAGAGAGAGAGAGAGAGAGAGAGAGAGAGAGGCTAACAGCCTTGACTTCTCCATTTGGTTTCTGGTTATTGTGAGTGCCCCAATCTGGTGATATCTATTTGGTGCTATTTGTTCTTTTGCTTGGAAGATTCACCTGAGGGGACACTCTGAGGCAGGAGTGACACTCTCCCTGTGAGAGACTTCCAGTAGACTATTTTAATGAGCTCCCCCAACTGATTTCTGCTGAATGTCTTGAGTACCCACTTTGATAATGCTTTGCCTTCTCTTCTTTCTTTTACCCTAGCTTGCTATACACTTAATGTACTCGCTCATTCACAACAGAAAGTTTGGCTATCCATAGATCATTCTCAACCATATAGAACAATACCCATGGACAAAAATCAGATCAAGTATTTCAAAGCAATGGGCTTGAGGAAGATATGTCAAGATTGCCTGTACAGCAAGGATTGATATTGTCATAGCAATGTCTGTATTACTTCCTTCTTTCCTCTTTCTTCTCCCCTCCTCTAATTCTTCCCACCCTCCCTCACTCCTTCCTTCTCTTCTTCCTTCCTTCCTCCCTCCCTCTCTCCCTCCCTCTTTCCCTCCTTTTCTCCTCTCCTTCCTGATAAGGCATCATGTATCTGAGATGGACCTCAAACTTTTGAGCTAGGATTATATGTATATAGCACCAAGCATTGTTTTATGAAGTGTCGGGGATCAAACCAGGGCTTCATGAATATTAATTAATCCATCACCCACTAAGCTATATCCCAGTTCCCAGGAGGGCCTGTCTTAATGTGTTTAAGATGCATCATTTGTGATTTCAAACTACACTACTCTTGAAGCAGAACACCCAGCACGACAGACTCGATTTCTTCTTCCTAAAGTTGCACAGTGTCAGAGCTGGAGTCCAGGAGCCGCATTCAAAAGGAGAGCACATATCAGAGCACTGACATACAGCTCACATCGACGTCTTCCAGCGTTTGCTATATCCTACATACCGCACTAAGCTCTTTATATGACCCCGCTGAATCTTCACAGCCACTCCATCATTCCCAATTTGTAAAGTGGAAATGGAAGTTTGGAGGTTTAATAACGTGCCTTAAATTCACACTTGTAAAAAAATAAAATTGAAGCACAGCAGTCTAGCTCTAGATCTCATGCTTCTGACCACCACGCTAATGGAGTAAAACCAGGCAGAAATTCCAGTCCCGTTGCAGTAGTGACTGAAGCGAAAACAACTGCTACAAAAGGTAAATAATAAGGGAGCCCGCAGTGCTTCCAGGCTTGCTTTGTGAAAGTGAGCACACTGTACGGGGCTGGAGTCTGTATAATTTAATCTCTTGTCTCAGTAATGTATAAATACACTATACAAGCTTAGCTTTGAGAGGAACCATGTAGTTCGGTTTATGCAGCTTCCCTAGGAAAGCAAATCTTCCAGCTTCCTGAAGGAGAGCAATGTAGTCTGTGCTTGAAGACAACCTGTGGAGACGGAGTGTGCCTTTTAAGGTGATTGCTGGTGTGTGTGTGTGTGTGTGTGTGTGTGTGTGTGTGTGTATGTGTTTGTGTGGGCATGTATGTGTGTGTGTTTGTGTATGTGTTTGTGTGGGTGTGTGGGTATGCGTTTTGTGGGTATGCATGTATGTGTGTTTGTGTGTGTGTTTGCGTGTGTGTGTATGTGTGTGTGTTTGTGTGTGTTTGTGTAGGCATGTATGTATGTGTGTATGTGTGTGTATGTGTGTGTGTTTGTGTGTGTGTGTATGTGTTTGTGTGGGCATGTATGTATGTGTGTGTATGTGTGTGTGCTTGTGTGTGTGTGTATGTGTTTGTGTGGGCATGTATGTATGTGTGTGTGTTTGTGTATGTGTTTGTGTGGGCGTGTGTGTATGCGTTTTGTGGGTATGCATGTGTGTGTGTTTGTGTGTGTGTGTTTGTGTCTGTATGTGTGTGTGTGGGTTTGTGTGTGTATGTGTGTGTGTTTGTGTGTGTATATGTGTGTATGTGTGTATTTATGTGTGTGTGTTTGTGTGTGTGTGTATTTTTTTCTTTTTTTTATTATTATTATTAACTTGAGTATTTCTTATATACATTTCGAGTGTTATTCCCTTTCCCGGTTTCCGGGCAAACATGCCCCTCCCCCCTCCCCTTCCTTATGGGTGTTCCCCTCCCCACCCTTCCCCCATTGCCGCCCTCCCCCCAACAGTCTAGTTCACTGGGGGTTCAGTCTTAGTCAGACCCAGGGCTTCCCCTTCTACTGGTGCTCTTACTAGGATATTCATTGCTACCTATGAGGTCAGAGTCCAGGGTCAGTCCATGTATAGACTTTAGGTAGTGGCTTAGTCCCTGGAAGCTCTGGTTGCTTGGCATTGTTGTACATAGGGGGTCTCGAGCCCCTTCAAGCTCTTCCAGTTCTTTCTCTGATTCCTTCAACGGGGGTCCTATTCTCAGTTCAGTGGTTTGCTGCTGGCATTCGCCTCTGTATTTGCTGTATTCTGGCTGTGTCTCTCAGGAGAGATCTACATCCGGCTCCTGTCGGTCTGCACTTCTTTGCTTCATCCATCTTGTCTAATTGGGTGGCTGTATATGTATGGGCCACATATGGGGCAGGCTCTGAATGGGTGTTCCTTCAGTCTCTGTTTTAATCTTTGCCTCTGTATTCCCTGCCAAGGGTATTCTTGTTCCCCTTTTAAAGAAGGAGTGAAGCATTCACATTTTGATCATCTGTCTTGAGTTTCATTTGTTCTAGGTGTCTAGGGTAATTCAAGCATTTGGCTAATAGCCACTTATCAATGAGTGCATACCATGTATGTCTTTCTGTGATTGGGTTAGCTCACTCAGGATGATATTTTCCAGTTCCAACCATTTGCCTACGAATTTCATAAAGTCATTGTTTTTGATAGCTGAGTAATATTCCATTGTGTAGATGTACCACATTTTCTGTATCCATTCCTCTGTTGAAGGGCATCTGGGTTCTTTCCAGCTTCTGGCTATTATAAATAAGGCTGCGATGAACATAGTGGAGCACGTGTCTTTTTTATATGTTGGGGCATCTTTTGGGTATATGCCCAAGAGAGGTATAGCTGGATCCTCAGGCAGTTCAATGTCCAATTTTCTGAGGAACCTCCAGACTGATTTCCAGAATGGTTGTACCAGTCTGCAACCCCACCAACACTGGAGGAGTGTTCCTCTTTCTCCGCATCCTTGCCAGCATTTGCTGTCACCTGAGTTTTTGATCTTAGCCATTCTGACTGGTGTGAGGTGAAATCTCAGGGTTGTTTTGATTTGCATTTCCCTTATGACTAAAGATGTTGAACATTTCTTTAGGTGTTTCTCAGCCATTCGGCATTCCTCAGCTGTGAATTCTTTGTTTAGCTCTGAACCCCATTTTTAAATAGGGTTATTTGTCTCCCTGCGGTCTAACTTCTTGAGTTCTTTGTATATTTTGGATATAAGGCCTCTATCTGTTGTAGGATTGGTAAAGATCTTTTCCCAATCTGTTGGTTGCCGTTTTGTCCTAACCACAGTGTCCTTTGCCTTACAGAAGCTTTGCAGTTTTATGAGATCCCATTTGTCGATTCTTGATCTTAGAGCATAAGCCATTGGTGTTTTGCTCAGGAAATTTTTTCCAGTGCCCATGTGTTCCAGATGCTTCCCTAGTTTTTCTTCTATTAGTTTGAGTGTGTCTGGTTTGATGTGGAGGTCTTGATCCAGTTGGACTTAAGCTTTGTACAGGGTGATAAGCATGGATCGATCTGCATTCTTCTACATATTGACCTCCAGTTGAACCAGCACCATTTGCTGAAAATGCTATCTTTTTTCCATTGCACGGTTTTGGCTCCTTTGTCAAAAATCAAGTGACCATAGGTGTGTGGGTTCATTTCTGGGTCTTCAATTCTATTCCATTGGTCTATCTGTCTGTCTCTGTACCAATACCATGCAGTTTTTATCACTATTGCTCTGTAATACTGCTTGAGTTCAGGGATAGTGATTCCCCCTGAAGTCCTTTTATTATTGAGGATAGTTTTAGCTATCCTGGGTTTTTTGTTATTCCAGATGAATTTGCAAATTGTTCTGTCTAACTCTTTGAAGAATTGGATTGGTATTTTGATGGGGATTGCATTGAATGTGTAGATCGCTTTTGGTAAAATGGCCATTTTTACTATATTAATCCTGCCAATCCATGAGCATGGGAGATCTTTCCATCTTCAAAGTCTTCTTCAATTTCTTTCTTCAGTGTCTTGAAGTTCTTATTGTACAGATCTTTTACTTGCTTGGTTAAAGTCACACCAAGGTACTTTATATTATTTGGGTCTATTATGAAGGGTGTCGTTTCCCTAATTTCTCTCTCGGCTTGTTTCTCTTTTGTGTAGAGGAAGGCTACTGATTTATTTGAGTTAATTTTATACCCAGCCACTTTGCTGAAGTTGTTTATCAGTGTTAGTAGTTCTCTGGTGGAACTTTTGGGATCACTTAAATATACTATCATATCATCTGCAAATAGTGATATTTTGACTTCTTCTTTTCTGATCTGTATCCCCTTGACCTCCTTTTGTTGTCTGATTGCTCTGGCTAGAACTTCAAGAATTATATTGAATAAGTAGGGAGAGAGTGGGCAGCCTTGTCTAGTCCCTGATTTTAGTGGGATTGCTTCAAGTTTCTCTCCATTTAGTTTAATGTTAGCAACTGGTTTGCTGTATATGGCTTTTACTATGTTTAGGTATGGGCCTTGAATTCCTATTCTTTCCAGGACTTTTATCATGAAGGGGTGTTGAATTTTGTCAAATGCTTTCTCAGCATCTAATGAAATGATCATGTGGTTTTGACCTTTCAGTTTGTTTATATAATGGATCACGTTGATGGTTTTCCGTATATTAAACCATCCCTGCATGCCTGGGATGAAGCCTACTTGATCATGGTGGATGATTGTTTTGATGTGCTCTTGAATTCGGTTTGCCAGAATTTTATTGAGTATTTTTGCGTCGATATTCATAAGGGAAATTGGTCTGAAGTTCTCTTTCTTTGTTGGGTCTTTGTGTGGTTTAGGTATAAGAGTAATTGTGGCTTCGTAGAAGGTATTCGGTAGTGATCCATCTGTTTCAATTTTGTGGAATAGTTTGGCTAATATTGGTATGAGGTCTTCTATGAAGGTCTGATAGAATTCTGCACTAAACCCGTCTGGGCTCTTTTTGGTTGGGAGACCTTTAATGACTGCTTCTATTTCCTTAGGAGTTATGGGGTTGTTTAACTGGTTTATCTGTTCCTGATTTAACTTCGGTACCTGGTATCTGTCTAGGAAATTGTCCATTTCCTGCAGATTTTCAAGTTTTGTTGAATATAGGCTTTTATAGTAAGATCTGATGATTTTTTGAATTTCCTCTGAATCTGTAGTTATGTCTCCCTTTTCATTTCTGATTTTGTTAATTTGGACACACTCTCTGTGTCCTCTCGTTAGTCTGGCTAAGGGTTTATCTATCTTGTTGATTTTCTCAAAGAACCAACTTTTGGTTCTGTTGATTCTTTCTATGGTCCTTTTTGTTTCTACTTGGTTGATTTCAGCTCTGAGTTTGATTATTTCCTGCCTTCTACTCCTCCTGGGTGTATTTGCTTCTTTTTGTTCTAGAGATTTTAGGTGTGCTGTCAAGCTGCTGACATATGCTCTCTCCTGTCTCTTTCTGCAGGCACTCAGCGCTATGAGTTTTCCTCTTATCACAGCTTTCATTGTGTCCCATAAGTTTGGGTATGTTGTACCTTCATTTTCATTAAATTCTAAAAAGTTTTTAATTTCTTTCTTTATTTCTTCCTTGACCAGGTTATCATTGAGTAGAGCATTGTTCAATTTCCACGTATATGTGGGCATTCTTCCCTTATTGTTATTGAAGACCAGTTTTAGGCCGTGGTGGTCCGATAGCATGCATGGGATTATCTCTATCTTTCTGTACCTGTTGAGGCCCGTTTCTTGACCAATTATATGGTCAATTTTGTAGAAAGTACCATGAGGAGCTGAGAAGAAGGTATATCCTTTTGCTTTAGGATAGAATGTTCTATAAATATCCATTAAGTCCATTTGGCTCATGACTTCTCTTAGTCTTTCTATGTCTCTGTTTAATTTCTGTTTCCATGATCTGTCCATTCATGAGAGTGGGGTGTTGAAATCTCTACTATTATTGTGTGAGGTGCAATGTGTGTTTTGAGCTTTAGTAAGGTTTCTTTTACGTATGTAGGTGCCCTTGTATTTGGGGCATAGATATTTAGGATTGAGAGTTCATCTTGGTGGATTTTTTCTTTGATGAATATGAAGTGTCCTTCCTTATCTTTTTTGATGACTTTTAGTTGAAAATTGATTTTATTTGATATTAGAATGGCTACTCCAGCTTGCTTCTTCTGACCATTTGCTTGGAAAGTTTTTTTCCAGCCTTTCACTCTGAGGTAGTGTCTGTCTTTGTCTCTGAGGTGTGTTTCCTGTAGGCAGCAGAATGCAGGGTCCTTGTTGCGTATCAAGTTTGTTAATCTATGTCTTTTTATTGGGGAGTTGAGGCCATTGATGTTGAGAGATATTAAGGAATAGTGATTATTGCTTCCTGTTATATTCATATTTGGATGTGAGGTTATGTTTGTGTGCTTTTCTTCTCTTTGTTTTGTTGCCAAGACGATTAGTTTCTTGCTTCTTCTAGGGTATAGCTTGCCTCCTTATGTTGGGCTTTACCATTTATTATCCTTTGTAGTGCTGGATTTGTAGAAAGATATTGTATAAATTTGGTTTTGTCATGGAATATCTTGGTTTCTCCATCTATGTTAATTGAGAGTTTTGCAGGATACAGTAACCTGGGCTGGCATTTGTGTTCTCTTAGGGTCTGTATGACATCAGTCCAGGATCTTCTGGCCTTCATAGTTTCTGGCGAAAAGTCTGGTGTGATTCTGATAGGTCTACCTTTATATGTTACTTGACCTTTTTCCCTTACTGCTTTTAATATTCTTTCTTTATTTTGTGCGTTTGGTGTTTTGACTATTATGTGATGGGAGGTGTTTCTTTTCTGGTCCAATCTATTTGGAGTTCTGTAGGCTTCTTGTATGCCTATGGGTATCTCTTTTTTTAGTTTAGGGTAGTTTTCTTCTATGATTTTGTTGAAGATATTTACTGGTCCTTTGAGCTGGGAGTCTTCACTCTCTTCTATACCTATTATCCTTAGGTTTGATCTTCTCATTGAGTCCTGGATTTCCTTTATGTTTTGGACCAGTAGCTTTTTCCGCTTTACATTATCTTTGACAGTTGAGTCAATGATTTCTATGGAATCTTCTGCTCCTGAGATTCTCTCTTCCATCTCTTGTATTCTGTTGGTGAAGCTTGTATCTACAGCTCCTTGTCTCTTCTTTTGGTTTTCTATATCCAGCGTTGTTTCCATGTGTTCTTTCTTGATTGCTTCTATTTCCATTTTTAATTCCTTCAACTGTTTGATTGTGTTTTCCTGGAATTCTTTCAGGGATTTTTGTGTCTCCTCTCTATGGGCTTCTACTTGTTTATTTATGTTTTCCTGGAATTCTTTCAGGCATTTTTGCGATTCCTCTCTGTAGGCTTCTACTTGTTTATTAATGTTTTCCTGTGTTTCTCTAAGGGAGTTCTTCACGTCTTTCTTGAAGTCCTCCAGCATCATGATCAAATGTGATTTTGAAACTATATCTTGCTTTTCTGGTGTGTTTGGATATTCCATGTTTTTTTGATGGGAGAATTGGGCTCCGATGGTGCCATGTAGTCTTGGTTTCTGTTGCTTGTGTTCCTGTGCTTGCCTCTCGCCATCAGATTATCTCTAGTGTTACTTTGTTCTTCTATTTCTGACAGTGGCTAGACTGTCCTATAAGCCTGTGTGTCAGGAGTGCTGTAGACCTGTTTTCCTGTTTTCTTTCAGCCAGTTATGGGGACAGAGTGTTCTGCTTTCGGGCGTGTAGTTTTTCCTCTCTACAGGTCTTCAGCTGTTCCTGTGGGCCTTGTGTCTTGAGTTCACCAGGCAGGTCACTTGCAGCAGAAAAGTTGGTCTTACCTGTGGTCCTGAGGCTCAAGTTCGCTCGCGGGGTGCTGCCCACGAGCTCTCTGTGGCGGCAGCAACCAGGAAGATCTGCGCCGCCGTTTCCGGGAGCTTCAGTGCACCAGGGTTCCAGATGGCGTTTGGTGTTTTCCTCTGGCGTCAGAGATGTGTGCAGAGTGTAGTCTCTTCTGGTTTCCCAGGCGTGTCTGCCTCTCTGAAGGTTTAGCTCTCCCTCCCACGGGATTTGGGTGCAGAGAACTGTTTATCCGGTCTGTTCCTTCAGGTCCCGGCCGTGTCTCAGGCAGGGGTCCTGCCGCTCCTGGGCCCTCCTCTACGGGAACCCAGAGGCCGTATACTTTTTCCTCTTGGGCCAGGGATGTGGGCAGGGGTGGGCAGTGTTGGTGGTCTCCTCCGCTCTGCAGCCTCAGGAGTGCTCACCTGACCAGGCGTTGAAGTCTCTGTCCCACGGGGTCTGGGAGCAGAGAGCTGCTGCGGGCCGGGATCCGCAGGTGTGGGACTCCCGGTAAACACAGGAAGTGCCTGGTCCTAGAGGAATTCTGCCTCTGTGTGTCCCGAGTTTACCAGGCAGGTCTCTTGCAGCAGAAAAGTTGGTCTTACCTATGGTTCCGAGGCTCAAGTTTGCTCGCGGGGTGCTGCCTATGAGCTCTCTGCGGCGGCAGCAACCAGGAAGCATGTGTGTGTATTTATGTGTGTGTTTGTGTGTGTATTTGTGTATGTGTGTGTGGGTGTGCGTATACATAGGATCATGTATACATGCATGTGGAAATCAGAGGTCAATGCCATTTGTCTTTGACAGTCACTCTCCATCTATTTCTGACATAGGATCTCTTACTGAACTTGAAGCTCACCAATTTGGTACGACTATCTGCCCGGTGAGCTTCAGGGGCCTTCTGTCTCTGCCTGACCCCACCCCAACCTAAGTCAGGGTTACGGATGCTCACTAACCATTTATTTTTAATTTATTTTTTTTAACTTACTCACTTTACATCCTGCTCAGTGCCCCTTCCAGTCACCCCTTCCCACAACCCTTCCCCGATACCCTCCATTCTCCTCTGAGCATGTGAGTCCCCCTGGGTATCTCCTCCATCCTGGCACTTTAAGTCTCTGTGAGGCTAGGTGCTTTCTTTCCCACTGAGGCAAGACAAGGCAGCCTAGCTATAACATATCCTGTGCCCAGGCAACAGCTTTTGGGATAGCCCCCGTTTCAATTGTTCAGGGCCCATGAATGTCAAGCCACACATCTACCTCATATGAGTGGGGAGGCCTAGGTCTTTGGTTGGTGGTTCAGACTCTGAGAGCCCCAAGGGTCCAGGTTAGTTGGACCAGACTCTGTTGGTCTTCCCGTGGAGTTCCTATCCCCTTCAGGGCCCACAATCCTTCCTCCTGTTCTTCCATAAAGAGTCCCCAAGCTCTATCCACTGTTCAGCTCTGGGTGTCTGTATCTGTCTTAGTCAGCTGTTGGGTGAAGCCTCTCAGAGAACAGCTGGCTCCTGTCTGCAAGCATAACAGAGTATTATTAATAGTGTTAGGGATTGGCGCTTGCCCATGGGATGGGTCTCAAGTTGGGCTGGTTATTGGTTGGCCATTCCCTCTGTCTCTGCTCCCTCCCCTCTTCCTGCATATATTGTCGACAGGATAAATTTTGGGTTAGAAGTTTTGTGGGTGGGTTGCAAACCTACTTTTCTATAGCAGCAGTTTTCAACCTGTGGGGTCACAACTCTATCGGGGTCAAACAACCCTTTCACAGGGGTTATATATTAGATATCCTGCATATCAGATATTCATATTATGACTCCTAATAGTAGCAAAATTACAGTTATGAAGTAGTAAAGGAAATGATTTTGTGATTGGGGTCACCACAACATGAGGAACTGTATTAAAGTGTTGCAGCGTTAGGAAAGTTTAGAACTGCTGTTTTACAGGGTGCAAGGGATCAAGGCCTCATGCCAGCATCGAGAGCATCATGGAGTCATCTCTCCAATGCCTGTGGGCCTTTCTTATCTTCCACCAGAGCCCAGTGCACTTTCCTGCCCTGCCTCAGCCCTACCCTCTGAGGTTCGGTTTGTGTGCTGTAGGGCAGTGTGCAAGAATGGGAAAACCAAGCCTTTCCTCACAAGACGCCACGGAGCCCCTCCCAACCTCTGCTCGCTTCTTCTGGGATGTGGTCCTGCTCTCCTATCGTCCTCTCCAGCATAGAATGCTCCGCAGGATCCTCTCGCTGCCAAGTGCTGCAGTTCCCTATGCCACTGCTCTGGTTCTGCCCCGGCTGATTCTAAGGAAACCTAATGTGGCCCCAAAGCAACCACACCTTTGTCACAACTCATTTTGTACTGTAAGCTATTAAAGCAGAATTGTTTTATAGCCCGGCATTTTCCCGTCACGAGCCTAAATTTAGAACCTCATAGTATTTCTCTCAGTAATTGTTTCGACTTTTTCCTGAGTGATCTGCTGGCACGCCAGGCTGTGAGTTTCTGTTGTTTGTGCTAATCAATTACATGTAATCTGTTTGTACAGTATTTTCTTCCGTATCAGAAAGAAGAAAGGGCTGGAGAGATGACTCAGTGGTTAAGAGAGTGGCTGCTCTTCAAGAGGTCATGAGTTCATTTCCTAGGAACCACATGGTGGCTCACAACCATCTGTAATGGGATCTGATGCTCTCTTCTGGTGTGTCTGAAGACAGCAGCAGTGCACTCACATACATAAAACACATAAATCTTTTAAAAGGAAAGAAAGAAAACAAAAATATAAAACAAGCAAGCAAGCAAACAACCCATCCCCCCAAAACCATTGCCTCAGACAGGGCTACAGTTTTTCAAATCAGCCTTTTATTTTTTTTCAAAATCAGTAATCGACACTCCCTTGATGTAGAACTCCATCAATTGCAATCCCAACTAAGTACTAAGTAAAGACTACCTTTACCATTTTATCTATGATAATACCATGCAAAAGTTTATAAAATTCAAGGCTTAGAATATTTAACATGTAATACTGATTTTGAAACTGTTTTGAGATAATGTTATTAAAGTATCTTAAAGATCTTTAATGTTTAAAACATTTAAATCAATTTTCTGGTTTTGAAAGCTGTGGAGGGTTAGCCTAGGCTGGCTCCCAGGGGTCAGTGATTTCTACATCCTGTCAAGAAAAGGCATCACCCACTGACAGAGAGGTTTCTCACCAAAGCAGGAGAGGTGGGAAACGCTTAGAGAGACTGCGAATGAAAGCAGACTGGTCCAGTTGTGGCAAGGGACTCTCAACTGAATTGACCTTATTAAAGCCCACAGAGAGTAGATTTACTGGGATTGACACTTGGCTCCTCCACTGGGAAGTTAGATTCTCACAATGAATCCTACACACTTTTGGTCTCATCTCTCTCCATCTAGTTTGGGATGAGTTACTGTGGCCTTGAGGGAAATCTCATGCCTCCTCTTGGCAAACCAGCTCACCTGTATTCGTCTCAGGCTTCTCAAACTCGGGAGGTAGGCGCTGCTCTTCTTCCAGAGCCATTTCTCTTTGCATCCTTTAAACTGTTCGCTGCTTAGCTTGATTAAAATTTGCCCAAGTCTTTTCCTTGCAGAGGCCTTCTCTATCCCACAGGAATCAGTGATTTCCACCCAAGTCCATCCCCTTTTCTTGGTTCATTATTTCTTATATTGCCTCTTAGTACCTGATATCACAGGCCTCCCTCTTTGTTCATTCTTTCTGATGTGTCTTAGTGCAATGCATGCCGACGAAGGGCAAAAACCTCACCCGTTTTTCTTGTACCTTTCCCAGTCTCTAAAACAGTGTCTACTCTGTGCTAGATGCTCAGTAAAAATTAGTTCAAAGAATAATACAGTTAATGAATGGCTGCACTAGGAAAGATGGGAAGGGGCCTCTCCAGAAGGCTCCTGGTGAGCTGTGCTGAGAGCTTTGTTTCCTCCCCTAACAATAAGGGAGTTTAAGTGAAGGAGTTAGAGTAGGTCAGCTTAATCTTTAGACGGATGCTTCTCCCTACAGTGTGGAGCCTCTGACACAGAGCCAGAACAGGCCAGTTCAACAGATTTTCAATCATAAGTGAGATCCAAAGCTAGGATCATTGGTTACACCAGTACAGAGGAAGGGTGGGTCAGAAAAATGTAGGAGGTGAAAACTTAAAAAATGGAAGGATTGATGGGGAGAAGGGCAAAAATACTGCTTAAGTAAATCGCTGAGTTCCTTGGGTAGCATTGAGGCAAGGGAGGGCCTGGACATGCTGTCTGGTCATCACTTGAACAGAGTCTGAGACACAGAAGGGAAGTTAGGGGTCAGATGCGGATTCAGAGTCATTAGAAAACAGGAAGTAGCTAAAACCATGAGGAAGGAGAGGGTCTCAGGCAAAAGGGCACAGAATCTTTATGTATTTCTACCACGTTTGTTGAAAGTCAGACAATGCATGTGATTCTTGGTATTCCTTACAGATAATATTTTTTGTTAATTAATTGCATTTTCATATAAAACCCCGTGCAATCACAGATGGGATCTCTTGCCAACGAATACTTCCGATGGAAATGGAAGTAACTCGGAAGAAAAGAGCTGCGTAACTCCAGAAAAACGTCATCTCAAAATGACAAACTTCTGTCCAAAAAGAAAAAAAGTCGCAGTGTGATTTCTCCCAGTTATGTTGCTAACCGTTCAGCGTTCTTCATACCTAAGAGCACAGTTGTGCTGTGGTTATGTGAGTTAAGGTCATTTAGACGTTTCTTTCTCAAAGTGTTTACTTTGAGGCATCATGGAACAGGTTACAGGTACACTCGGAAAAGGCAGGAACGGCCACTGCCGAGTGAAGACAATCCAATGGCAAATCACTGGTGTCTGCCAGCCGACAGACAGCTCACGTTCTGGAAATGCGGCCTGCAGGGCTGAAAGGAAGCTTAATGAAGATTGTCTTTCTCCTCCCCTCCTCCCCCGTCAGCAGAACCCATATGCATTTCTTCCTCATTCTCCTAGCCCTTCTCTAGGCCAGTTGTGTTCTCATGGGCCTCAGGAACTTCCCGTTCTCCATCCTTTCACCCACATACTAGTGAGCAAAGGCATTTCTCACCTATATCAGTTTAAATCTGTGCTGTAGGCAAGCCCAGGCCTCAGCAATGACCACGGCGTTGCTCGGCGTGCACACAGCTCGCTGTATGTTGGCCAGCCCTCTGCTACAATAGAAGGCTCGTAATTAATGTCAACACAGAAGCCGGTGAGTCACAAGTACACAACATGGGTGATGTATTTGGTCTTGATGGCAGCGATAGAAACAGCGATATCTTTGGGAACCGCATCATCGTGGTACAATAGGCAGCTAGTCATGCATTTACCACAGTGAGGGTTAAGGCTCATCTGGTTGGTTGTCTCAAAGTAAGTACTTGTAACTTTCTTGCAGGAAACTGCTCATGGTCAGCTTTTTAAACAGAGGTGACAGGGACGTCTGTGCTTGGGATGTGGGGATAGGCCAATAGGTTGGCCTAGAAATTCTTGAGATCAGCATTCAGGAAGAAGTAATGGCGAATGACATAATCTAGTTAAAAGGACAGTTAAGGTTAGTGTAGTTCAGACATTCAAGATTGAGGTGTCTATGACAAAGATTCTAGATGGCCTCATTGTCCACCATCAAGACACAGACAGTGCTCCAGGACGGTGTGGCAGTGAGATAGGAGTTGTGGGACTCATACATGACTGTGGAACTGGATAAACAGGGACCGTCAACTTGGGCTTTTTGATGTAACCAAGAGAGAGACATTTTACAAGTAGAGATATGAACCCAGAGTCAGTTCCCCCATCAGAGCTCTAGAAAACTAAAAAGGTCCCGAAGACCTCTGCACTGGCCATTTAGTTTATGAATTCAACCGATGATCTCATCAATGATGTCATCTCTAGGATGGTCACTGGGGCACCAATCTCCTTGTCAGCAGCACAGTGCCTGGGGCATAGTCGTTAGAAGCATCTTGCTTCCCTGTGATGAGCTGATCTGTGCGGATGACCACTGTTCTTAGCTCCATAACACTGCTCTGGGCACAGGCTTCCCAGTGCTCACCTCACCGAACAAGGTGCTGAAAAGTCCTCTCTTCCTAGTGGTCTTATTTTTTGACATCTGGTCATTCAGTTAGACACCATGTTCTAGGCAGTAGCAATCCCAGAAGGCATTGCCAATCGGGGAGCCAGCCTGGCCAATGTGGATGGAGATGTATTCACACATGGTAGCTACAGGTTAGGAGGTGAAGCTAGACACAAGATGCTGGTTATCATTCCCAACAGACTAAGAATCAGGGCGAGTAATACACTGGTTCTAATATTTTTCAAAAAAGGCAAAAGCCTTTGTTTTCATTCTTATATACAGTCACCTATAATTTACAAGAGACTAAAGTAATCTTAACAATATTTATTATCATTTTCTTTAAGAGACAGGATCTTACCATGTTCCCAGGCTAGTCTCAAAGTCCTAGGCTTAAACTATTTTCCTCCTCTCCAGATAGACGGGTCCATGGGCTCACAAGTGTTAACGTTACTTACCTTGTACCTCACCTAATGCCAGGACCTCTGTACAGACTGTCTCCTCATAGCCTTTTGAGGAAAAGTTAGGCTTCTAACAGAGGAGAGACTGAACTCAGGGGTGACACAACACCACAGATTTGGTACAATTCATCAAGATCCAGAATCCATATTAGAGGTCATCTTGCTCCCTGAAAAAAATGTGTTTCGAGCTAGGCTGTCATTTCTCACTGTGTATCCCGGGGTGGCCTTAAACTCCTGAGTGCTGGGATTACATGTGTGTGGCACCGTGACTAGCAGACATGCTTCTGACGGCCATGTGTTGCCCTGCCAGTTCCTTTACCTTGTGTGTTGCTTGATTTCTCTGTATCCCATCTTGCCTTTCCAGTCAGCGGGTGACCTATATGAGATCAAATCTTGTGACTCATTCCTTATGACATTTTCTAAACACACGGAAAGCTGCAGCCTCAAAAGATGAATCCACTGCTTGAATTAAATAAAAAATTCAAACTCACAGATCTAGTATCTCTACTTGTCCTCTCCCCAGGGTTAGGTATGTGCTACTTTAACAAAAGACTGAGGAAGAATGGCTGATTCCTTATTTCTCAGTTTTCAAAAAAAAAAAAAAAAGTAGACTCCCTTCTACCTAGAATGACCTCAATATACCTTTATTTGATTGTAAGCGTGTGAATACCATTGTATCATGTGCCTGGCTACCACTATTTGCTAACCACTCATCGCTCATGTCCAACTATCTATCTGAGAAGTACTAATCATTTGCTCTGTGTAATTGAAATAATTTATAACTTATTTTATTTCTCATTGGAAAGTTCTAAAAGCCATATCTAGCCCATAACCACCTTCCTGTTTGGGGTTTATGGCTTCTGAAGAAAAATAACATGTTATTTTGGTTAGCTTGGTGCATTCCTTTCTTTGATTCTGCATCATGTGGCTTTATCACATGTCCAAACCAAAGGTCAAAAGAAGTTAACTAGTACAAAGTGGTCTGGGATAGAAAACAATACTAAATGTGTTATTACTTGACATTTAATTCTTAAATGTAGTTGATTTAATGCACAGGTAAATGTAATCAATGTAGTAATAAAGAATATTATAAAATACAAATTTGTAGTCATTGACTGTTTATTAAATTAAAATTTATTATGTAAGTAGCCTAACCTTCTTAGACAATGATATTCCATTCATTTAATGAATAAAGCAATATTTATGCATTGTGAGATATTAAGAGGATAAAAACTTAATCCAACTATGGAATTTAGAGATGATGATGATGATGACGATGATGATTGTAATAATGTGTTTTATACTTAAAAATTCTGAGAAAGCAGACCCTAAATATTCTGACCATCTTCTCCTGTGGGAGGTGACTAGAATTAGATGAGGCCATCAGAATGGAGTGTCCATGATTTAATCCTGATGGCTTTTTATGATGAAGAAGAGGCCATACAAGACACGTATTCAAGCTTGCTCCCAGTCTCTCACTCTAGGTACTCTGCATTGTCTCAGCACATTACCAGCAAGCCATCGCCCGTGTGGTCCTTTTTTTTTTTTTTTTTTTCCCACATTTTTCTTTAAAGTTTATTCAAGACAACATAATCTCCAACTTCACGTTCACGACCGAAACCCCCTCTAAACTGGAACTCCGTTGTTGCCGTTGTGGAGCCAGCCCCAGCCTCAGCTTTCTTGTCAGCTCCAGGGGGCACAGCGTTCCTTCTGTAGGTGTCTCTGTCTGCCTCCCCTCTTGTGAATCTTGCAGGCCGCTCACCCTCTGGACCTTTGGGCCGAGGCCTGCCAGTCTCGGGACGGCTGCGGCGCAGGGTGGCGGGCACGATCTCCGGAGGTAGGTGCAGGTAATCTCGGAGGTATTGGATGCCCTCATTCGTGAGGTACCAGTAGAAATGTCTCCAAGCAAACTGCTCCTTCACGTAGCCTCGAGACTTGAGAGACTGCATGGCCTTCATGACGTGAAGGTTGGGAACGTTCTTGTCTGCCAGCTCGGGGTGTTTGGGCATGTGGACGTCTTTTTTGGCAACCATCACCCCTTCCTTAAAAAGGAGTTCATAGATGGCAATCCGGTTCTTCTTGGGCATCAACATCTAGAGCAAAACTGGGGGGTTCTTCCTTAAGAAATACAGGAATGACGCCGAAAAGGGGTCCCACTTCCCGCGGAGGGAGCACTAGGGCAAAGGGCTTAGTGCTCCCCTGAAACTCCTCACCAAAGATAACGCTTAGAGACTGGAGGGGGGCAGGAAAGGGCGAAGGGGCCTGCGGCGAAAGGAACACACACAGGCGGGCGCTGAATCCCGAACCCGGGCGCTTCCCGCCACACGTGGCCTTCAAACTCCGCTCCTCCATCCGCCGCCATCGGGACGCCGGTGCCCGTCAGCAGAGTGCCTGGGTCCCAGAGCTGCGCCCCCCCCCCCCCCAAGCCCCCTGGCAATGGTGCGACCAGCTGGAGTGGAGGACGAGAACGGCCTCCGCCTCCCCCCGGGCCCGCCATGGCAGTGCCGCCCGTGTGGTCCTTAATCATGGACCCCAGAACCATGAGCCCAAATAAACCCCATCTTTTAAAAACAACAATAAAAGCTAGCAGGTTTGTGATATAGTTTCAAGAAGGAAATAATTGACCTGGAAAGTGAAGAATGAGTAGGTGGGGTACACGGTGTGTGGTCATACATCTACTGAAGGGAAGCTGTGAGCGTAAAGGTGATCAAGAACCTGGGAGGTCGAGGTGGTGAGAGGAGGTCAGCATAACTCAGGTCAGAGATTTAGAGATGCTGGTTGGAGGTGAGACTGGCAGAATGGGCAGGGGCAGGAATGTACAGAGGCCAGCGCATCTTTGAAAGGGCATTTGGATTTTATAGTAAATTGGACGGAAAGCCATCAAAGGAGTTAAGAGGTAACGTGGCCCAACCTGATTTGCTGAAGAACAGTCTCGTCATAGTTCCATAGAGAAACAGAGAGAGTTTCTTAAAAAATGTTTTTTTCTTTTTTAATTGTGTGTCTTTGTGTGTTTGCCCATTTGCATGCAGTGTCAGTGGAGGCCAGAAGAGTGTCTGTTCCCTTGGAGATGGAGTTAGAGGCAGTCGTGAGCAGTCCAACATGGCAGCTGGGAAACAACTTTGGGTCCTTTGCAAGAGGAGCCATCTCTCAGTTTCAGCGCTCTCTCTCTCTCTCTCTCTCTCTCTCTCTCTCTCTCTCTCTCTCTCTCTCTCTCTCCCCCCCCCTCTCTCTGATACTTGAAGTGTAGAATGAGATAAAAATGGCCAATTATTAGATATTGACTTATTGATTTAGTAATTTACTTAAAGCTTTATGACCTATTTGCTAACCATGACTTCATTTGCTACCTGGAACAGAATGACCTGGGGAAACCGACAAACAATGGGCCGTTGACCTTAATAACCTGCTGACTGCCACTTAAACTCTTGCTTGCTTGCCCACCCCACCTTGTGCTTTTAGAGTATACAATGAGAATGCAAACTACACCATGCTTTAAATCCTTTCAGGAGCTATCCTGGCTCCAGCGCACGGATGGGAGGGTCCAAGAACTGCTGTCAGAAGACCCCAGACTCAAATAACATGCAAAGGCAAAAAACACTTATTCTGCAGAAATTACCAGCATGCAGGGGTCAACCATTCATAAAATGACAATAAACAGAGGGGCTCACAGGCCCCCTTTCATGCAGGGGTAGGGGAATTTTCCAGAAGGGTTAGATAACCTCTAATATGATTTTGTTCATGTTAGTTCCCCTATCTATAATGTCTTCTCTCTCTGTTTCTTGTGAAACCCCATAGACTTTTTTTTTATTTTGGTCATATTTCCAATGGGACTCTCTTCGGGAACCTTTGACCCGAAGGTCTTCTTGGCTCCTGACTCTCCCTGAACACAACTGTCTTCTATTTCCTGCAGACGAGTCTGGACAATGACTACATGTCTGTTATACTTGTTATATGTATTATAAATGTCTAAGGTTTAAACAAGTACATCACCACAGGGTTAGCTGGGAATTGTCAGAAGACTAAGACCTCATGTTTTGTCAACTGTCATCATCTTAGGGGCAGAAATGGAAACATCAGTGGTTTTAATTCTTTGCTTCAGGAAAACCACAACTGGCAGATGTAAATTCTATGGTGGTTTTGTTTGCAGAGGGAGCAGAGAAATCTTGGAACTCAAGAGGAGGTGGAATACTTACAAACCCTGTTTGACCTTTGCACCTTACTTTAATATTTTCTGAGTGTGCATGTGCACATGTGTGTGTGTGTGTGTGTGTGTGTGTGTACGCGCGTGCACACTTGTGCATGTGTACATGTATGCCAACTTCAGGTGCCTCCCTTGTATTGCTCTCCACCTTATTTTTTTTTGAGACAGTGTCTTTCACTGAATCCAGAGCTTGTTGTATTGGATAGATTGACTGACCAGTAAGCCTCAGGGATACTCCTGTCTTTGTCTCCCAAGTATGATTACATGCCACCATGATCTGCCTATACGTGGGTGCTGATGATACAAACTCAGTTTCTCCTGCTTGCATAGCAAGTGATTTACAGTACTGAGCCATCTCTTTAATCCCTGCACTCTTCTTTAAAACAGGAGAGTGATCACGGCATCCTGTTATTTAAAAATGCAGAAGGGTCTCCACTGTGCACAGCACCAGTTTAGATGTTTTCTCCTTGCCTGTGAGCTGTACCACAAGCCGGCCTCAGTTTGTACTTCTGAGCTTATGATCAAGACAGCCTTGTCCCACGCACACCACACACTTCATTTTGTTTAAATCAATACCCATATCCTTTAAGTTTAACTGTAGCTGTGCTAAGATGCAATCTTTGACCAGCGGAATCCTAATACTCTACTTCTCCGTGCACGGGATGGATGGGTTGGACTTCCCAAGAGGCCAAGAGGATGTCTAAACACCACTCTTTTCTTCTTCTTCTTCTTCTTCTTCTTCTTCTTCTTCTTCTTCTTCTTCTTCTTCTTCTTCTTCTTCTTCTTCTTCTTCTTCTTCTTCTTCTTCTTCTTCCTCTTCCTCTTCTTCCCCTTCCTCTTCCTCTTCCTCTTCCTCTCCCTCTCCCTCTCCCTCTCCCTCTCCCTCTCCCTCTCCCTCTCCCTCTCCCTCCCCCTCCCCCCTCCCTCCCCCTCTCCCTCCTAGGCAAGTGCTCTACCACTGAGCTAAATCCCCAGCCCCCTAAACATCACTCTTATTGACATGAGCTCACTTCATCATTCATGGCCTCATCAGCAGACCTATTTTAACAGTGTAGAAGCTCATCAGGAATACTGTCTAAGGTCCTGTGGTCTAACTGAGACAGGCTGGCTCTGTAGCCAGTGTGATATACTAGAAAGACTTGCATTTTGTATGGCGATGGCTTGGCAGACATTTCAGTTCCAGAGACGCTTGCCACCTTTTCCGGCTTCTGCCAACTTTACAAGGGTCAGCTAGTAAAAGTTGAGGCTTCTGAGAAGAAAATGGACAGATTCTCCATTTAAGTGGGTACTCTTCCTGCAACACTGTGTTCTGAAACATAATAATCTCCCAACTTTCCTTACATGGATCAAAGAAGGGGGAGTTCCTGAATCATATCCCTTGGTGGGATCCCTCACTGAGTTACAAGGGGTTAGAGTGCTGTTTATGTGAGTTGTGTAATTTAACACAGCTTTCCGCGTGATCGCGTGGACGTGCCGGGTCAATGGGTAAGAGCTGAAACAGTTTTCACAGGGAGGTGGCTATCTGGAGTGCCTCCTTCCTTCTCTGCGGGGAGGACCCCCAATGCTTCTCCTTGGCTGTTGTCTCTCAGAGTCCCAGCATTTCTGAGAAATACATGCTACCCCTCTGTAAACCAATTAAGATCTCTGATGTGAAGTGGGGAGTTGACAGGCAGATTTCGAAGACACGGTCGGGGATTTTAAGGCTTGGTGAGGTTTAAGAAGCGCTGGGGTAGAGCAAAACCGTACATGCTCATGTGTTGATGGTGAACCACCCTCACGAACCCAGGCCCAGTGAACATAAATCTTGAACAGTATGTTAGCTCTCTGTCATACTGAGAGAAACCAAAGGATTCCGCAGGCGTCATTAAGCCCAGTTGCTTTTATGTTTGAGGTAAGACAGAACACGGGGTAGAAGGGAGCTGCTCACTTCACAGCAGCCACACAGCAAAAGTAGAGAGGAGAGGAGAGAGCAGAGAGAGGAAGGGTCCTAACAGATGTTTCAGTGGCATGCCCCTACCTCTTACTAATTCTACCAGTTAGGTCCTGCCCGCCTAACGTGTGCGCAGCCAGCTAACAGTGCTCACAGCCAAGGATGGAGCCTTTGATGTGCCAGCTTTTGTTGGGGGCGAGGGGGAGGGAATTGGGGAGCCTCCCTCTTCTCAGAGGAAATGGAGGTGTGGGGAGGTGACTCTGTGAGTGGGGGTCTGGGAGGACAGGAGTGGCTTTTATTGGGATGTAAGGTGAATAAATAAGAAAATTAATGGAGAAAATGATAGTAAAGAAAAAAATCCAAACTTAACCCTAAATCCTTTTGTTTTCTAATGATCTCAAATGTTTTTTAAAAATACAGTTAGTGTAGCAATACAGCAGTCTTTGATAGCTGGTTAGCACACACACATTTTTTTTTTTGGTTCTTTTTTGCGGAGCTGGGGACCGAACCCAGGGCCTTGCACTTCCTAGGCAAGAGCTCTACCACTGAGCTAAATCCCCAACCCACACACACACATTTTTTACATATCCTAAGGAATCCTGCCTTGTACTGTAAGTCCTCACTAGACAACTTAAACCATGGAGAATGCAATGTAAATAGCTGTTGCACCATGTTTCTAGGAACTAAAGACAGGAGGAGAAGGGTCTGTACATGTTTGGTGCATGTTCAAATTTTAAAAATTATTTTCAAACCACTTTGTTCAAATCTGTGGATGTGGAAGTTGCATGGTGTGGCCCAGCTGCACTCTGAATATGGGGGGGGCCTAGCAAAAGGAGGTACTCTGTTGTGGACTGCTCCCCAGGAGCTGGGGAATTGTAAGAGTGTGGCTGCCAGGCCCTCGTGGTAATCATCACTTAATTACCACATTTTAAAAAGATCCACGTGAAGCCAGGTTGCGATGCCACACACCTTTAATCCCAGTACTCCAGAGGCAGAGAGGGAGCAAACTTGTGAGTTGGAGGCCAGCCTGGTCCACAGACTGAGTTCCAGGACACAGCCAGGGCTACACAGAGAAACCCTGTCTATAAAAAACAAAACAAACCGAAAAGATCCACATGTTCAAGTTTGAGAAGCCATAGCTTGGCGAGCCTTCTTCTCTTTCATGGATTTAGAGTGGGTGGAGAAGAAATAATATTAGAAAGGGTATAGAATGGTTTGTAATCCTGAGACCAGCTACACAGAACCAGGAGCCCAGGGTGGGTTGCCAAAACCAAGGCCTGGAACCTATCAATCACTGTAGGTCTGTTTCTCTATGTGAATTAAAGCCACATTTCTTCTGTATCAAAAATTACCCAAAAAAGGGCTGGAGGGATGGCTTAGTGGTTAAGAGTACTTGCTGGTCTTCCAGGGGACTTGAGTCTTATTCCCACCTCCACATAGGGTGGCTCACAAGCTCTGTAACTCCAGTTTCAAGAGATCCAACAACCTCTTTTGTCCCCCACAGGCACCCATACACATGTGGGGCACGCGCGCGCGACACACACACACACACACACACACAGGCATACAAAAATAAACATAAATAATAAATACATCTTTAAGAGCATTATTCAAGATATATAATGGAATATGGGATTTAAATAAAAGGCTCATATTTCATAAGGGGAAAAGATTTTTACTATAAAAGATGCATATTTAAAAAAGAATTGGGGCTGGTGAGATGGCTAAATGGATAATAGCACTTTACAAGTCTTTGGACTTGATTCTTTTTTTTTTTTTTTTTTTTTTTCCGGAGCTGGGGACCGAACCCAGGGCCTTGCGCTTCCTAGCTCTACCACTCTACCACTGAGCTCTACCACTGAGCTAAATCCCCAACCCCGTCTTTGGACTTGAATTTAATTCCTGGGACCCACATGGTGGAAGGCAAGAGCCGCCTTCACCAAGTTGTCCTCGCACTTTCGCTTGGCACACATGCAACTGTGCCCACACACGTACGTGTACATACCAACTAAATATTAATTTAAAAAAATGAAGAGTTCTTCTGTAAAAATCTGATATTACATTGGCCCAGAAGCAGAAATTATAATATACAAGGACAGTTTTTTTTTCTTTATATAAAAAAGCCTAGCACTTTGAACCCCGTGGAAAGGAAATTTCTTCTTTGAATTGTACGGATGGATTCACATCTCGGATGACAGATTCTCAGGTTTCTACATAAAAGTTGCATCAGGCTACAGAGTTCTGATGTGAGGAAATGCAGTTATCGGCACCTCTCGCTAACCGAAATGATTTCACTTGTAGCACTAACTGGAGTCAGGGGACTTGGTCAAGCCATCTCCTGATTAAGTACTGAAGGGGAAATCGGGGTTCATCCCCCCTGCAGGTGGGTGCTGAGGGAAGCCCTGTCGCCCTCCTGTGCGAGATGCCTTTCTTTTTGGTGGGATTCGATGTTGCATAATGACACATTAATTCTGCCCCACCGCCTGTGCTACAACCGCCATGCCCTGCACTTGGACAGGTTGTGTCTGCTGATGTTTAAAGGTAATTTATTTCTCGAAACTTTAAAAATGCTTCTGTCAGTTCCTTTTAACTGAGAAAGGGTCTCTTGAAGTGTATGGAATAGCTGGGTGTTGGGTTTTCCTCTCACTGGCTAGTATTATTTGTACCCAGGACGGTATGCACAAGAAAGGTCCTAGATATTGTTTGGAGCTTGGAGGGAAAGTCAAAACACTACTTTCCAAACTCCTTTCTGGTTAAACATATTTATTCTAGATCCAGCATGCTGATAACTGCTTTTCAACTTCTACCTGCAAGAATCAGAGAATTCAATTGTATAAATATTTCTGGAACTTTCTGTGAAAAAAAAACAACCCTCCTATACCCTATGACCTATTATTATTAAAGGTCACATCACCATTAATTATCACAGTCACCTGTGGTCAGTTACCACAAACGTGTAACTCAAGCAACACAGATGTATCATCTTAATGATTCTGGAAAACACAGGTCCAAATTCAGCCCCGCTGGGTTATCCTCAAGTTTTAGACTTGTATTCTTTCTTCCTTGCCTCTCGTAGGTTCCAGACTTACATACCAGGTGGCCACTACTCTCTCTTTAAAGGAAGCACATGACACTTCCCTGTGTGGCCTCTGGTTTCATCTTTATGGCCCCTCTGTTTTTGACACACACACTTTCTCTCTCTCTGTCTCTCTCTGTCTGTCTCTCTCTCTGTCTCTGTCTCTGTCTCTGTCTCTGTCTCTGTCTCTCTCTCTGTCTCTCTCTCTCTCTCTCTCTCTCTCCCCTCTCACCTTCTCCTCCTCTCCCCTTCTCCTCTCCCCTCTCCCCCTCCCTCCTTCCCTCATTCCCTCCCTCTCCCTCTGTGTAAGAGCCTACTCCACCCAAATGATACAGGCTTATCCCATATGAGGCTCCTCAACTCAATCCCACGTGCAAAATATCTTTCATCCTACGGGGTATGTACCTGTTCAGGACGAGGGTGTGAACACTTTAGTGAACCAGGGTGGCGGCATGGCAAACGGCTGTAAAATTTTCTGAGATAACAATGCATGTTCTCCACCCCAAAACTTTTCTCTCATTCAAGCAGGGAGCCACACTCTGCCCTTGCTTCAGAGGGGCAGAAAGCAGAAGTTGCTGGCAAAACATTTCCCCTTGTACATTATGATTTTTAAAACCCCAGTACAAGAGGAAGTTGTACTCGGTGTCCTGGATAGATAGGGAGGATAGAGGTGGTGGTCTCTCCTAGCTTGAGGGCCTGGGGAGGGGCTTCAGCGGGGAAACGCTCAGAGAACTGGTGGGGCTTAAAACAGAGAAAGCATCACACCACTTTAGCATCATTCCAGAGCCCCCAGGCGCCAATAACCATAGGGTCCTCCCACAGGAAGCTAAAATGCACTAGAGTTCAAAGTAAAAATGAAATAGTGAAAGAAAGAGGCGACAGTATTTCTTTCACATCTGCCCAAGCTTAAATATGAAAAGGATTAAAGCCACTGGCATAAGAGCCAGATAAACAAGATGGGTGTTGTTTTTTTTTGTTTGTTTGTTTGTTTTTGTTTTTGTTTTTGTTTTTTTTTAAATTCCTCCCAGCTCTCTCTGGTCTCCTGTAAGAAGCAGCCAGACAATAGGACATTACCAGATAGAGCACTGTATGTAGAAGGGGGAAGCCTGGGACGCTTAGGGGCGGAATTGTGCAGGTTGCATGCTGGGAGAACTGATGGGAACATTTGGTGACTGAGAAAATGGCTTCAGGTTAAGACCCTACACTTAGGCTTGGATTTCAGTCCATGTTCTGGCAGCCGAGCTGAGAACCCTGACTTAAGATGCGACTTTCAGTTCACTACAGAAGGGTGGGCACTTTCCATGTGCTGCGGTGTGAATGCTCCCCTTGCCCCACAAAGACTCCTGTGTTAAAGACTTGGCTTCAAGGCATCACTAGCAGGAGGTGGAGGAACCCTCAAGAGGCGGAGCCTGGTGGGAGGTCTGTAGGTCACTGAAGGGGATTGTAGAGCATTAGCCCTCCTTATCCCCTGGTTTGTAAGGTGATTGGCAGGTCTCTGCTCCTCACGCTGCTCCCTTGCCACAGGTCCAAGTAAACAGGGCCAACCAATCACAGACTACACCCTCCAAAAAGGCGAGCCAAAACAGAATTTATTATGTCGACGGCCTCTTGTATTGCCCCTTAAAACCCTTTGCCCTGGCCCTGGAGAGATGCGGATCCCCATGGGCAACTTGTTGAGGTGGGAAACCCAGACCACTCATGCCGAGATGCACTCAGGCTTGCTGTGTGTATGTGTGTGGTGCTCTGAGCTGAGGTTCCACGAGGTGCATGCAGGTTTTGCCTCGTGTGCCTAAGCAGTATGAATTTTAACTATAAGAGTCAATGTATTTGCTGTGGTTTGAATGAGAATGGCCTTGCCTCCCCACCACGGGCTCATATGTTTAAACCTTGGTCTCCAGTTAGTTGAACTGTTTGGAAGGAGAAGGAGATGGAGGAGGAGTCGTCAACTAGGGGCGGGTTCTAAGGTTTCAAAAGCCCACGCCATTCCCAGCTTCCTCTCGCTCTGCTTTGTGGTCCCAACATGTGAGCTCTCAGCCACCGTTCTAGCGTCATGCCTGCCTGCCTGCTGCCATGCTCCCCTCCATGATAGTTATGGACTTACTCTCGGAACTGTGGGTCCCTAATAAACTCTCTCCTCGATAAGTCGCCTTAGTCATGGCGTCTTCACAGCCATACAAGAGCAACTGAGACAGCCTCAGGGAGGAAAACAAGCAGAGAGGAATGAGAAGGATGAGAAGATGAGGACCTAGGGTATGACAATAGGCTAGACATCAGTTGTGCTCTCACATACTAAATGCTTTTTTTTTTTTTTTTAAATCGAGAGTTGTTTTTATTTTCTTACCAGTCTGTTGGGAGAAACCAACAGCTCCCCACTGTTTTCTTTCTATTTGTTTTCAGCTGCCAAGTGGATACTCCAAGAATTGATTTTCTTACACTCTCAGAAACAGAAGTTCCTCCTATCTTCCTCCTACTCCCAGCTCCCAACTTACACTGGCCTGCCATTCCCACATGCCTTGGGGAAAAGGGCAGAAGGATGGGGCACTGGGCTTCCTAGTATGGGTTGGGCAGGAAGAGAGGGAAGCGAAGGGATGGGTCGGGAGTGGGGGGAGGGGGAAGGAGAGGGGGGGTGATCTCAGGACACTCTCTCCCGACAGTAACTCTTTTTTTTTTTAATTTTTTTGTTCTTTTTTTCGGAGCTGGGGACCGAACCCAGGACCTTGCGCTTCCTAGGTAAGCGCTCTACCACTGAGCTAAATCCCCAGCCCCCCCCCCCCCCCCCCCCCCGACAGTGACTCTTAAGGAAAGGCTGCCTCCGATCACAGAAGAGAGAGAATGGAAGGGAGTGTAGGCAGGGAAGAAGCAGCCAGTTAGCAGGCATGTCAGGACGTGCAATGGATCACAGTGGCCATCAGTCACTGGGGAAATGCAGAGTCCTGGGTATGCTAAGACCTGGGTGGAGGATTAGTGAGTGTACCGGCTGCTATATGTGAGCTGACTCAGAGATCCCTGTGTGATGGCCAAAGAAACTCCATTTTATGCTAGGCAAGCATCTTGGTACCCACTAGTGGTTTATCTTTGACTCCAGTCTCTGGAAGATAAGTTCCCAGGAACCTGACACAGCGATTCCCCCTCCACCCAGAAAGGTACAGCTGTGACCGTCTACTTGTCATGATATAGCTAACTGCCTTTTGGCGTCTGTAACCTGCATATGCAGACATTCAAGGACTGCGTGGAGGTTGCCTTCGCTACCTAATCTTGACAGACTTCAGAACAGCCTTGGCTTGCTTACACAGATACCCAAGGTCTTCTCGTGGTTTTCGTCTCTGAAAATCCTTCCCCCGGCCGCCTCCAGGCAGTCTCAAGGTTGGCTCAGAGCTTGTTTTGTTAGCAGTATCAGTAAATTTGACTAATATAATCTGGATTGTGCCTATGGTCTTTCCCCGGAGGTCATGAATTTCGTAACAATTGCCCATGTTGTTAAGAAGAAGAGATGTTAGCAGACACAGAGGGGAAATACTGCATAGATGTAAACTGCTGTGGTTAATCTTCCTTGTCAGCTTGACTGGACATGGAATTCCCTAACAGATGTATATCTGGGAATGTCTCTGAGGGTATTTTCAGAGGGGTTTAGCTGAGGAAGGAAGACTGTCTCTGAAGGTGGACGGCACCATCCCATAGGCTAAAGTAACAGAATGAATAAGAGAGAGAAAAAAAAAAAGCCAGCATTCCTGGCTGACGATACTGTATGAGCAGCAGTCTCTTACTCCAACTGCTATGCCTTCCTCAAAACAGACTGTATGCCCTTAAACTGTAAGCCAAAATAAACTCTTCTTTCCTTAAATTGTCAGTTTTTTAAAAAAATTTTTCCCCACACAGTATCCTCCCCACATCCCCATCTCCCCACCCATCCAACTCCACACCTTTCTCTTTAGAAAACAAACAGGCAAGTTAAAGATTAAAGAAAGAGCACAACACACACACACACACACACACACACACACACACACACACACACACTCTAGCATTAAGTTCCTTTTCTGTTGGCCATCTACTACTGGGCACGGGACCAGTTAAGTGCTGTTTGTATACCCAATAGGACTCTGTTGGGAAAACTATATTTCCTTTTTCGAGTGAGTGTCAATTAGAGATTTGTCAGGTCTTTGTATCAGCAAGAAAAGTAAGACAGGAGCTGACACATTTAGTAAGGGCTCTCCATGGAGTGTCTACCTAGCATTTGCTTGAGGAGGAAAGACCCTTTAGGTTTCTGTGAACTATTCCTTTCAGTCCAGCATTCCTCTAGACAACTATAGCATATATATTTAAAAGAAAAATATAATTCAAACTGAGTTGGAAGACAGAATTCAAATCAGAATGCTGGATAGTTTTACAAAATTGTACTATGAGTATTTATCAACATTAAGAAACTATGAAGAGTGTTTCAAAGTATCTTGAGATACTAGTGCTCTCTTAGCATGGATAGAATTCTGGTAGCCATGTGCTATGAATTTTGGGATGATTCTGGCCTGAAAGTACTCACGTTGCCTTGTGGAAGATGATATTTGCCTGTCATTGCTCATCCAACTGAACGTTCAACAGTAAGACAGAAAGTAGGCCATGTTATCATCCCATCTCAACTGGAAATTGCTTGCTTGCTTGGGCTCATGCATATGGAGAACATTTGGGAATGTTCTGCTTGCAGAACGTTAAGCAGTAAAATGAACCCAGACATTGGACTTTCAACTACATTGTTCTTCTAACATGTGGCTGTTTCCACTTCACACGGACAAGTAGCTGCCAGTCCTAGGAAGTCGCACGAAAGTCAAGTTGGCTCCAAAAGATACTTGGAGAATGGGGATCTGTGATCAAAGTTCAGCTGAAATAGGTCAGTGTGAGTTGCCAGTAATAATGTTAAAAAAAATGTTTTCCGGAAGCAAATGATTGCTTTTTTTTTTGTCTGCATGAAATAACTCAAACCATACTTAGTAAACAGAAATTCTGGAAGCAGTCACAAACAATGGTTTCCCCTAGCCTGCCACATACAATTAGATAGTTAAAGATTAAGACGTCACTCAGGCAATGGCTACTTTGAAGTTTCCCTGGAATGTTGGAATTTGAGTCAGCAGGTGCTCGATGAACACCCAACCTATGATTAACTTTCTGAGGAAAAGACAGGAAGTGGAACTATTGAAGCGCTCCTAACAGCCTGGGGCATCAGGGGTGGTCACTGATTCGGAGGGACAAGCAGGAAACACAGCAAACACCTCAAAGCGCCAAGTAACAATCCCAAGCAGAGTGAGGTAAGCATTTGCAGTGAGTAGTGGGGTGGCTGGCTGTGCCTGGTCAGGGAAAGCAGATGGGGAGAGGACTAGAGGAGGCTTCCTGGGTTGACAGGGTGTGCAGAGGGAAACTAGAAAGGGCATTCCAGGACATGGTTTGGCAGAAGCAGGATGTAGCGTGTTGGAGAGGGAGGGAGGGAGCAGGGCTACTTTCTAACGAATCAAAATCATCTTCATATCCTAGCCTCTTACCTACTTTGCTGCTCCTCTTTCCTGTTTCACAGTCATCTCTGTTCCGTAGAACACTTTGTCCCTGCACTAGCGTGTTCTTCTCTATCATTATCTTAGCCAAAGGATCAAGAAGGGAGCGCGACCCTCTTCTAACACGTGTAGCTTGTTTTTTAATGAGTGGGGAGCTCTGTTGAGGATCAGACTTAGAGTGCCTTCCATTCACATTAGCCACACATTCCACCTCTGAGCTACACTCTCAAATCCATCTTGACTTTGTATGAAATACGTGGGGAGTTTAGACAGCGTGGGTCGAATCCCTCTTACCTTCCTCATCTTTAAGGAGCAGTAATGGACATGAAGACCTGAAGGCAGGGATTAGCTCATAGCAATATGTCAATATAACTTGACCTTGACCTTGACCAGTGTTGAGGGTCTAGATTCAAAATTCATCCTGGGGACCTCTGGTGGCATCTTACAGGCACTAATAATAAAACTGATTTGGAAAAGAGGCTGAGGGTAGACGCTGAACTAGGCAGCTGCCCTCGGTGTCACCCTCACACGGCCTTTGACTGTATAGCAGCACGGCTCGGTCCTTAGCGTAACCTCTAGGAACTCTTGATCTTACAGGACAGCTGGAGTGGAGGTCCAGCAGGTTGGCTTTGTTTATGGGTAAAGAAGATAACAAACGAGGACCTGCTAAGAGGAGATCACCGGAAATAGCTTAAGCAACTGATTCTTTAGATAGAAGTGGTGAGGTTGGGAACCAGAGAGGCACATCCATGATTGTGGAAATTAATGTACTGCATGCATGTGGGCACAAATGCCACCGTGTATGTGTGTGTCCGGCTTCGAGGACTGATTTATAGGGTCAGCTTTCTCCTTATACCTTATGTGGGTTCTTGGAATGAACTAAGGTTTCTGGGCTTGCCCAGAAAGGACTTCTACCTGAGTCACCTTTCAATGTCAGGCACCCTATTGGTTCTGATC
Source organism: Rattus norvegicus (assembly GCF_021556685.1). Classification (NCBI taxonomy): domain Eukaryota; kingdom Metazoa; phylum Chordata; class Mammalia; order Rodentia; family Muridae; genus Rattus; species Rattus norvegicus. Next base: position 22,275,501 of record NC_141548.1, on the reverse strand, counting down.
GTCTAGAGGAATGGTCCTCAACATGTGGGTCTTGACCCTTTTGGGGGATTGCATATCAGATATCCTGTATATCAGATATTTACACTATGATTAATGACAGTAGCAAAATTACAGTTATAAGGGACGAATAAAACAATTTTATGCTCTTTTGACTGGGCATCACCCCAACACAAAGAACTGCATTGAAGGATCAGAACATTAGGGAGGTTGAGAACCACTGCTCTAAAGAATCCTGTGGGGGAAATTACTATGAGAATTCGATGTGTCAAGAACTTTATAGGCATATGGCTTAGTATCAAAAGGAAATTAGAATCGGGGTTGGGAACAGTCGGGAACCCCAGTAATTCTCCTGTCCGCTCCTCCTTCACTATTTCCTCTCTCCAACTTGAGTTGCTTGTGTTCCACTCACAAAATGGAGAACATGTGTATTCCAACTACTTAACTGTAAGACAACAGGGAAATCTGCATGCTCCATGCAGTCTTAATTTTGTGAACTGCCGTCAGGAGAGTGAAGTCACAGTAGCTTACAGAGGGAAATGCAGAAGTTCCTAGGTAAAGTCAGATAGCTCGAATGGTGTCATATGCACCCTAAAGGATGTCTGTGTTTTTGGGAAGGCAGTTAAAGAAAGATAACGAAAACCCTCGGGGGAACATGTTGCTATTCTTCATGGTCAATACAACTAGGTTTAGCTTACCCAAGGGACAGACACACCTTTGATGTGCTACAAGGGCATTTCCAGGAAGGTTTAACTGAGGGGAACAAGTCAGCCTGAACGTAGGTGGCTGGGGGCTTGGATGGAAAAAGCTGACTACTGAAAAGTCCTGTCCATGTTCCCAGGCCTTCTGTGAAGTGAACCGAACTGCTCTGCTGTGTCACCCCCTTCCAGACGGACCACACCACTGCCACCACGAACCAAAATAAGCCCTTCTTCCTTCAAGGAGGAAGGTATTTTGATAAAGCAGAGATTATACAGAGAATTAGCTAAAACAGAGAAGTGTAGAGAAAGATATAGAAATACTGTTTGGTCTGACAATATTGGGTGTGAGGAAGTAAGAGATTGCCTTTAGCCTCAGGTGGGTAATGAATATGTAATTTAAGAGGTAGGGAGAATCAAAGATTGGGTAATCAAAGGGGAGGAGGGAAACTGGGTTCAATGTTTTTAAGGAGGAGCAAGGAGGAAAGTACCAAGCAAGGGACTTTCATTTGTTGATTCAGCTGAATGTCCCCTCATCGGAACCTGGGATTCCTTTACCTCAAGTGTAGCAGACATTTCTTTCCCATGAACTATTTAGTTTCTCTTCCTCTCAAGGATGACTTCGTGGGTTTAATCATTATTATTCGGATACTCTCCTGCCCACTGACCACTCCTCAGAACCTAGAGTTCGGCACATGAGCCTCCGTGCAGAAAGCACCCGTATCTTCCCACTCTTCCTTAGTCTGTGCTCCTCTGCTCCCTCAACTCAGAAAGGGCAGTTCCGTGTGTAGCCATGAAGGTTTTGAGGTTATACCTATATGTTTTAAGTGTTTTGCATCTTAAAATAATATCTCTTGGATTTAGTCCGTCGGATGTATTTCCTTCCTCGGCCTTCATTTCCAGTTGTATTTCATACGTAGTCGGCTGATGTGTTTTTGAGTCATGGTAGTTCCCCAAGCAAGTTGCTTGACCCTGTGCTCCAAGCTTTTCATCCAGGAAATTGCTAATTAATTTTAATAACATATCAGAATTATTCTGCAAGACAAATCTACCCCGAGCGCTTCGAAATCTATTTAAGACTCTCCTTCCTCCCTGATGGATCTTCATTCTCTCTCTAACCCTTCTAATGCTTTTCTAAAGAGAGCCATGCCCCAGGGCTCAAGCTATGCCCCTCTGCAAACTCCTCTGATTATGCACCTAATGTTTGCGTCTCCCATCACTCAAGGTCATATGCTGACATCTAGCATACAGATGAGAGGCAAGAGGGACTCATGAGGTAATGGGGTTAGATGAAGTCATGGGGGCAGTTCTCAAGGTGGGTTTAGTGCCACTACAAGAAGAGACAGCAAGAGCCCTTTCTTCTCTCAGGAGTACAAGAAGAGACCAGTTGATCATACAGTGTGATGGCAGCCATCTGTAAGCCAGAAGGAGGCAGGGTCCTCTCCAGATGAAAGCTTTAACATTTTTTCCTGTTAATTAACATATTCATTCACTTTACATCCCGATCACAGCCCCAATCCACACCCCCTTCTCCTCCTAGTTACCCTCTCACACTGCCCCTCCTTCCCTCTGCCCCTCCCCTTCACTTCTGAGAACAGGGAGGGCCCTCCCAGGGAACCAATCCACCCTGGCACCTGAATCACTGCAGTTACTGAGGCCAAATAAGACAACCTAGTTAGGGGCACAAACATCAGAGTCAATCTCTGATCCAGTTGCTGGAGGACCCTCATGAAGACCAAGCTGCACATCTGCTACATGTATGCAGTGGGGGGAGAGCAGGCTAGGTCTGGTCCGTGCTTGCTCTTTGGTTGGTAGTTTAGACTCTGGAAGCCCCCATGGTCCAGGTTAGTTGAATCTGTAGTCTCTTTGTGGGGTCCCTGTACCTTCTGGGTTCCTCAATCCTTCTTTCAACTCTTCCTCAAGCTTTCCTGAGCTCCATCTAAGGTATACCTACCTTAATGTTTTGACAATACTTTGCAGCGTCGACAACCGTGAGAAATCAGTGTCAGCTCAGCTGCCTTCTCTATGGTATTTTAATAAAGCAGACATTATTACTGTCCTCTCAAGATTTGTTTCCTTCTGGTTTCATCTGACCTTCAGTCCAGATTGTTCATTGCTTCATTCAGGTGTTGTGCCATGAGCTCAAGTTGAACAGGTTCGGGTTCAACATGTCCGCCTGGCAGCCACGGAGACTCTTCGACTTGCTGTTTCTTCACCTTTGTGTACATTGGTGACAAAGACGCATGGTTTTACCCACTTCTAATGGGAGCTGTTATTTTCCTGTCTCTAACACAGTCCTTTTCAGAGCACTGGTGGTAAGTTCCCTTTTCGTTTTGTTTTTAAGACAGGGTCTGACTGTGCAGCCCAGACTGGCCTAGAGTTTGTGATGTAGACCGCTCTAGACTTGAACTCACGCAGATCCACTTGCCTTTGCCCCTTGGGTTGTCAGATCAAGACCGTGTTCCACCAAGTCTAGGTGATTGCAATCTTTTGGAGTTATGGTGTCTTTCTTCTTTAGAGCTTTTACATTCTATATCTTTCTAAAAATAGGAGACACTAAATAAATATTTGAGTTTATTACTTGAGTTTCAAAGTGCACGTTCTATGCTCTGAAACCATATAGGGTCTTGAGTTATTGTTATCTTGAAATTCCTTATTCCTTAAAAGTTCTTTAATTATTATTATTAATTCCTAAGATATGCATTATAAAATGTAAGTCTATCTAAACTTATTCAATCCGAGGACATGTTTTTCAAAGCCTCATTTTACATCATCCTGTAAAAAGGTCTGTGAAACCAAGCCTGAATGCTGTTATGTTTAATTATTCACACATGAAAATACAGAAATAAAATACACAGAGATAAAATTGCTACATGTAAAACTCACATACATACACATACACAAATATAGATGATTATTTGAAAGCTGTAAGAAAATGAAGGTGATTGATTACCTCTCATTAATGTGGGAGAGATTTTATAAGAGTATTAGGCAATGGCAAAGACCATAAAATATTGGCTCATTTGGTTATATATATTTAAAAGTTTTAAGTGTTTTCATATACTATAAAAATCATGAAATTAATTCGAACACAAAAAGCTGGAAAATACTGAGGAAAAAAATTTGTCACCCACATGACAGATAAAGAATTCATGGGGCTGGAGAGATGGCTCAGCGGTTAAGAGCATTGACTGCTCTTCCAGAGGTCCTGAGTTCAATTCCCAGCAACCACATGGTGGCTCACGACCATCTGTAATGGGATCCGATGCCCTCTTCTGGTGTGTCTGAAGAGAACAACAGGATACTCACATACATACATTAACTAAATCTTTAAAAAAAAAAAAAAGAATTCATATCCTGACACACAAAGAACTAGAAAGTAGAAGGAGATGGATGGCCCAAACTAAAAGGGTCAAGAGACACAACTGAATCATGAGAGACGAGACACCAGCGGTTAATAACACTCTGGGAACATTCAACCCAGCTTTGCATTTAGCGAAGTACAAATTAATAAAAGCTCCGAGGAGAGAGTGGAGGAAATAGGCACGCTCCTACAGTGCAGATTGAGTGTCAAATCCAGGTCGCCCAACCCCACTTGAAGGAATTTGTAAGAAAATATTTAGAGAAGTACGCAAAAGTGAATGCCTAAGACCATCTGCTATGATAGTGTTTATAACAGTAAATCATTGAAAGGCCTGGGCATCAGCCAGCTTAGCTCTGGTTCAGGGTTAGAAGGAACATGGATTTTCCTTTGCACTTTGTTTTTCCGTATTATAAACTCAGCCTATTTTTAAATTAAAAACAAGTGACTTTGAGGCAGTTATTTTCATATTTTATGTAAACATACGAGTTTCTGAATCAATAAGAGGAGATTCCTGATTATCTGTCATTGATTTCGTGCTGGTTTCCCTTTTAATTTTCATTTTCTCCCCTTCCTCCTTTAATGTCTTCCCTCCTTCTGTCCTCTTTTCTTTCCTTCTGTATATTGGTGTTCATGTAGTGTATGTGTATGTACGTATTCGTGTGTGTGTGTGTGTGTGTGTGTGTGTGTGTGTGTGTGCGCGCGTGCGCGCGCACTGGTGCGCGCTGGTGAACACTCTCGTGTGTGCGTGTGGATGGAGGTCAGAGACTGATGCTGGGAGCCTTCCTCGGCCATGCTCCACCTAATTTTTTGAATCAGAATCTCTCACTGAACCTGGAGCTCACTGATTGGCTAGACCATGGAGCCAGTGAACCAGGCATCCTCCTGCCTCTCCTGCACTGGGATTACAGGTGCACGTTGTTATGCCTGGCTTTTTATGTGCACGCTGGGGATCCAAACTCAGGTCCTCGTGCTTTCATGGAAGCACTTTACCCACTGAACCCTCTTCCCAGATTCCCACATCCTTATCTAGCATCGATGTCATCTCCCTAGCTCAGTTCCCTGTCCAGGCACTGAGATGCCTTGGCCACTTGACTCCTTCTTTTCCTCCTCTAAACGTTCTGCTGACCCTCACCAACACAGCTTCCTTAGAGGCTGCTTGGACCATACCAGTCTCTATTCAGATGTCCAAGACATGTCTTGTCAAGTCCAGAGCTTCAAGCCTGTTGCTTCAGGAAGCCACATCTGGCTGTCACTGACCTTTCAACCTCTACATCCTATTTTGCTACACGTATTAGCATTCTGTCCCAGGGATGTTTGGTGATCTCCCAATCCCATCTACAGCTTTTTTGTCGCCCTACTTTGGCAAAACCCCCTTTTTGTCTTTCTTTTTCTGTGCCCAGGTCCTACCTCCTTGCCATAGGGCAAACTCTGTTGCCATAGCACAATTTTTAGAGAGGACTTTGGGCACTTAACCCAGATTTACTTTTTAATATTTTTGTTCATGTCTGTTCTCTCCAAAGGGTTAAACAATTTGCCTCATAGAATCTTATAGACCCCCACATCTCCCACGCATAGATACTCAAATGAGATATACTCATTTAATAAAGGAATGGATAAAAGCTTAGATCAAGCAGCAAGGGTATTACTCAACCTTCCCACTCAGGGCAGGGGCTGCTTAGAGGTGGCCAACTGCCTGTAGCATCAAAGTAGCCCTGTTTTGGCAAAGGGATGCCCACATGTTGTTAACATTTTATCCATGTAGCTTTTGTCTTTAATAAAAGAAACATACTGTTTTTCTCTTTTATCCAAGAGAACTTGAAAGAAAAACATACTTTCAATTTATTATTTGAGAATTTCATACATGTGTACGACATATTGTTCTTATTATACTCTCCCTCACTCCCCCTTCTGACTTCTCCAAGATCTCCCCTGTATCTCCCTTCCAACTTCACGTTCTCCTTTTTAATCCCTACTTTCAGTTCAAATAGAGTTGCCTCTGTGGACATGGCTTAGGGCAGTCCACTAAGGGAGTATGGACAACCTATGGGACAAAACCCTGACGAAAACTGACTCCCCCCAACCAACCCACAACCCCTAACACTCATTAACGGCCATTGGTTCTCAACTAGAAGTGAGGCCTTGTGAGACCCTCCCCTGTCCATGCCAGACATTTCACTGGTTTAATCTTGTGCAGACAACTACAGGTAGCACAGATAACTTGAGTGGGGGGGGGGTTGTCAAAGGTCAAGAACAGGCCAATATTCCTCTTTGTGCTGGCTATTTTCATTGTTTGTGTGACACACCCAAATATCTTCTTTTTTTTTTTTTTTTGGTTCTTTTTTTCGGAGCTGGAGACCGAACCCAGGGCCTTGCGCTTCCTAGGCAAGCGCTCTACCACTGAGCTAAATCCCCAACCCCAAATATCTTCTTTTTGGTAGTAGACTTACATGACTTCCCTGGCTCTCTCTCTGCCTCCCTCCACCCCTGATCCCCCAGAATGCATGTGTGTTTGAGTGTGAGGCTCAGGTGGAGGTAAGGGTATAACCTAGGGTGTTGGTCCTTGCCCTCCTTGTTTGAGCCAGGGTCTCTTTGCTGTGCACTGCGCCTCCCAACTCACAGTATGAGCTCCTGTATGCAGCTTCACCTGGTTTCCGAGGATCGAGGCCAACTCCCCATGCTTGTGCAGTAAAGCACGTATTCCGCGGAACCGAGTTTTAACAGGAGTTCTGTGGGACATACCTTGCTCAAGACACAGCACCGGATCTCGCCTGTTCTTTCTACTTGGAATTCTCCCCCGTGGGAAATAGCAATGAGCGTTTACCATCTTCATGACTCTGTATTCAGTGTCCTCACCAAGAAGTCATGGGTGGTAAGTTCAGATACATCCTCTCCCTTTCCTTAGCTGCCTTTGGTTGTCAGCTAATCTTTTTAGTGTGTGACAAGATGTCCGAGGGGAACAACTTAGAGGAGAAAAGATTTATTTTGGCTCACGGCTACAGAGGTCTCAGTCCATGGTCAGAGGTTTATTTCTAGGCTGTGACGAAGAAGAACATCATGGCAGAGACCACACAGTAGAGTAGAGCTTCTCCACTCATGGCAGATGGGAGACAGAGAGCAAGAGAGGCTGTCAGCTGGCACAGGCCCAGTGATCTACTCCTTTCTTCCTGGGCTCCACTTCCTACTTTCCACTACCTTTATGCTTGTCATCAAATTTTGAACCCATCGTTGGATTAATCCATCATTGATTGGGCCAAAGCCTTCAGAATCCAGCAACTTCCCCAAAGCCCCACCTGAATACTGTTGCTCTGGGGACCAGGCCTTCAGCCCCTGAGCTGTGGAAGAGGTTTCATATCCAAAATCAACACGGTCATTGCTCCGTTCTATTTGTTTACACATGGTACGTGTGACAATGGTTAATTGCTTCTGTCTTACTCAGTGTTCTTTGCTGTGAAGAGACATTCTGACCATGGCAATTCTCACTAAAGAAAGCATTCAGTTGGGGTTGGCTTACAGTTTCTGAGGTTTAGTCCATTATCATCCTGGCGGGAAGCATGGTGGCCTGCAGACAGATGTGCTAGAGAGGTAACTGAGGGTTCTACATCGGGATCCACAGGCAGCAGGAAAAGAGAGTGAACCATGGGCCTGGCTTAAGCTTCTGAAACCCCAAAGCCCCCCCCCCCCAGTGACACACTTCCTCCAATGAGGCCACACCTCCCAATCCTTCTAAATAGTGCCACTTCCTGATGAATAAGCATTCAAGCACGTGAGCCTATGGGAGCCATTGTTCTAACCACCACATTTCCTTGTTGACCTTTGATTCCTGTTACTGGAATAAATGCTCTCTCCAGGTTGACTCCTCTTCTGGTACTCAGCTGCATCCTGATGCTTGGCAGGTTCAAGGCGTACGTGTTTACAAAGTAATTGTAACACACTGATCTCCACTGCCATGCAGTGTTCTGTGTTGAGATATCTTCTTTCTTCCCACTGGATATTCTGCACTGCCTTCCTTCCGTCCTTTAAGAGTCAATGTTCTCCAAGCTTCTTTTTGTTTTACATTCTAGAAATCAAATCTCGTGAAGGCAACATTGTTGTCGCCATTGCCTCTCAGTGCCTTCACAGAAGGAACTCAGTGACATGAATTGATGGATTATTATTTTCCCCTCAAGGCTTTGCCTCTTCGTATACACCCATTTCTTTACCCAGCCAAAACTGGTTTTTTTTTTCCTCCTTCCCATTTTTGTTTTCTTCCTGCCAGATGATTGCTTCCGGATGCCAAAGTCAACATAGTCAACACTGAACAATCAGCATGACATAATTAATTTTGTTCCTCTTTGTTCTTGGTCTCTTTTAGAGTTCCATGGTCACTTTTAGTAATAATACATACTATCATCTTTCTAGTTACCCATTTAAAAGATTTATTCCTTTATTTATTCCATTTATTCACTACATTTATGTTTGCCAAATCTAGTTGCTCTCTTCTCCCTACCCTAATCCCTTCTTCTCACCTCTTCCCTTCCCCTTTCCTCTTTCTCCTCACTCCCTTCCTTCCTCCTCTTCACCTTCTTTCCTTCTGTCCTTCTTTACTTCTTTCTCACCCCTTCCCTTTTCTATACCCCCCTCTTCCTTCTCCCTACCCCCTCCCTGGTTCTAACACTCCAGCTCTTAGCCCCCTTGGTTACTAGCCCCTTCTGCTTATGCTGCCTACTCTAGACTTAGCCTCTCTCAAGCGTCTTCTGCTGAGAGTATCAGTTAAATTCAGACTGTATGTTCACAGCCCTTCCATCCCAACTGCCCAAGATGCAATACATGGACCACATGAAGCTCAAAAAGTATGATCCACCAAAATGTGGATGCTTCACTCCTTCTTAAATAGGGGAACAAAAATATCCATAGAAGGAGATATGGAGGCAAAGTTTAGAGCAGAGACCGAAGGAACCGCCATTCAGAGCCTGCCCCACATGTGGCCCATATATATACAGCCACCAAACTAGATAAGATTGATGAAGCTAAGAAGTGCAGGCCGACAGGAACCAGATATAGATCTCTCCAGAGAGACACAGCCAGAACATGTCAAATACAGAGGCGAATGCTAGCAGCAAACCACTGAACTGAGAACGAGACTCCTGTTGGAAGAATTAGAGAAAGGACTGAAAGAGCTGAAGGAACCTGCAACCCCATAAGAACAGCAATGCCAATCAGCCAGAGCTTCCAGGGACTAAACCACTACCCAAGACTATATATACATGGACTGACCCTGGGCTCCAACTGCATATGTAGCAGAGGATGGCTTTGCTGGGTACCAATGGAAGGAGAAGCCCTTGGTCCTGCCAAGGTTGGACCCCCAGTGCAGGGGAATGTGGGGGGGCGGTAAGTGGGGGATGGATGGGGAGGGGAACACTCTTATAGAAGAAGGGGAGGGGAGGGGATGGGGGACAGGAAACTAGGAAAAGGAATAACATTTGAAATGTAAATAAAGAAATACCCAATAAAAAAAGGAAAAAAAATAAAGGCATCCCCTCTAGCAGCCCTGAATTCATGCACATTGATCACTCTGTTTTCAACTGCTCCAGCCATTTTAATTTATCACAACACTTAATTTTGCCTTTTATTAAACTTTTTGACTGGATCCAATTCATTTATTAAATAAAAATTCTTTGCGCATAGAGATGATGTCCAGTCCATATTTTTAAATTGTGTGTGTATGTGTGGGTTCCAAGTGTTGCCTTTCCCATAGTTAGGTCCTCAGCAACTGGGAAAAAAAAAAGCAGAGGTGTACTATAAGAGAATGATTATGAGGAAGGAGATTTTGATCCAAATCTCAGCTAGTTTGAGCTAGTAGTATTGTCTAAGCCTTGATTTCCTACAGAGCTGCAAGCGGGATGTATGTACCTTATAATGTTTGTGGGCACCGATGCCTCAGAACTCTTGAAAGTGTACTATACCATGACCATCAGCCTACTTCATCCTCCTTTTGGGTGGCTGGGGGTCATATGGAAGAATAAAATGTAAAATACCTACTAAGTATCAGAAGGTGACTCCTGATCCCCTTCATGTTAGCCACAAGACAAGAAAGGTTGGCAGTCACTATCCTTTTCTTATACCCGATTGCCATCTCCTCTCCAAATCCTGAGTGTGTAGGCTGTCAGGGCTGCGTGTGCACCATTGACTCCTGGCGTTTATGGAGCCTGGGAACAAATGAGCGTGCCAACGCTGCAGGGCGCTGCTGTGGCTCTCCCACGCCACTGCGACTTCCACGTGCAGACCGGAACAGGAAGAGAACATTTGGTGTCAGTCCGTTCCTGTCCTGGCTAGTTTTCTGTCAACTTGACACGAGCTGGCTTCCTGAGAGGAGGGAACCTCACTTGAGAAAATACCTCTATAAGATCAGGCTGTAAGGCAGTATCTTAATAGTGATCAGGCGGGGAGAGGTGGTGCCATCCCTGGGCTGCTGGTCCTGGGTTCTGCAGGAGAGTAAGCCGGGCAAGCCAGTAAGCAGCATTCCTCCAGGGTTCTGCATCGGCGCCTGCTTCAAGGATCCTTCCCTGTTTGAGTTCCTGTCCCGACTTTCTTCAGTGATGAACAGCAGTGGGGAAGTGTGAGCGAAATAAACCCATTTCCTCCACAACTTGCTTCTTGGTCATGGTGTTTTGTTGCAGCCAATAGTAACCCTAACTAAGACAGTTCCTGACGCCCAGACTTTCCTCCAGGTCTGCTCCCTGCTGATTAGCCATTGGCCCAGCCAGTTAATGTTATGGATCTGAAAGCCAGTTCTTCATTACTTCACTTTCCAAACAGTATCCTAGATTTTTCACTGCCTGTAGCACAGAGAATTCTAGCTTTCAAATTCGGAGGAATGAATCCCAAGCCAAACCCACAGGAGTAGGAAACTACTATGGCTGGGCTGCGGGATACTGTAACATGTGACTGTTTCTTTGAGTGGATAGGAAGCAAAACTAAGGCAGCAACGATGGCTTCTGTGGCACTGTAAAAGCTGAAATCAGCGTCCTCTCATGTCATCTGGCCAGCAAGTATTTATTGAACACTAACTCTAGGCTACCCACATACTAGGCTTGGAGGAGAGTAGAGGTCAAAGAAGCTTTCATATTAGATCCCTTGAGAGCTGGACCCAAGGGCACGGAAGCAGATGGTCCTGTCCCTCAGTGGCTGTGACACTCAGGATAGCAGCAGTACCTGGCCTAGGCAGAACAGTAGAGCTGGCATTGGTAGCCTGGACACAGGAGAGCCTGCCCAGAGGTTGTGAGCACAGGAGAACTGGCCCTATACATTGCTTGGGCAGTGCTGGAGGTCTGACCTTGATGTAGTGATGGTGGGAGAGCTGGTGGGCTGACCAACTCAGCCACCACTGGGGCTCAGATCCAGGGTTTTGAGTTGGCCCACCCCAACATCTACCCCATCTACAAACTATAAAGCATGTTAAAGAGCTGGCCCTACAGATCCAAAACTGAAAGATCCCCATGACACAGGCCAACAACAGGGGTTTCAAGAGGAGTCCCTGTGAGACTCTAGTATGAATAGTGTAGCTGAAGCCAGAGCCCTGGAACCAGATTCACTGCAACGATCATTTGCAAGTAAAGCTGTTTGGGCGACGACACGCCGCCATTTCCACAAGACGATATTTTTTTGTTGTTGTGATTTGTTTTCTTTTAGGGATGGGGGAGGTTGCAAGGGTGAAGAGCAGATATGGTGGGATGGGAAGGTGCGTGGAATTGGAAAGCATGATGCAAAATTCACCAAGAATCAATAAAAAGTAAAAAAAAAAAATGGACCCCCACAAAGAGATACAGGAACTGACAGTTACAGTCCCATTTCTTATGGGATGTAATGTCTTTGAGGAATTAGGCTAAATGTGTGTTAAATGAACAATATGAATTATGCAACTCTACACACTCATTTCTCTCTCTTCAAGTGTACGTGTGTGTAGCTAGGAACTGAACCTTGTGGGCTATGTTCCCGACCTTCACTTCCAATTTTATATTAGTCTATGGCACATTCATAGACTTTCATAACTTAAAAGAAGTTTATGAAGTGAGTCATGGAGAGACACACTTTTAAATTCAGCACCCAGGAGACAAAGACAGGTAGATCTTTGCAAGTTCAAAGTCAGCCTGGTGGTCTAACAAGTTTCTTGCCAGTGAAGGCTAAGAAGTAAGACTCTGTCTCAACAAAACAAAACAAAACAAAACAACAAAAGGAAGTTTCTGATTATTTCTTTTTTCAGTGTGTCTGATTTCTTTTATTCTCATACCCATGCACACATATACGCAGAGGAGTAACATACAGAAATGAATTTTAAAACACACAAAGTGTAAAATAAAAAAGCAGTCATCTGAGTGATCAAATTCCAAAGCACTCCTTATGCTGGTCTTTAGGACAGTCAGTGGTGTGAGCCTGGCCTATCTCCCGCTGCATTCTGGAAGACAGGTGTCTTCCCAACCAGCTCCTGATGCTCTTATTGTTTCTGCCTCTGTGCCTTTTTTTTTTTTTTTTTTTGGTTCTTTTTTTCAGAGCTGGGGACCGAACCCAGGGCCTTGCGCTTCCTAGGTAAGCGCTCTACCACTGAGCTAAATCCCCAGCCCTGCCTCTGTGCCTTTTCAGTGGCCCTTCATTCACCTCAAATCCTCGGGATCTTCTCTTCCTTGTCAAGGGTCTGTCCCTTCTCCAAAGCCCTACCTTCAAGCCCCTGCTGTTTACTACATTTCTCTTATTTATCCAGGAGTGCTCACCTCTTGTAGAAGAAGATACCAAGTCTCTCTCTCTCTCTCCCCATTCCCTCCCCCCTCCTCCTCCCTCCTCCCCCTCCTCCTCTCCTTCCCTTCTTTTCCCTCTCTCTTTCTCCCTGTGTCTTGTCTATTTGTCTGACCATCTTTTTTAAAGATCTCCTTATTTGTAGAAACTAAAGCCTTAAAAATGAAGAGGGCCTGCTGAGTTTCCCAAACACCCCTGTCTGCCGTGTACCCATTTCACTTGAACAGCATCACCTAGTGCGTAGTCTCAGGTATTTCTTGGGAGAACTACAACTTAAACCATTCTCCTGAGCATCGTGCCAACTAGCAATGACTCTGACATTGTCCCCATTCCCACTTTTTTACTGGAAAAGGAAATAATACCATCAAGCAAGCACTCCCTCCTATAAACCGTTCGGCTCCAAGTAAGATGGATGTCTCATTCGGTCTTCATTCCTGAAAAAGATGGATAGAGACTGTAACTGTGAGACAGTGTTTGTCTGGCTTGCTTGTTGGAGGACTGGGAACTGGATGCAGAGTTTGGCCACAGAGGAATTTAACTGTCTATTAGTGGTGTGACTTGGCAGAAGAGTGTGGCTGGCTTTGTAATATCCAGGTCTCTCATCCTCTTCGAAACTCCACGTAGCATAGTGTGGGAATGAACTCAATTCAGTTTAACTCCCCTTCGGAGAGCAAGCCACAGGACAGCATGCTTCCTGTCCGTCATGGCTGTCTGTGAGTCACTGCTTGTTGTACAAATGTTCCCTAGGCTTTTCGAAAACTCCAAACACAGTTGTTTTGCCCCCAGCTTTGGGGATCAGAACCCAGTGGCTAGTTTTCAAGTTGCACAGGGCCACACACCAAGTTGTTGGACAGAAACATCCAAGGGGACTTTGGAAGTTAAACGATTGCCTGCAAGTGTCAAACACTAGTCTCAAAACACTGCCCTGCCAAGGAGTTCAGAGGGGAATGCCTTCCTAGGCCAGTCAGAGAAACATGGATAGGAATGTTGTGACCATGGTTGTAGAATGTCTCCTAGATGTGGCATATCAGAAGCCTTCTATTTCTTTCTTTTTCTTTTTTTTTCCTTTTTTTCGGAGCTGGGGACCGAACCCAGGGCCTTGCACTTGCTAGGCAAGCGCTCTACCACTGAGCTAAATCCCCAACCCCTTCTTTTTTTATTCATCCAAATATACCAGTGATCCGCTTCATTCTCCAGTGCTAGGTCCCAGTGACATTTCATGAAAATGTGATGGTGCAAGCTTGGGGAGAACTAGCCTATATAAATTTAAATCTGTCACATAGTGCAGGGCTTGCGTGTGACTTTAATATATTCATTTCTATTGGGAATCTTCAATACAGTGTTACTTTTCTCAAATTTATTTGACCAGAAGATTTCTCCCCACCTATTAGAGTTATTATGATTAACACTTGGAGAGTTGTGAATTCAATCTGGCTCTGTGTCCAGATCCTACTGGGAGAGAGCTGGTCTTCCAGGAGTGCTGACACACCTGTGAGCACAGGTAGGACTACTATTTCTCCTCTGAGGGACATTCCTGAAGACCTCGAGACACAGGAGCTGAGGAGCAGACTGGGACAGGATCCTTTCATTTTCTGTGTGTACCTGGAGATGACCCTGTACCACAGTTCTCTGTGCCAGATCCTGCTGAGAGAGAGCTGGTCTCCCAGGAGTGCTGACACACAGACTTACAGGAGGGGACAAGTCATTGTCAAAGACAGCAAGACCAGCTAACACCAGAGATAACCAGATGGAAAGAGGCAAGTCCACGAACATAAGCAACAGAAACCAAGGACACTTGGCATCTTCCTAACCCAGGTCTCCTAGCACAGCAAGTCCAGGATACCCCAACATACCAGAAACGCAAGATTTGGACTTAAAATCACATCTCATGATGATGTTAGATGGTTTTAAGATGAACATAAATAACTCCCTTAAAGAAATACAGGACAACACAGGTAAACAGGTAGAAACCCTTAAAGAGGAAACACAAAAATCCCTTAAAGAATTACAGGAAAACACAACAAAACAGGTGAAAGGATTGAGTAAAATCATCCAGGATCTAAAAATGGAAATAGAAACAATAAAGAAACCACAAAAAGAGACAACCCTGGAGATAGAAAAACCTAGGAAAGAGATCAGGAGTCATAAACACAAGCATCACCAATAGAATAAAAGAGATAGAAGAGAGAATCTCAGGGGCAGAAGATACCATAGAAAACATTGACACAAGCATCAAAGATAATGTAAAACAAAAAACGCTCCTAACCCAAAACATCCAGGAAATCCAGGAAATGAGAAGATCAAACCTAAGGATCATAGATACAGAAGAGAGCATAGATTCCCAACTTAAAGGGCCACTAAAGATCTTCAACAAAATTATAGAAGGAAACTTCCCTAACCTAAAGAAAGAGATGCCCATAAACGTACAAGCAGCCTACAGAACTCCAAATAGATTGGACCAGAAAAGAAATTCCTTCAGTCACATAATAGTCAATCACCAAATGCACTAAACAAAAAAGAATATTAAAAGCAGTAGGGAAAAAGGTCAAGTAACATATAAGGGCAGACCTATCAGAATTACACCAGACTTCTCACCAGAGACTATGAAAGCCAGAAGATCCTGGGCAGATGTCATACAAACCCTAAGAGAACACAAATGCCAGCCCAGGGTACTATAGCCAGCAACACTCTCAACATAGATGAAGAAACCAAGATATTCCACGACAAAACCAAATATACATAAAATCTTTCTACAAATCCAACCCTACAAAGGATAATAGATGAAAAACTTCAACACAAGGAGGGAAGCTACACTCTAGAAAAAGCAAGAAATAATCTTCTTTTAACCAACCGAAAAGAAGATAGCCACACAAACATAATTCCACCTCTAACAATTAAACAATAGGAAATAACAATCATTAATCCCTAATATCTCTCAACATAAATGGACTCAATTCCCCAATAAAAGGACATAGACTAACAGACTGGATATGTAACCAAGACCTAGCATTTTGTTGCATACAGTAAACATATCTCAGTGACAAAGACAGAGTAAAAAGCTGGGAAAAAATTATTCAAGCAAATGGTCCAAAGAAACAAGCTGGAATAGCCATGCTAATATCAAATGAAATAGACTTTCAACCAAATGTTATCAAAAAAAGATAAGAAAGGACACTTCATACATGTCGAAGGAAAAATCCTTCAAGATGAACTCTCAATCCCAAATATCTATGCTCCAATTGCAAGGGCACCCACATTCAAAAAAGAAATTTTACTAAAACTCAAAGCACACATTGCACCTCACACAATAATAGTGGGAGATTTCAACACCCCACTCTCAGCAACGGACAAATCATGGAAACAGAAACTAAACAGAGATGCAGTGAAACTAACAGAAGTTATGAACCAAATGAATTTAACAGATATCGATAGAACATTTCATCCTAAAACAAAAGCATATACCTTCTTCTCAGCACTTCATGGTACCTTCTCCAAAATTGACCATATAATCAGTCACAAAACAGGCCTCAACAGATACAAGGGGATGGAAATAATCCCACGCATCACCATGGACTAAGGCTGGTCATCAACAACAAAAAAATGACAAAAAGCCAACATACACATGGAAGTTGAAAAATGCTCTACTCAATGATAACTTGGTCAAGGAGGAAATAAAGAAAGAAATTAAAGACTTCTTAGGATTTAATGAAAATGAAGGCACACAATGAAAGCAGTGCTAAGAGGAAAACTCATAGCTCAGAGTGCCTCCAAAAAGAAACTGGAGAGAGCATACACCAGAAGTTTGACAACACATTTGAAAGCTCTAGAACAAAAAGAAGCAAATACACCCAAGAGGAGTAGATGGCAGGAAATAATCAAACTCAGGGCTGAAATCAACTAAGTAGAAACAAAGAGAACTATACAAACAATCAACAAAACCAGGAGCTGTTTTTTTTTTAAAATCAACAAGATAAACCCTTAGCCAGACTAACCAGAAGGCATAGAGACAGTATCCAAATTAGCAAAATCAGAAATGAAGAGGGAGAGAGACATAACAACAGAAACTGAGGAAATTCAAAAATTCATCATATCCTACTACAAAAGCCTATACTCAACAAAACTGGAAAGTCTGGATAAAATGGGCAATTTTCTAGACAGATACCAGGTACCAAAGTTAAATCAGGATCAGAAAAATCATCTAAATAGTTCTGAAACTCCTTAAGAAATAGAAGCAGCCATTAAAACTCCCCCCCCAAAAAAAGCCCAGGACCAGATGGGCTTAGTGGAGAATTCTATCAGACCTTCATAGAAGATCCAATACCAATACTCTCCAAATTATTCCACAAAATAAAAACAGAAGGAACACTATGCAATTCCTTCTATGAAGCCACAATTATGCTTATACCTAAACCACCCAAAGACCCAACAAAGAAAAAGAACTTCAGACCAATTTCCCTTATGAATATTGATGCCAAAATACTCAATAAAACTCTCACAAACCAAGATCACGTCAAAACAAACATCCATCATGATCAAGTAGGCCTCATTCTAGGGATGCAGGGAGTCACTATGCAGAAATCCATCAACATAATCTACTATATAAACAAATTCAAAGAAAAAACCACTTGATCACCTCATTAGATGCTGAGAAAGCATTTGACAAAATCCAACACCCCTTCCTGATAAGTCTTGGAAAGATCAGCAATTCAAGGCCCATACCTAAACATAGTAAAAGCAATATACAGCAAACCAGTAGTCAACATCAAACTAAATAGAGAGAATCTTGAAGCAATCACTAAAATCAGGGACTAGACAAGGCTGCCCACTTCTCCCTACCTATTCAATATGGTGCTTGAAGTCCTAGCCAGAGCAATCAGACAACAAAAGGAGGTCAAGGGATACGAATTGGAAAAGAAGAATCCAAAATATCACTATTTGCAGATGATATGATAGTATACTTAAGTCGCCCCAAAAATTTCACTGCAGAATTCCTACAGCTGATAAACAACGTTAGCAAAGTAGCTGGATATAAAATTAACTCAAACAAATCAGTAGCCTTCCTCTCCTTAAAGGATAAACAGACTGAAAAAGAAATTAGGGAAACAACATCCTTCACAATAGTCACAAACAATATAAAACACCTTGGGGTGACTCTAACCAAGCAAATGAAAGATCTGTGTGATAAGAACTTCAAGTCGCTGAAGAAAGAAAGTGAAGATCTCAAAAGATCTTTCGTGCTCACGGATTGGCAGGATTAATATAACAAAAATGGGCATCTTGCCAAAAACAATCTACAGATTCAATGTAATCCCCATCAAAATCTCAAGTCATTCTTCACAGAGCTAGAAAGAGCAATTTGCAAATTCATTTGGAATAACACAAACCCCAGGATAGTGAAAACTCTCCTCAAAAGTAAAAGAACTGTGGGAATCACCATCCCTGACTTCAAGCAGTATTACAGAGCAATAGTGATAAAAACTGTATGGTATTGGTATAGAGACAGATCAATGGAATAGAATTGAAGACTCAGAAATTAACCCAGACACCTATGGTCACTTGATCTTGGACAAAGGAGTTAAAACCATCCAGTGGAGAAAAGACAGCAGTTTCAAAAAGTCCTGGTTCAACTGGAGGTCAACATATAGAAGAATGCAAATCGATCCATTCTTATTGTCCTGTACAAAGCTTAAGTCCAAGTGGATCAAGGACTTCCACATCAAACCAGCTACACTCAAACTAATAGAAGAGAAAGTGGGGAGAAGCCTTGAACACATGGGCACTGGGGAAAATTTCCTTAACAGAACACCAATGGTTTATGCTCTAAGATCAAGAATTGACAAATGGGACCTCATAAAATTGCAAATCTTCTGTAAGGCAAAGGACACTGTCATTAGGACAAAATGGCCACCATCAGGTTGGGAAAAGATCTTTACCAATTCTACATCCAATAGAGGGCTAATATCAAATAGATATTAAGAACTCAAGAAGTTAGACTCCAGAGAATCAAAGAACCCTTTAAAAAAATAGTCTACAGAGCTAAACAAAGAATTCTCGAATGAGGAATATCGAATGGACGAAAAGCACCAAAAGAAATGTTCAACATCCTTAGTCATCAGGGAAATGCAAATCAAAACAACTCTGAAATTCCACCCCACACCAGTCAGAATGGCTAACATGAAAAACTCAGCAGATAACAGATGCTGGAAAGGATGTGGAGAAAGAGGAACACTCCTCCATTGTTGGTGGGATTGCAAACTAGTATAACCACTCTGAAAATTAGTCTGATGCTTCCTCAGAACATTGGACATAGTACTACCTGAGGACCCAGCTCTACCACTCCTGGGCATATACCCAAAAGATGCTCCAACATATAACAAAGACACGTGCTCCACTATGTTCATAGCAGCCTTAAATATGATAGCCAGAAGTTGGAAAGAACCCAGATGTCCTTCAATAGAAGAATGGATACAGACAATGTGTTACATTTTCACAATGGAATACTACTCAGCTATTAAAAACAATGATTTCATGAAATTCTTAAGCAAATGGCTGGAACTTGAAAATATCATCCCGAGTGAGGTAAACCAGTCACAAAAGAACACACATGATATGCACTCAATGATAAGTTGATATTAGCCCAAAAGCTTGGGATATCCAATATGTAATTCACAGACCATATGAAGTTCAAGGAGGAGGAGGAACAAAGTGTGGATGCTTCAGATCTTAGAATGGGCTCAAAAATACTCACAGGAGGAAATATGGAGACTAAGTGTGGAGCAGAGGCTGAAAGGCCATCTGGAGTCTGTCCCATATGGGGATGCTTCCCAAATACAGCCACCAAACCCAGATAATATTGCTGATGTCAAAAAGTGCATGTTGACAGGAGCCTTATATAGCTGTCTGCCTAGAGGCTCTGCCAGAGCCTTACAAATAAATACAAAGGCGGATGATCTCAGCCAACCATTACACTGAGAACAGGGTCCCCAAGTGGAGGAGTGGAAGGATTGAAGAAGCTGAATGGGTTTTGCAACCACATAAGAAGAACAACAATATCAACCAACCAGACCACCCCCAGAGCTCCCAGGGCCTAAATCACCAACCCAAGGGATGGACCTATGGCTCCATCTGCATATGTAGCAGAGGATGGCCTTGTTGGGCATCAATGGTAGGAGCCTGTCCCAGTGTAGGGGAATATCAGGGCAGGGAGTTGGGAGGGAGCTGGCGGGGTGAGTGAGGGAGCACCCTCATAGAAGCAAAGGTGTGGGGTGGGGTGGGATAGCAGTTTTCTGGAGGGGAAACCAGGAAATAGGACAACATTTGAAATGTAAATAAAAACGCAATTAAGAAAAGAAAGTAAGAAAACTAGTACAGACCAGGACTGCAGCCCGGATAATAAATTTCAGAGATGACTCTAACCTCAAGAGAGAAGCTGTGAGTATGGTAGATGGTGAGAAACATTTAGAGGATGTGATTACAGCAAGGGGTCCCATGTTACCCACATGGCTCTTGGGTGCAATCACAACAATAGCAACAGAGGCGTATGTCAGATGTTAATGCAGTCAGAAAAAGGATGGGGACAAAGCCCAGGAACAAAAAAAAAAACGCAACTAGAGAGAGCTTGATGGGGTGGGAGAGGGGAATTCCAGGCTAGCAGGGTCAGCTCAGTGAGGAGGGGAAGTAACTTTGGGCGGCTGACCTGTAAAACTGTAAGAGAGTGAATGTATAAAGCTCCAAGCCCTTAAGTAGTTCACCATAGGTGGTCCCAGTAGCCAGAGGAAGCTAAAACCATGTTTTTACAGTATGGGTAAATGAGAATTGCTCCTGCAGTAATATGAAAGCTGAATGTTTAAACTGTTCTATCAGAAATAAAAATATAGCATCTTAGTGGAGGAAAAACCCACTCCAGGGGTGGGAGGGTTTAGCAACTAGGATCACATCCTGTTCTGGCAGAGGACCAGAGTTTTGTTTCCACCTGGGAACAGCCTGGGCTGCTCACAACTGCGTATAGCTTTACCTCCAGTAGATTTGGTGCTCCCTCCTAGACTCTGTGCACATTTGGTACCCCTACATGCGTACATCCAAATAAAATAAAATCTTAAAAAAACAAAACAGTACCGGGTTGGAGAGATGGCTCAGTCGTCAAGTGCACTGGCTGATCATCCAGTAGACCTGAGTTCAACTCCCAGGACCTACATGACAGTTCACAACCATCTGTAAGTACATTTCCAGGAGATCTGATGCCCTGTTTTGGTCTCGGTGGGCACACACATATTCGTGCAGGCAAAAACACCTTTACACATTAAAAAACAAAACAAGGGGTTGGGGATTTAGCTCAGCGGTAGAGTGCTTGCCTAGCAAGCACAAGGCCCTGGGTTCGGTCCCCAGCTCCGAAAACAAACAAACAAACAAACAAACAAAAAAAACAAACAAAACAACAACACAACAAAACCATTCCAGACACTGTTGAGTTTGTCCATGTGCTCCTTGATCTGTGTTGGGCCTACATTCCAATAACCCCTTGTAAAATGAAAATATTGAAAAAAAAAAATTCAGTCTGTGAAATTGTTACCCGGAGCAAACCCAGGAAGCCAAATTTGTTTCTAAAACTGCCTGGATTGGAAGAGGTTCTCCAAGGTAGGACTTTATGAGAGATCGTACCTTAGTGTCTGAGCTTTGCTTCAGGTATAGAGGGAAGAAACTCAGCTACAGCAAAGGATCAAACCAAGGGCTTTGTGCAGGAAGGGCAAACCTCCTACCTAAGAGCTACGTCCTTAACCAGGGGATGACTTTCAACACATCAAGTTATTCTTTTAGAACTCCCTACAATTCATTTTGATTACATTTACCCCACGACTCCTTCTAGCTCCTTCCAAGTCCACACCACCTTCATAACCCCTCAAAATATCATATCTTTTTCTTCTTTTTTTTCCTTCATAACCCATTGCCTTAGTTTGGATTTTATCGCTGCAAAGAGACACCGTGACCAAGGCAACTCTTATAAGAGACGACATTTAATTGGGGCTGGCTTACTGTTTCAGAGGTTCAGTCCATTATCATCATGGCAGGAAGTATGGAAACTTCCAGGCAGACACAGTGCTGGAGAAGGACCCAAGAGTTCTAAATTTTGATCTGAAGGCAGCCAGGAGAAGACCAACTCTTCCACACTGGACAGAGTTTAAGCACTAAAATCCCCCAAAGCCCACTTACACGGTAATACATTTCCTTCGACAAGGCCATACCTCCTAATAGTAGCACTTCCCATGGGCAAAGCATATCCAAACCACCACACTCATTATATCCAATTAATGCTGCCTATATTCTTCTGAGGATGAGACCATCTACTGGAGTATGGTTGACCTACCAGGGGGCCACAATCTTCAAGAAAAAGGACTCTCCCTTCCCCAGAAGTCATCAACTCTCCACAATTCCCCACTGGGGACTGAAACCCATGTATCTCTTTCTCCCCCCTTCACCTAGAATGTTGACTGGCTTAATGCTGTACAGACAGGCAACCACAAATGTCATGAATTCATGAGTGCAACCAACCTGTCATGTCCAGAGGGTACAGGTTTTGATCCTGTACTCCCCAACCTCTGGCTTTCACGAGCTTTCTGCTCCTTCTACTGGGATAGTCACCGAGTCTCAGGGCATGTATGTATGATATAGACACCCATTTATAGATGACTACTTCACTGACACTTATTCCTCCCACTTTGGCCAGTTGTGAATTTCTGTGTTAGTCACCTTTACACCCCCCCCCACACACACATCTAGGCTCTGCATATGAGAAAAAATAAGTAGTATTTACCTTTGATGGGGTGCATGAGCTGCACTAATCTATGGTAGAAAGATAGGAGTTTATAGGGCAGTTCGAAACTTTGCCCGTTTAGCAGAATAATTAGTAATGGGGCTTATGAGTTTCCAACCATGGATTCTTGGCCAGATTACACTACAAGGTATACATTTCCTTTCATGGGGTAGACCTTAAATCCAATCAGAAAGTAGTTGGTTACTCCCATAACACTCCTGCCACTAATAATGTACTATGCTGATCATTATTGAGTTCATGGGGTCCACAGATGTGTTTGCCTGTCAATGCCCTTATTCCTCAAGCAGCCTGCAAAGCACTATAAAATCCAGCCATTGGGGAGGATGATCACTGGTTAGTACCAACTCCCTATGACCCCTTTGGCTCACAACTTGAGGGAGAATACTCACACTTGGATCCAGGCTTTTTTGGTAACCTATGGCTTCTGGAAGAAGTGTATTCATAGGATATATATGAAGTTTATAGAACAGAACGTTGTGAATTTTCTAACCATCCTTACTGTTATCCTACTCCCCTTTTCCTTCTGTGTCCTACCTTCCTATCCTTCTCAGTTAAGACTCTTTTTGGGGGGGTGGGGATGGGGAAGACTTATAGCTGCCTCAGAGAGAATGGTGGGCTCCACTTTCTGATTTCCTTTATTTTCCTTTGAGCGTTGAATCTGACCTTGTGGCTCTAATTCTGAAATAACTCTAAAAGATATACTGTCCTCTTGGGGGCTGAAAACCACAGCTAACATATAGGTTGTTGGCTCAGGAGTGACATGAATGGCAGTCTCAGATCTAACGCTCAATAGCATGTGTTACTGACCTTTTTGTAATTCTGGTTTCCTCACTTGTGAAGTGAGGATAGTGACAGCATCTCCCCCATTGCAGTTATGGGGCATGGGCTGACTGAACACATGGAATAGCACACAGAATACTTTTGACACCCAGTAAGTCCTAAAAGGCCCCAGACATGCCTGGGTCTGGACGTCCATCTCCCAGGCCTCCCTGTAAATGGAATTTGCCCAAGTCAATGGCCTTTAACTGGAGGAATAAATTGAAGTGCAAATTAGCGATAGAACATGAGTCCTCCTACAACTTTGATCTAGAAAATCTGTTCCATGTAAATATCTTTAGGGAATCTATGGAAAATATAATGTGGGAACTTCCCAGAAAAGGAAAAAATAAACTCGGATGGATTGCGAGTGACAACAAGAACACCCAACTTGTCTGATGTTTCAGGAGATGAAGCTTCATGTCTTTAAAACCCTCAGGAGATACACATCATCTGCACAGAAACTTAAATTATCAAGGAAGTGGATGAGTAACCTTCATCTCATCCCACGTTGGCCCTCTGAACTTGTTTATTCAATTTGTAGTTCCTGGCAAGGATAAACAAATTGTGGGTGGCTTCCTTTTGATGTAGCTGACGAACAGGTTCAAGTGGCAGCAAGGGGTTGGACATGCAGGGTTTCTGGCCTGTTCTGGGCAATGCCAGGTCCTGTAGAGGGTGCTTGTAAGGTCAGCAATGGAAAACAGACTTCACTTATTCCAGTTGTTTTTTTGGGGGGAGATTAATACCATCCAATGGCGGTCTTAGTCAAAATGACCTGATTTGTCTTGACTAACTGAATTAGATCAATTGAATTAGACTGACGTTTTAATGAGTTGATTAAAGCACCATTCCAGCTTCCACATCTCCCCCATGTGGTAGGCTTGAAAGAACCACTGCATTGCTGCTATTGCATCCTTTGTAGGTGGAAAATAAGACTCATAGGAGAAGGGCCCAGCCATGAGCCATCACCGGAGAGTGTCGTCAATTCATAATTTACCCTGGTCTTCAATTTTCCTTTTTCTTCACATTTGATTAGTTTTTGTCTCATCTCTCTTAGTAATAATTTGCATGTATGCATACTCTAAAGAAAACATTTGAGTATGCTGATAGTGAAAGCGTGTTTATTAATTTTGAAATTTATGTTTTACAGGTGAGCCCAGCTGTACTCTGGACTGAAGACACCCTTTAAATGACTGCCATGGAGAAACTACAGAACAGCTCTCACAGCTGACATTAGGCAAACGGAGCGAGCACTTCTTTTTATAAAGTGAGAAAATTCATTCGTGTATATACAGCTTGATAGGCAAATGAAAGATGGGGGAAAGCTGTGATTCTAGGAGTTCTCAAGAACATCTGCACTTTGTTTTACTTGATATGTAAGGATGATAGGAGAACATTCTAGCAAGACAAAAACTTGTAAACATATATATGCTATAAGTTTAGGTAGGTAATTTATAGCACAAGTCTTAGTTACATAGTCACTAACTGATGGGCAAAGTTATAAGACGAAATGAACCCATAAATTAATGAATTATTTAATCCACAGTGTGGACCTCCCCCCCCCATAACCAGTTCTGCCAGTTAGTCTATCACATCCAAGAGAAGAGCATTTAAAAGACATTTAAAAGGCTGTGCTTCAGGCTGATGGGGTTGTGTTTACAGGAAAAGGTGGATACGTAGACATTCTACTTCACATTGAGAAGGCAGACACTCACCTCATGCAACACACAGACTGCTCAGTGCAGCAGCAAAGAGGGTAACACCAACAAGTTTACGCTTGAAATACCCACCTGAGAAGGAAAAAGGAGATGGTGGCACTTTCCCTTTAAAGAATATAGTCAATACTTAAAATGAATAAGTTAAATCCATATTTATGAATCTTGAAAAGTATATGTGAAGTAACGAACATGCTTTGAAAGTTGATACTTATAAATGTAACATGTGACTTGTTCGTTGTAGAAATAGTTACGAGTGCATAGACCCCACTCCCTTATGCACCATATCCACATAGAAGAGACTGAAACTTACTGTCATGTTTTATTGTTAAATAAGCATATCTGATCACGTCAAATGTAAAGATATGGTATGTTTATATATTACTTTCTGTACTGCTCAGTTTCCTGAAAGTCCTTCAGGGTTTAAATAATAGTGCGATGTCTTGTAGTCTTACCCACATTTGCTTCACGTTCAAAGGGTGAAATCTATGAGAAGCCAGATCTGTCTTGACTGTTCCAAGGAGGACAAGGGACGACTCATTATCTTTTCTTGGATAGAAGAGATAGACATCTTAGTGCTGTCCCTGGAGAAGCCAGAGAGCTGGAGGACTTCTAGCTGACAGTTAACACCCCCCCCCCCAGAAACATTGCTTTGGGGAATTCAAGCAATGCACTGTTGTTTGTAAATAAACTCCAGCCTGACCTTTCATCCAAGTTTGTATGTGCTTGGGTGAGCCCAGACTAACTCCTCCAGTCCTCATGTTCCCCAGATTTTCCCAGCTGTGCCTTCAGATTTCTCTGTCTTTTACGTAAGAGTCTACCAATCTTAGAAAAAAAAATTTCATGACCTTTTAGCACAAAAGCATTTCAGAGTCATAGGATATGTATTCTGTCCATTTTTATCTCTCTGCAAACTTGGAATTAATTATTTTCCCAAGATTCCTCAGTGGTTTTTCTTCCCTTTCTTGTGGATGAGGACTGAACTCTGCTTGTCACAAGTGCTTATATGCAACAATAAATGACCTTTTATATAAAACAAAATGCAACACTCATACCTATAGATGGGTCATACGTTTATTTGATTTTCTTTCTGGGCAAGACTTCTAAAAGTGAGAAGTTTGGATCAAGAGATAGAAATGTTGAATTTCTTCTAGATATTGTTAAATGCCTCTTGATTGACATTTCACAATTACCCAGTTTCTCTGTGAGAACGTGTGTTTCCCCTACCTATTGAATTGAGTAAACTGTAGATTTTAGATTTTGCTAGACCTGTATGTTAAGATCATTTGCTTTTCTTTTTCTGAAAACTATGAAGACCTGGGCTGTTTCCCACTAGGCTACTAGCCCTTTCCTTCCCCTCCTGTAGGAGCACCATAGAGACTGAGGGGTGGGTTGGGGGTCAGTCACACCGGGAGCCTTGTAGTATCATCCTAATTTGTCCTTTGTGTTGTCCACCTGAAAATGTTTTTCTCTTATTGTGCCCCAACTTTTAAATTTTAAATTTAATTTACTCGCATACATATTTTAAAAGCCATCATGGGTTCATTTTGAATGCTGAGAACCCTGATTACTTTGGAGTCTATCCAAGCTTGTATTATGAAATAGGAACCTACTTTTATATTGTTTATTTTGCTCTTTATTTTAAAAATTCTAAGCTAAGATCTTATTAATCACAAATAATGATGCTTTCAAAATTTTTTCCAAATGAAATAAATTTAAAAGAATGATTTGAATGATTTATTCCTGGGCCTGAGAGACAGTTATTTTTTTAAATTTTTTATTAGATATATTTCTTTACTTACATTTCAAATGTTATTCCCCTTCCTGGTTTCCTATCCATAAACTCTCATCCCCTCCCCCTCCCCCATATGGATATCCCCCCATATATCCCCCTTACTGCCCCCATATTCCCTGCACTGGGGGGTCCAACCTTGGCAGGACCAAGGGCTTCCCCTTCCACTGGTGCCCCAACAAGGCTATTCTGAGAGACAGTTCTGAAGAGCACTAACCACTCTTCCAGGGGACCCAGGTGGGGGCTCACGACTGTCTGTAACTCTAGTTCCAAGGGCTCTTGCGTCTTCTCCTGGCCCTGAGGATGTAAGGCACACAACTGGTACATAAACATACATGCAAAATGCCCACACTCACTTTAAGAAAACAACAACAGCAGCAACAACAGCAACAGCAACAGCAACAACAACTCCTCTGTCCTCTCTTCGGTCTGAAATAGCATCTACACCATTTACATGTCCACCCAGTCCTTCTCTGTGTTGTTCTGTTGTTCTATCAACCTATGCCTAGCTTTCTCACCCATCTCCTGAGACCTAGCACCACGACGCTGAACTTCAGAAATTCCATCACGTGTTCTGACACCAGCATCTCCATGGTGACACCAGCCTCTACGTTTCGCCCTCAGTGCTTGCCTGTGTTTTTCAAGGGCTCTCCTGACTATTCTTCCCTGCTTTGGGTTTTTGTTGTTGCTGCTGTTGTTGTTGTTGTTGTTGTTGTTTACAAAGCAGAGGTGTGGGACCTGTTCCAATTGCTGAAGGCATGTTGATAATT
This sequence comes from Rattus norvegicus, assembly GCF_021556685.1. Classification (NCBI taxonomy): domain Eukaryota; kingdom Metazoa; phylum Chordata; class Mammalia; order Rodentia; family Muridae; genus Rattus; species Rattus norvegicus. The sequence goes on along the minus strand of NC_141548.1, from coordinate 22,247,754 downwards.
TTGACTGTATCATTTCCCCTAACGAATATTTAAGCTATGAATACAATTATGGGTGTGAAAGTTGGCAACCCTGGGTCTTCGGCAGTGTGCAGTTTGGCCTGAACTCTTAGCCTGGGATTTCAGTCTCCTGAGACGATATTCTCACACCCTTTTGCTGTTTGCTGAGCAGCCCTGTGATTCCAAGGCTAGCAATGTAGCTCAGCAGTAGAGCGCTTGCCTTGCCTTCTTAGGGCCTCAGGATTAGTCCTCAAGACCGGTAGAGAGCAAGAATGTCTTTGTCTAACAAGACTTTTCAGGTGTGAGGGTCACTTGTTCTTGCAGTCTCCAGCTGCAACCTCCACACATGTCAGCTATTGTGAACGGTGTACTCAAGGAGACCAGGGAGGCCTGAGTCCCCTCAGTTTAATGCCTTCCAAGACCCGTGGTCTCAGAAAGACCTAATACTATGTAGACATAGTAGCTGTTGTTGAGTTCAGGAGTAGCAGATGCCCTCGTTTTGAACCGAGCCGAAGCTTCTTCCAAAGATAGAAAGAACCTGGTACTAGTGGTAGAGGGAAGACTTATCATTCAAAAACTGCTGTAGTTCTGTAAATTATATGAATTCCTTGAATGGAAAAGTAGGCTTAACTGGAGGGGAGCAAGGGACAGTTAAAGAATGGGGTGTATGCTAAATTTGGTGTCCGTGTGCCATTTGGTGTCTGTTTGGTTCTTACGGATATAGGTTTCAGGAATTATTGACCCACCTGAGAAATGAAGGGAATCGGAGGCTATGAAGCTGGTCAAGGTGATTACACACAGCCCATCAGGCTCCAGGGAGGTTATTTTAGAATCATAAGTATGTGCTTTGGAAATGTGCCTGCCTCTAGAGTTTCGATGTCCTGTAATTATTTTTTATATTCTCCCTTATTTAGTTCACATTTTCAAGGTCAGTGATAAGCTACAAAAAAAAATCAAAAGGAACACAAAGATATTAACAAAAAAGTTTACGAGAAAATACTAAATCCACTTCAACTGGGTCAAAGGGAACTAGGGAATGGGACGGAGGCCAGGGTGTGGGCGTGTGTCTAGTTTTGAGTCATAGTGCAGTGCAAATCGACATGAAGAAAATCTACACGCACGGCCACTGCAGAATGAATTTCTGGGGACTCCCATTTTTCGGCTGATGGCTTGAACGATCTGTGCTTTGAACAGGGAAATTTGTTGCCTGTTGCAATCTACTTTGTGTTTGCTCAGCTACATGATTCTAAAACCGTGTTTCTCACCCGCTTAGAAGAACAGAAAAGCTGGACACTTTACAACATTTAGTATTATCAAAGAAGCAGTTTATAAATTAATATAAATCCATATTTGGGCAAATTCAGTTTGCTAAAGGAGGCAGAAGGTAATTGCCCTTGGGTGGCTTGTTGCTTGAACATCTAGTGGGAGATTTCACCTTGTTTCCACTCCATTCTCCTCCTTCCAGGAAGGATCCTAGCTTGCTTTCACTTATCGCGAGAAACTCTGGTCTGTGTAAACTATTCATCAGGTAATGGAATGAGTGGAGGCCTGGCCTCTCTTACCTGTTCACTTGTGCTTCTCAAGGGAAACAGCATAGAATGATGCTAATGTGCTAAAATACTTCCTAGAGAATGTATGATTTAAAAAAGTAGTTCATAAACCAAATATAATCTACAACATATACCACTTTTTAGAATGTTAACTGCAGCTGGGCATAGTGACCTGTACTTAAAATCTCAGTGCTCAGAAGGCTGAAACAAATTCAAGGGTAGCCCTGGGTACAAAAATAGATAGATAGATAGATAGATAGATAGATAGATAGATAGACAGATAATATAAAGTGTGAGTTACAATGTAACAATACTACCAAATGGTTTTCTCTAGTCATTCTTCTGAGAGAGACCTCCTCTGTCTTTCTACTATACTACAACTTCCAAAACTCTCAAGTAGGAACTTCCTTCCATGTAGATTTATGGTACTAATTAAAGTTCAGATGAATCTTGTCCAAAAGTACCCAGAGTGATTCATTCTTAACAGAAATTAAAAAAAAAAGAGTAGCACCAAATATGAGGGCCTGAGTTCATATTCCCAGAACCAACACACATAGACACACACAGAGGGAACCGTGCGTGCAGGAGCAGTGGTCCATGTCTGTATCTGAGCGCTGGGAGACAGAAACCCAAGGTTTCTGGGCCTTGTAGGCCAGTCAGTCTAAGACAAAATAGAAATTTCCAGATTCATCCAGAGACCTGTCTTGAAACAAACAAACAAAAACAAACAAGGTGGAGAATGATTAACAAAGATACCTGATGTTAACCTCTGGCCTCTGCAGACACACGCATACAGATATACACTCCCCACCCCAACACACATATGCACACACATGAATACCCCTTACACACACATACTCTAATGCTAAATAATGAGAAATGTTTATAGGGTTTGCTTTTGCAAGTGGAGCAGAGAGAGAAAAGAGGAAGAAAGGAATTACCTGGATCCTAGCTCTTGTGTTTGCCTAAACTCCTGTGGGACGGGGATCACGTCTGACTAATGCTTTGATGTGCCTCCTTTCCAGGAATACAGAATTCAAATGGAAAGTACGATTGGAACACCAATAACCACAGTTCTAGACAAAGGGGTACTTGAGTAATTTAAAAGCTTTTATGAGCTATTTTTTAAAAGAAATACAGCTGTACTATTATCAAGAACACAGAGTAAATTGAGTTAGCTGCCAACGAGAATTATCAAATTTTATTGGCTGCTGCTGATGTGAGTTTCTGCTGGAGTGTTAGGCGTGCCTTGACCTTTCAATCACATTAAAAGTCCTATCCAGTGTAAGTTATTTTTAATCTTAAATTTGAGTGTCTATGAAGTTCTAGCATTCTGATGATCATTTGGTCTGGAACGCACAGCATGAGGTAGAACAGAGAGATGAGTCTCTACCCAGAATCAGGCTACTGTGGTTGGTTTTCTCCTGGCGTGATGTGTATTCAGGGACATATAGATGGTTGAAGTTACAATCTTCTATTAATCTATCTTCCTGTTCATTCATTATTTTGTGTACATGCTGTGTGTTCTCATGTACATGTGTATGTACTTGTGTGTGAGAGTGTGTGCTTATACACACACATGTGAGTGCACATACACCTGTGCACGCACACACGTGTGTGCCCATGGAGGGGTTCATGTTGGGTCTCTTTTAAAATCAATTCCATTCTCTCTCTCTCTCTCTCTCTCTCTCTCTCTCTCTCTCTCTCTCCTCCTCTTCCTCTTCCTCCTCCTCTTCTCCTCTTCCTCCTCCTCCACCTTTTCCTCCTCCTTCTCCTCCTCCTCCTCCTCCTCTTCTTCCTCCTCCTCCTCCTCTTCTTCTTCTTCTCCCTCCTCCTCCTCCTCCTCCTCCTCCTCTTCTTCTTCTTTTTCTTCTTCTTCTTCTTCGTCTTCTTCTTCTTCTTCTTCTTCTTCTTCTTCTTCTTCTTCTTCTTCTCCTTCTCCTTCTCCTTCTCCTTCTCCTTTCTTCTTCTCCTTCTCCTTCTCCTTTCTTCTCCTTCTCCTTCTCCTTTCTTCTTCTTCTTCTTCTTCTTCTTCTTCTTCTTCTTCTTCTTCTTCTTCTTCTTCTTCTTCTTCTTCTTCTTCTTCTTCTTCTCCCTCCTCCTCCTCTTCCTCCTTATTGGAAAGTTTCTTTTTCATATCCTCCCCAGCTGACTTCACTGAATTTCTTTGAGACAGAATCTCACTGGACTTGGAGCTCATCAGTTACCTGGACTGCCTGCCCACACATCCCAGGGATCATCCTAGGATCACCTAGGGATCATCCCTGTCTCTGTCTTCCAAGCCCTAAATGCATAGTCTTGACAGCTCCCCAATGCCCCCATGGGCAGCCTGACTTGATTCAGTGACTGTAAACTAGAAATCTCTGGTTAGCCAACAGTCATCGGCCCTTATGCCTACAGTCTGCTCGGCTTCCTGACATGTTTACAACACCCAGAGAGCTGAAGAAAATCAAGTCAGGTCTTAAAGTAGTGACAAGAATGATGTAACTAGCCCTGAATGCCTTTCTTAAAAACTGGTCATTACTGGAAGGAAAATTAGCAGATTATGGAGGGAGGGAAGCCTTGGGCCACTGACAGCCCTTACGGTCCTGGGTATGTGATGCTGGATTGAGCTGACCCTGAACAGCTCACAGGCCCTCTAACCAGGCTACATCAGGGAGGAAGTCCATTCAGGGGAAGGCAGATATTGTGTAATAACTGAGAGCAATGGGCTGAATGGAAAGATTACTTCTATCTTTGCTACTGAACCTCCGCACTCTGCCAAGTATATTTATGCTCCTTGGCAAAGAACAGATTCTAATTTCTTGGCAAACCGTGCACGCAAGCAGCCTTTCCACAGTACCTAGTAAAAGATTCTAGTTTGTCCGAACTTATTTCACTGGGTCTTAAAGGATACAGTGGGGCGGATTTGGAGATCTACTTCCTAAATCTTCAGAGAGGAGAGGGTTCTTCACTAACAGAAGAGCGCTGGGCAGCTAACAGGAAGAGGCCTCTTCTGCAGAGATGTTTGGCTTGTGTCTGCCCCTCACATTCTTGCTGATTCTGAGACACAGACTGAGTCATTGTTCCACTTAAATGTGTGTGATACTTTCCAACCCGCCTTTTGCTTCTTCATAAATTTGGGCGCGTGATGGGCCTCCTCTTGTCCTTGTTTCTGTCTAGGGTGAAGGTGGCAGTGTCATTTCGGCCCTGTGAACTCACAGAGAGGACTAGGGCGAGCGATTAAGAGTCACTCAGGGCGAATGCCCTATGAAATGCTGGCCAGAGATCCAGGCATAAGTGAGCTCTTGGCACACAGCACCAAACAAAACTGACAGAAATGAAACTCTGGTTCCTGAAACTCCTTGCTTTCTCTTCTGAGAATGTGCTTCAACGTGGAAAAATGTTTTTACACTGTCAAACATGCTGCCTCTGACTACTGCCAGCCTACTTAGTCAGAGTCAGTCACTGTGATGTCCAGGACATAAATTTGTGGCCAGAGGCTTTGGACACAACTCTTCTGTTTGGGAGGGGAGAGTGGAGAAGAGGTAGAAAAGCACCAAGCTAAGATTTCCCTCCCGCTTTGGAATCCCCTAGGGTGACTTGTGATAGGCAGTCTCCTGTGGGTTATAAATACCCCTTCTTTGAGATTCTGCTACTGTTAACGAGGGTTTACATTTTTATAGTTTGAACTCCACTACTTTCATGAGAGAAGAAGTCTCACCACTTGGCCACAGTACTTCTACTCTTCGAAGTGGAATGAGAGTGGTGGATCTGTGGCACTTAGGACTCTTGTGTAGTTCCCAGGGAAGACATCATCCCTAAAAGCTCTCAAGAGCCCGGAGGGAAGAGCTCAGCAGTTAAGGACCCCTGATGATCCTGCAGAGGATCTGGGCTTGGTTCCCAGCACCTACACCAGGCAGCTTACAACTGCTAGTAACTCCCGCTCCAGAGGAAGTGATATCCCTTTCTGGCCTCCACAGGCATCGCTCCACGCATGTGTGCACACACACAATAAGGCTGATGGTGATGGCAAAGTAAAATAAATTATATACAGTTTTTAGAATACTCAGTATTCTAGGCAACTATTATCCAGGAGGTTTCACAGGTACATGAAAGTGTGTCTTGGCCCCCAGCGGTACAAATGGCAAACACAAAGAGCTGTGGGAACCTTCCTTTACCTGTAACCTGCAGGAACACAGGCCTGTCAGCCCGTTTCAGACTTCCACCCACAGCCCCACGCTTGTGGTATTGTTTTTTCTCACAGCAGCAACAGGAAACTGATACAATATTTACCTCACTGGTCTCTCCCACCGATGACTGGCTCTTTCTGCTCTAAAGTTCTCAGGAGGGAAACAGAACTACCACAGAGCCCCTAGCATGACTTGTTGCTGGTAAATTGGAAGTCACCTCCATCGGTTCTAACTCAAAACTTCAGATAACAATTCTGACCAGGTTGGCTTAGGTCAGGGTTTCCCCCGTGTGCTGGAAAAGGAGAAAAGAAACCCAAACAGGATGTCAGGTCACACGACAGCGTGTTTCCTGGCTTGTGCAAACGTGTTTCTACGTATCAACATCAGTATCTTCTCCGACCCTCATTCTTCGGAATAAAGAGTGGCTCTCTAGAAGTCAGCGGGGGTTGACGGCTAGTTTTCATTACAGATGTTAGTGTGAGATCTGTGGCTTTTTCTAGAATAAGGATGACTGTGCTGTGGTTTAGCCGTAAGAGCCATGTGTTAAAGGCTCACCCTCTCAGTGCTGGGAAGGAAGGTCCTTAAGTGGACCCTGATAGGTGGAAGTTAGATCACTGGGGATATACTCTTCAAACGGGCGTCGGGATCCCTGGCTGGGACCCTAGCACTTTTCTGTCTTACACTATTGAGCTATAACAGGTTCAAGCCACCATGGACCAGGTTTCTGGAATCTTCTCTCATTCGAAGTTGCTTAGTCACAGTGACAGGTCACTGGGTCATGATGTACTTGTGATTTCTTCATATTTACAGATGGTTTTTTCCTACTTCGGAATGAGTAAAGTTCTAATATTATTACTTTGTGTTTCTAATTAACTCTTCCAAGGGCAGAAAGGAGGGAGTGCATCTTGTCTATCGATGAGCTAATACAATCTGAGACCCACATAGCTACTTGGAGTCTGCCCTGTTTATAACAGGTCCTACCTAGGTGCCAAGCCCTGTACTAATCAAGTGGGACTAAGTTCCTGCCCACCAGAAATTTGCACTTTAGTACAGAAATTCTAGATAATGAGATGCGGTGATAACTTTCTGGTGTTTTCTGCCTTGGATGTAACTGTTCTTTCTAGTAAAAAATAAGTCACCAGTCTAACCAGACAGATTCTCATCTTAAAGTCCTATTTACAGCCATGTGGTATTTATAAATTCACAGTGATTCTTAGGAACAAACTTGTCTATTTTATCTCCTGGGTTAGGTTCAAGAGACCTAAGAACATCAAGTCAGAACTTCTTCAGTAAGCCTGCGTTAGAAAGAAATGTTTATTAATTGGGGGGGCAGTAGCCTATAAATGGAGCATTCTTTTTTTTCCTTTTTTTTTTTTTATTAATTTGAGTATTTCTTATTTACATTTCGAATGTTATTCCCTTTCCCGGTTTCTGGGCAAACATCCCCCTAATCCCTCCCCCTCCCCTTTTTTATGGGTGTTCCCCTCCCCATCCTCCCCCCATTGCTGCCCTCCCCCCAACAATCATGTTCACTGGGGGTTCAGTCTTAGCAGGACCCAGGGCTTCCCCCTACACTGGTGCTCTTACTAGGACACTCATTGCTACCTATGAGGTCAGAGTCCAGGGTCAGTCCATGTATAGTCTTTGGGTAGTGGCTTAGTCCCTGGAAGCTCTGGTTGCTTGGCATTGTTGTACATATGGGGTCTCGAGCCCCTTCAAGCTCTTCCAGTTCTTTCTCTGATTCCTTCACGGGGGTCCTGTTCTCAGTTCAGTGGTTTGCTGCCGGCATTCGCCTCTGTATTTGCTGTATTCTGGCTGTGTCTCTCAGGAGAGATCTACTTCCGGCTCCTGTCTGCCTGCACTTCTTTGCTTCATCCATCTTGTCTAATTGGGTGGCTGTATATGTATGGGCCACATGTGGGGCAGGCTCTGAATGGGTGTTCCTTCTGTCTCTGTTTTAATCTTTGCCTCTCTATTCCCTTCCAAGGGTATTCATGTTCCCCTTTTAAAGAAGGAGTGAAGCATTCGCATTTTGATCATCCGTCTTGAGTTTCATGTGTTCTGTGCATCTAGGGTAATTCAAGCATTTGGGCTAATAGCCACTTATCAATGAGTGCATACCATGTGTGTTTTTCTGTGATTGGGTTACCTCACTCAGGATGATATTTTCCAGTTAAAATGGAGCGTTCTTATGTGCAATCTCCACACATCACATTTAGAAAGATCTGGACTGTGGGCTGTAGAACCTCTTAACCAGCTTCGTTAGTTAGTTCTCATTTCTGTGGAGCAGCTTGGCTGTTAGAATACACAGCCCAGGAGATCAACAGCAGTCCCCTTGTACAATCAGTGAGCCTTAGTAACATTCTCCATTCGTTATCCCTCAGGAGACGCAAGCTGGCACCAGAGAAAGGCCTCAAATACAAACGGCTTGGAGGTGACTTTTACCCACCAGCTCCTAGTGTAGTAGTAAAGATAATCCGAAAAACTATGTTAGATACAATCTGCAGTGCTACGGCGTGTATCAGATTTAAGTCAATGAGCGCGTAAGTAAACTTCAGGTCAAGGGAAAGTGTGGAACCAGCCAGGGTGGGTAACAGAAGTTGCTCCTGGCTTTGTTGTCTGTTTGGCTTCTTCACAAGAACAGGAAGCACCTTTGTTCCGTTGAAGCACACACCATCCTGGGTGGACACACAAGGCTCTGTGGCATTGCACTGTCCAGGGATCTCTGAGTGGGGAGTGTCCCAAAAGTTGTTATTGTGTGGCCTCTTCAAAGATGTTAAACTTTAGCAATGTTGAACGCCTGTGGAACATCTCCCTGCCCCCTCTCTGAATGTGCGTCTCTCTCATCTGCCTCTCTCTGTTTCTCCATGTCTCTGTGTGTCTCTGTCTCTCTCTTACTCTTTCTCTCCACCTCTCTGTGTCTCTGTCTCTGTCTTTCTAATACACATACATAGTCAATTTTCTCATCATAGCAAAATCTGACTAGTCTTTGTATGGCTGTATCTTGTTTATTAATAATAAACCATTACTAAACGTTGGGTTATTTAACTCTAAAAGTGCCTCTGGGACACAAGCTCGGAAGACATATAGCAAAGACGTCGGCATCCACTGTTCAGAGCTGACAGACATCAACAGTGAGTTTTGTTGTCAGGTTTCTACGACGTCTACACTCGCAGTTAATGCGTTAAGAACATATACACGTGTCAGTTCATTCTACAAACCCGCCTGAAACGTGTCTGTTTTACTTGACACGGTTTGGGGGATATTTCCAAAGCAAGGCATTACATCTAATTCACCACTTTCACTGGCGTTAGATCTGTGTCTGATAAAATATAAAATGTGTTTGGATTTGCACTTTCCTGCTCACAATGAGGTTGAATCTACTTCATAACTTTTTCTTCTCTCTCTCTCTCTCTCTCTCTCTCTCTCTCTCTCTCTCTGTTGGCATGTTTGTTTAGTATCAGACTCTTCTGCAAATCCTCTGGTTGGTCCTCAGACCATTTTGTCTTTGTGTTGTTTGTGTTTTCACAAAGATTTGTGAACATTCTTTCTATGCCTTTTGGTACTATGCTTTTTTTGGCTACACTGATGACAAGCATCTTAAAAAATAATTAATGGCCTATCTTTTAACAGTCCTTGTGGTGCTTTATACTGTGCACAGCATGGCATTTTGATGCACACAGCGTATTACTCATTTTATGTAGTGAAATTCATATACCATAACCTTTACCACTAGTGAAATCCAGTTATCCACAGTGTTGCTCCATCGCCACCCCCATCTAGTTACACAACATTTCATCATTCAGAAAGGAAACATACTCACTAAGCACTTTGTCCCTCTCCTTCCTGCCAGGCTTCTGAAAACACGAATCCTCTTAATTGGCTGACTCTTGGTGTTTCACATAAATGGAACCATGTGACCTTTCAGGTCCAACTCCTTTCGCTCGCTGTCTTTTCTGGGTTCATTAAATTGTACCACACATTAGTACTTCCTTCCTTTTATGTTCCCTTTGTTAAAGGGGAAATGTTTATTGATTATGGTTGCCAACATCCCACTCCACGCTCAATTGACCTCCTTGCTTTTGAGCTTCGGTAAAGCATGGTGGAAGATCTGCTTACCTCTCAGAGACAGCAAAAGGAGTCCTGAGTCCTAATGCACCCTCCAGGGACCCACACAAGCTTATGGGGAATGTTTCATCTTCCCATCATAGCCTTCCACCCAGGTCCCCAAAACCTTATGTCCATTTCACAAAGCAGAAGAATTTCGTGTACTCTATGAGCCCACCCCATCCCCCAACACACCACAGTCTTACAGTTACAACATTATCCAAAAGCTAACTCTAGACTCTTGTCGGTGAACCCTGCGAAATCAAGAGCAAATTCATATTTGTACTGCACAGGGCAATAGGGCAGACATTTCCAATCGAAGTGTGAGACACAGGAACATGGAGAGTGGGCATGGGATGGAAGCAATACTGATATCCAGCAGGGCGGATGTTACATTCTGTTGCTCTGGCACATCTGGCCTTCAGGACACGTGGCATCATTGTGTGAGTTCCGAGGGACTTACTTGACAGCCTCCATGGCCTCAGGCTCCATGATTCTAAGCTGGGCTGACTTGTCCCCCACATCTTCTCTCAATGGATGTTCCATGTTCTCAGCATCTCTAACTTGCCAGGGTCTCCACTGTGTTTTAGCCTTCAGGCTTTTCCTGTCATGGCTTCTCGCAGGCACTAACCCTCACACACACTGTTAGGCTTCCCCATTCTTTCTTCTCTGGATGAAAGTCTCTGTGATTCCATACCTCCTTCATTCTGAATCCATGCAAAACCAGCATTACATGGCCAACACCGATGTCTGCCAGCAGCCTGACCAGTAGCCAGGCTCCCTGGGATTGTGGTGGCCTTTGAGAGCCTAGGTGGTAGAACATAGGGAACCATTTCTGTAGTTAGCCCTGTGTGTGTGCTCTTCTCAAAGCTCACTCTTGCAAATGATTTAAAACCTAGGATGGGCGGCATCTGGCCAATTCCTGAAGCACCCTTAAGACATCTTCCCTACTGTCAGAATGTTTAACGCTTGGCTCATTTTGATGTTCCTAATCTCTTTTTTTCTCCATCTTTATTAAATTGGATATTTCTTATTTACATTTCAATTGTTATTACCTTTCTCGGTTTCCAGGCAAACATCCCCCTAACCCTTCCCTCTCCCCTTCTATATGGCTGTTCCCCTCCCAATCCTCCCCCCATTACCTCCCTCCCCCCAGCAATCATGTTCACTGGGGGTTCAGTCTTGGCAGGACCAAGGGCTTCCCCTTCCACTGATGCTCTTACTAGGCTATTCATTGCTACCTATGAGGTTGGAGCCCAGGGTCAGTCCATGTATAGTCTTTGGGTAGTGGCTTAGTCCCTGGAAGCTCTGGTTGGTTGGCATTGTTGTTCATATGGGGTCTCAAGCCCCTTCAAGCTCTTTTAGTCCTTTCTCTGATTCCTTCAATGGGGGTCCCGTTCTCAGTTCAGTAGTTTGCTTCTGGCATTCGCCTATGTATTTGCCATATTCTGGCTGTGTCTCTCAGGAGAGATCTACATCCAGTTCCTGTCGGCCTGCACTTCTTTGCTTCATCCATCTTGTCTAATTGGATGGCTGTATTATGTATGGGCCACATGTAGGGCAGGCTCTGAATGGGCGTTCCTTTAGCCTCTGTGCTAAACTTTGCCTCCCTATCCCCTCCCAAGGATATTCTAGTTCCCTTTTTAAAGAAGGAGTGAAGCATTCGCATTTTGGTCATCCTTCTTGAGTTTCATGTGGTCTGTGCATCTAGGGTAACTCAAGCATTTGGGCTAATATCCACTTATCAATGAGTGCATACCATGTGTGTTTTTCTGTGATTGGATGATATTTTCCAGTTCCATCCATTTGCCTATGAATTTCATAAAGTCATTGTTTTTGATAGCTGAGTAATATTCCATTGTGTAGATGTACCACATTTTCTGTATCCATTCCTCTGTTGAAGGGCATCTGGGTTCTTTCCAGCTTCTGGCCATTATAAATAAGGCTGCTATGAACATAGTGGAGCATGTGTCTCTTGGCCCCAATTTTGTGGTTTCATTTTGGGTCAGAGGCAAGCATTTAGGATCTTTCTGTTCTCCTTTATGCTCCTAGTTCTCCCTGTTCAACTGACTAGAATTAGGTTGCAAACCTCCCGCCACATCCTGCATTCTGTGCTTTCTGGAAACTCCTTCCTCCAGATTAACTATTCCAATGCCTTGCGATTCAACCCGCTGGAGTTTCAGTGCAAGGACAAAATGTAGATAAGTGACTTGCCGGAATGTTCCATGAATGGTGCCCTGGTTCCCATCTGAAAACTCATGCACACACCTTTTTTTCTGCACCCCTGTTGGCATTATGGTCTTCTATGTCATTCCTTTCTACAGCTAAGGGAAATTGGCTTGCATGTGTAGAACATTTTTTAATTTTGTTTGTGTTTTTAATTTGTCCATCACTTAACAGGTTTAGGCTGTTTCAGGCTGATGGTTATTGTAAATGGTGTTTCTACGAAGGCTGACACAAAGGTATCTGTTTCAGTCCCTGTTTTCAATTTCTGGGAGTCACACCTAATGGAAATGCTGCATCATATGGAATTCCACTCAGTGTTGTGAGGACTGTATTCTGTAGTAGGCACGTCAGTATTTTATTTTTAACTTTTTATCTTGCTTGCCACTCCCCCAAAATGTTTACAGACCAACTTAAACCCCGACAGTTGACTTTCAGTGCAAACTGCAGGATGCTGGTCCAAAGCTACATGGCTATGATGAGGAGTTACAGTCTGGCCAAAGATCTGTGTCCATGGTAAGAAGTTACAGTCCAGACTGTAACAAGCTTTCTGCTCTGCTCAGCATCACTCGGACTTAGATGAGTATGGACTGCTTTAAAACTTATTTATTTCTTCACAAACACATACACACATATGTATATACATACATACATATATATGTATACATATATACATACACACATACACACACACACACACACATATATATATATATATATATATATTCCCTCATTATCTTCTCTTCTCCTCTTCCCTTTTCCATGGAACCCCAAACAAAACCATGTCCTATTTTCATGATTTGTGTGTTTGTGTGTGAATGTGTGATTGAGAGTGTGTGTGAATGTGTGTGAGTGTGTATGTGTGAGTGTGTATGTGTGAGTGTGTATAGTGTGTGTGCATATGTGTGAATGTGTGTGTGTAGTATGAGTATGTGAGCATGTGTGAATATGTGTGTGTATGAGAATGTACGTGTGTGTGCATAGGTGTGAATGTGCATGTGTGTGAATATGTGTGCATGTGCTTGGTGTTTATATGTAATTTGATTCTTTTTTGTGTGTGTATATATGTGATCATGTGTGTGTGTGTGTGTGTATGCCTGTGGGTATATACACGCATATATATGTATACTTCAGTGTGTCCACAGATGCTCTCCACCATTTTTTTTTCATTTTTAAAATTCACTTTACATCCCGATCGCCGCTCTCTTTCTCCTTTCTTCATAGTCCCTCCCTTACAAATCTCTCCCCTATTGTTCCTTCATCTTTTTCTCAGAGAAGGGAACCCCCTTGGGTATCGCCCCCCGGGGGGGACATCTAGTCTCAGCAGAGCTAAGGGCATCATCTCCCACTGAGACCCAACCAGGCAGTCCAGTAGGGGGAAGAGGATCCAATGGCAGGGAACAGAGACTGAGACAGCCCCTGCTCCACTTGTTAGGAGACTCACATGAAGACCAAGTTGGATATCTGCTACAAATATGTAGGGGGCCTAGGTCCAGCTACGGCACGCCCCCTGGTTGGTGGCCCAGATTCCGTGAGCCTTTATGGTCCCAGGTTAGTTGACTCTGTGGGTCTTCTCGTGGTGTCCTTGTGTCCTTGACCCCTCCAATTTGCGCACTTCTCTCCCTGACTCTTCCACAAGACTCCCTGCACGCCATGATTTTTGAGACAGGTCTTTCACTGAACCTGGAGCATGTAAGTTTGTCTAGGCTGGTTGGCCAACGAGCTCCAGGGTCCCGCTTGTCTCCCTCTCTCCAGCAATGGGGTCACCGACACGAACCACATATGCACCCTTTGTTTGTGTCCTGGAGATCTGCATTCAGGTCCTCATGCTTTTGTGCCAACCACTTGACTGACTGAACCATCTCCCAAGCACCAGTCTTCGTTCTTAACAACAATCCGTGAAGGTTGGACCCTGCCACACCCTGTGGATGTCTACTTTTCATTAAGATATTATTGTAAGTACATTAGTGAGTATAGAGTTGGTATCTGGTGTGATTTTAAAAATTGCATTACAATTTATCCTGTCTACAAGAAATGTAGGGATGGGGGATGGAGCAGAGACTGAGGGAATGGCCAACCAATAACTGGTCCAACTTGAAACCCATCCCATGAGCAAGCAACAATCCCTGACACACACACACACACACACACACACACACACACACACACACACAGACACACACATACACACGCACACATACACACACACACATAGACACATACACGCATGCACACACGCACACATACACACATACACACACATACACGCACACATACACACACAGACACACACATAGACACACACACACAGAGACACATACACGCACACGCACATACACACACACTGTTAGGCTTCCCCATTCTTTCTTCTCTGGATGAAAGTCTCTGTGATTCCATACCTCCTTCATTCTGAATCCATGCAAAACCAGCATTACATGGCCAACACCGATGTCTGCCAGCAGCCTGACCGGTAGCCAGGCTCCCTGGGATTACAGTGGCCTTTGAGAGCCTAGGTGGAAACCATTTCTGCAGTTAGTCCTGTGGGCATGCTCTTCTCAAAGATTGGTCTCTTATTTTTCCCTTAAGATTATTATTGTTGTAGCTCTCACATTGAGATTTTGTAGTAATTTTAATTAATTATGTAACAGAGTATTAAGAATAGTCTGTTATGTTGCAGACAGGAGTCTAACATGTTGGTCTCTGAGAAGCTCCACCCAGCAGCTGACTCAGACAGATGCCGACACTCACAGCCAAACAGTGGATAGTGCTTGGTGACTCTTCCAGAAGAATAGGAGGAAGGATTGCAGGCCCTGGAAGGCATGGGACCTATATAAAAAAGACCAACAGAGTCAACTAGCCTGGACCCTTGGGGCTTTCAGAGACTGAACCACAAGCAGAAAAACACACATGGGCTAGACCTAGGTCTCCCCACCCATATGTAGCAGATATGCAGCTTGGTCTTCATGTGGGTCCTGAACAGTTGGAACGGGCTATCCCAAAAGCTGTTGCCTGTACGTGGGATATGTTCTAGAACCTGGGTTGCTTTGTCTGGCCTCAGTAGGAAAGTATGCATCTAGCCTCATAGAGACTTGATGTGCCAGGGTGGGGGAGTTCCAAGAGGGGTTGTTCCTTCCTGAAGAGGAGAAGAGGAGGAGTGATGGAAGGAAAGACTGTGGGAGGGGGCAACCAGGAGGAGGGGCACGAGGGGGATGTAAAGTGAATAAGTAAAAAAACAATTAATTAAAAAATAAAAGATTGAATTTAATAACAGATAATGATTTTGAGTATTTTTCAGATCCTTGTTGGTAACTTAATATGTTTATTAGAGAAATATTTGTTCAAACACTTTCCATTTAAAAATGAACTCTCTTTCTGATGGACTGTAAGTGTCCTCAATGGTGGGCACTTCAAATATATAAGTGTTTCTCTGAGCTTATATACTTACCTTGAAAATTCATTATAGCTTTTGATGCACAAAATTTTCAAATTTCGATGTACCTCACTTAATTTATTTTTTACCTGTGCTTTTGATGTTATATTTAAGAAACAATTTCTGATTCAAAGTTATAAGGATTGGTCTTTATTTTCCACTTTTATTATTTTAGCTCTCATATTTAGATATTTTATTAATTTTAATTAATTATGACTTATAATTTCTCACTCATTTGCACACATTCTCTCCATTTTAAAGACTAGTGTTTTGGCTGCGAGAATGGTAGAGAAGTTTCAGAATTCATGACCATCTTTTTACTTTCCGCATGGCATTTTTTATTGTGACAAGCATTACATTTTTATGTAATCTCATATGTATCTCATAACTCACCATGTGTACATATTGGTTTTGTTTAAGACATCTTTATTATCTGAACTCTTAAGCTCATTTGCCTATATTTTTAATATTTTCTTTGCCTTGTGTCAACATGATTTTGGTTGAAAGTACTTTCATGTATGGTCAAGTAGAGATCTAATTACTGTTTCCTGCACAGACAATTAATAGTCTCAATGATGTTTATTAGCTTTTCTTTCCTAATTTGTAAAACTACTTCTGTCATATAATAGTCTCCTGATATGGTAGCCTTGCCTCAGGATCCATCTAGTTATACCTTTTCTAGAACCATTAACCAGCTGTTCGCTGTAAGTCTTAGTAGGAGTTGTAGTGTGCCTAGTGTGGCAAGGCCCACCTCCTAACTCTTCAAAATTGCATGGTAGACAGAGTAATGTCCCCCGTTCGGTGCACGCCTGAGTCCCAGCTCTCTTAGTTTACACGGGAAAAGGCACTTGCAGGCATGTGAGACAGAGAGAAGTCTGGGTTATCCAGGTAGAGTCAATACTAATTAGAGAAACGATCGGGAAAAAAGGAGAGTCAGAGCCAGAGCAGAGATGTGATGATGGAACAGAGGCCTTAGAAATATGGCAGTATCTTGAGGAATGCTGCCAGCCTCTGAAAGAAGAGGGGGATTCTGGGAAAGCTTGAGATCAAGTACACCAACAATAAAAATCCTTGTAATTAATTGTTCTGCTCAGCCAAGTGCCTCAATCATATACATCAATCATATCACGTTGACTGATAGAGTCTAATGAGAAGATGTAATTTGAAGGATATTTCTTTTATTCACCCTTGGATACCCTGTACTCCAGACTCCTCCATCACAGTTGTGTTTGCTTTTCCTTCCTTTTCTTATTAATGTAAGGTAACAGATGTTTACAATTCTTTAGACCTGTATGACAAGTGATGGAGAATTGAGCAGAGTGTATTTTTTTTATTTTTGTTCACATGTGCAAATAATGGCACTCAATTTATGTGTGATCTGACACTGCCACCATCTTTAAATCCACTTTGCAAAGCTACGAGATCTAAAAGCTAAAACCACTTCATTTTCATAGGATGTTCCCATAGAAGCCTGTAGAAGCATCCTTTTAACTGTAACACGCACTTCTGGAGGTGAAATCCCTTAGTGGACACGTTCATTTACTCACATTTAAGGTGAAGTGCACAGTCAAAAGTCAAATGGCCTCTTCATTCTCGAAGTTTAGGCTCTCATGCTACGTGCTGGCTGATTTGTTTACTTTTGTGTTTAACTTTTAGCCAAAACTAGACACCCATGTTGGTCCTGATTCTTTGTTAAGGATTCCTCACTCCAGGCTATAACTCAGAGGTCCAGCCTTTGCCTAGTGCGTGCAAGACTGTGGGTTTGCACCAAAATAAAAAAAAGCCCAAGGATTCATCTCTTGAAATAGTCTGAATGAAAAATAAGACTTCTGGCTGAATGGTGGTGCTCTTTTAATCTCAGTGCTTAGAAGTCAGAGACAGGCAGATCTATGAGTTTCAGGACAGCCAGAGACAGAGACGGAGACAGAGACAGGGGAGGGGGTGAGGGGAGAGAGGGGAAAGGGGAAAAATGGGAGAGGGAAGAGGGAAGAGGGGAGAGGGGAGAGAGAGAGAGAGAGAGAGAGAGAGAGAGAGAGAGAGAGAGAGAGAGTGAGAGTGTTAGTTTCTGGCCTTGATTTTTATTTATGTCAGTACTTTGACATTTTTATCTGAATTCTTAGGAAATCCAAGCTTCAGAGTCTAACTCTAGCCCCCCAGTGGGTTGCTCTTTGGCAGAAGAAATAAAACACTTATCAGATGTCAGTTTTATTTTGCCTGGAGAAAAGTTCATGGAAAATAATGGGTTTAAGTATAATGCCATTATTTCCAAGATGTAATTTACACTCTGAGAAACATTACTGAAACATGCAATTCTGTGGCCGACTAAGCTAACTTTCTTGTGTCACGCTCTTCTGAATTAAGACAGTAGAATAAATTCAGGGATGAGCATCTGACCAAACCAGGGCTTTGTTTTGCTCCCTGCTCTTATTTAAAAGCTGGCTGCTGTTTGTGCGATCATCCACCAGAGAAAAACAACCAGTCCGAAGTTATTTTTCTGTCTATATTAAATTTCCTATTTATAGACTGGAGCCAAAGTAGAATTTTGCAGGCACTGATGAAACGCTCATTTTATTAACACAATTAGCACTTTGAGATCTAGAGTTTGGTACCGAATGGGTGAATTCTTTGCAGAAAGGTTTTTAAAAATACATATTTTAAAGACATGTCTTCAGAACAACACACAGAGCCTGGCTGCTCTTAGGCCTTCTGGTTAGTTGTAGCGAAGGGTTACAAACACGAATGGTCAGAGAGTTCAACTGATTTTGTTTTCGTCGTGATCATAGTAAAAAGTCTGGCCCTCAAAGACTTGTAAATAGACTCTGTGCACTAGAAACAGCCAAGGCTCGGCAGAGTGGAAGTTGAGTTTCTCGAGCCAGGGTGGCGGGTATTCTGGTTTGATTTCTCTTGTTGTGATAATATACTTGTAGGGGAGGAAAGGGCTTTTTGGCTTACATTTCCAGATCACAGTTCATTATTGAACAGAGTCAGGAGAGGAATCTAAGCCTCACTCACGCTCATGCCTGGCTAGCTTCTCATACAACTGAGGACCTGCTGCCCAGGGAATGGTACTGTGCACAAGGGTTCGTATCTTCTTACATCAAATGATAATCAAGACGACTCGTCCCCAGGCATACCCACAGATCAGTCTGCTCTGGGCAATATTTCCTGTGACAGTTCCTTCACAGGTGACTCTTGACTGCGTCAAGCTGTCGGTTCAAGTTAACTAAGATGTCAAGGTTTCGCGAACTGAGACGAGAAGACGGGCAGAGCCAGCGTATGCTGCCGTGTCTGCTGGGGAGCTGGGGGCCTTACCTGGGGGATGTTGGGAAATGATGGTGTAGGGAGCTAATGAGTTAAGAAGGAACTGGTTTTGGGGTAGCAGAAAGACCCCCTACTCCTCCAGGTGCAATAGAGTGGGGTGTTACTCTTGGAAACCTGTGTCAGAAGAAGGGGGGGGGAAGACCTATAAGATTAAGGAAAAAAGCACAAATAAAGTCTGCAATTAATGTGTAATCAAGAGCTTCATGACAAAGTCTATGTTGAGGGCCCCTTCTCCTTTGTGTTAACTGCACTGAAGCTTCCTTCTCTCTCTTCTCCCTCTTCCTCCCACTCCTCTCTTTCTCTTAGCAAACGTAGCAATAGCGCTTTCCCCCACAAACCTTTGACCTTGATTAAAAATTAGGGTTGTTTGTTTCTAAACGTGGTTGGAAATTAGATCCGCCCATTTGTTCACTCAATAAATATTTATTGAAAATCTACTGTTTGAAACAGTGTTTTAATCGCAAATAAATAAGGCCCGCCATTAGAGAGTCTTTTATTTACTCAGAGAGAAGGATGATGAGCCTGCACCACGGAGACGCACGCATGGTGCCAGGTCCTGAGAGGGACGGTAAGGATCGTAACAAGTACACAGAGTGAAGGTGGGAGGGAGCAATGGGAATACCTTATAGAGCTATTTTCTTCTCCATGCAGGCCCAAAATATTATTCTCTGTCGAGGTGACACTGAGTCAAGGCCTGAATAAAATGGAGAGCGAAGGCTGAGGACTGCCTGGAGGAGGAGGCGTTGTTCTGGGATGGCATGGAGATATGTGGTACAGTTGGTCCAGTCATTACTTGCTTGGGTATTTCTTACTGTGAGCTATTTTCAGTGAACTATAACCACCTTTGACTTCAAGGCCTCAGAGCTTCTGCTCCCACAAATTGTCGTCTCACCCCCACGTGTGCGCAACCACAGCCCCAGCACGTACACAAGATAGTTTTCAAAGGCTAATGGCTCTTTCTTTCCTAGGGAGATGGGATGCCTTGTGTCTGTGGAAGCTGAGCTGAATAGGAAATAAGGTTTAAAACAGCCTTTCTGTAGCTAAGGAAGAAGCAGCCTGAGACAGTTGTGGAACCCCAAGGCTCAAGCAGCTGTGTAAGGATCTGGGCCTCTGGTGGTCACGCTGCCAGTTTTCCTTGGTACAGAATTCTTCTCTGGTATGGGACCTACAATTCTCAGTAAGTCTATACTGGAAAAAAAATGCACCGTGATTTCAAAACACTGTGTATACGTTGAAATATCAGTTCCTAGCTGTGAGTGTATTTGCTTTTTTTCTCTGCTAGGATAGGATGTTGTGGATATCAGTCCTTGAAGCCAAACTTTCATGTCTTAGTGCTTAGCTTGACTTACTTGTGAGCGGCTAAGCTGGACAAAGCTAACAGTCTTTAGGAAATCAGCTCCGTGGACCACCTCACGATTTTGTATATACTCACTGCTTTATAACTCAAAAGCCAAACATTGTTGGACACTAACTAACCCAGGGCCTTGCGAGATGGCTACTGAATAAAGTGCTTGCCACAAAAGAATGAAAACTGGACTTTGTGTGCCTGGAACCCATGTAAAAAGCCAGGCAGTGAGGCACTTGCCTGCTCCCTGCACTCAGAAGACAGAGAGAGACAGAGGACTTCTGGAGCAAGCTGGATGGGCCAGAATGGGCTAGCTCCAGGTTCATTGAGAGACCTCGTGTGCTGGCTGGTTTTGTGTGTCAACTTACACAAGCTGGAATTATCACAGAGAAAAGAGACTCCATTAAGAAAATGCCTTCATGCTTGCTGACTGGAGCCTGATATGGATGTCTCCTGAGAGGTTCTGCCAGAGCTTTACTGATACAGATGAGGATTCGTGTAGCTACCTATTGGACTGAGCATGGGGACCTCGGTGGAGGAGTTAGAGAAAGGACTGAAGGAGTTGAAGGGGTTTGCAACCCCATAGGAAGAATAACAATATCAACCAACCAGACCCCACCAGAGCTCCCAGGGACCAAACTACCAACCAAAGAGTACACACGGAGGGATCCATGGCTCCAGCTACATATGTAGCAGACGATGGCATTGTTTGGCCTCAATAGGAGGAGAAGCCCTTGGTCCTGTTAAGGCTTGTTTCCCCAGTGTAGGGGAATGCCAGGGCATTAAGGTGGGAGTGGGTGAATGGGAGTAGGAGTTTCTTCATAGAAGCAGGGGGAGGGGGAATTGGAGAGGGGGCAAGGGAATAACATTTGAAATACAAATATATAAAATATCCAATAAAAATGAAAATGGACACATTAAAAAAATGCCTCCATGGGGTCTAGCTGTAAGACATTTTCTCAATTAGTGATCAAGGAGGAAGGGGCTAGCCCATTGTGAGTGACTAGTAGTCCTGGGTTCTATAAGAAGGGATGCTGCTGAGCAAGCCAGGGGTAGCAATCCTGTCAGCAGCACCCCTCCATGGCCTCTGCATCAGCTCCTGCTTCCTGACCTGTTTGAGTTCCAGTTCTAACTTCCTTTGGTGATGAAGAGGAAAGTGTAAGTTGAATAAACCCTTTCCTCCACAACTTGCTTCTTGGTCATGGTGTTTCATCACAGCTATAGAAACCCTGATTAAGGCACCTTGTTTCAGTAAGTAAAGTGAAAAGTGACTGTGGAAGTCACCTGATGTCAACTTCATGTCTCTACATATATGTAACGAACAAGTGTACATACCTACACAGGTGTGAACATACACACACACAGCACAAACATATACGTATGCACGTGAACATACATATATGCACACATTACACATACACACACTAGTCTTTCTATATCTATAAAAACCATGAACTTTTTATCTTCCCCTGCAGGAAGTAAGTCTCCTGATTCATCTTTAAATATTTTTTAATGCTGAAACTATCATGAGCTTGCAAAAGCATCAAGAGCACCAGACACAACCTTTCCCTCTGAATTACTTGAGACTGGGTTCTGGACCCGATACAGAACCAGCACGAAGACATCAGAGTGTTTTTCCAAGGATACCATCCTATATTAGCATGACACAATAACCAACGTTCGGAGGTCAAGATGGGCATGTTACCATTTAGTTCTCAACCCATCTACGTTTTTCTAATCGTCCTAACCTTGCCCTTCCTAGTAACAGGATCTACTCCAGAGCCACTCACAGCTGCTCACTCTGACCCGTTAGGAGAAGTTATGTCTAGACTAGTTCTTCAACTCTCCTTGACTTTTATGGCTTTTGACTCTTGACAATCATAGGGCGGGCCATGTTGGTCTTTCTTCATGATACTGTGATGGGTTTTTGACAGATAGAACCCTCACAAAAGTGAGACCGGGGCTTACAACCTGTAACCCCCTGGCTCACAATTTCAGTGTGTCCATCACTGATGATGATACTTGGGTCCCCTGTCTCCATCTGAGCCTGTCTGCATCTCGCTGTCTGTTTTCTTGCCATTAGCAAGTGTATGATCATCAGATATTTTCACTTCAGAGTTTACCTTTGTTTGTGTGAAGTCGCGGTTTTCTACATCACTCACATTCATAATCTGTTAACATCCCACATCTTGAGGTTTGAGTTTGCACTACTTTGGTTGTTGAGGATCCCCCTGAGTCTGGTGTCAGTGTTCTTGTGATAGGATCATTTCTGTCATTGGATTCCTCTAAAGTTTCTTGAAGAGTACGATATTAAAATTTGTTTGACTCTCTTCCTGGAATCAGCTATTTTAATGGAACTCTCTTATTTTCTTTAGGAAAAAAGAACCAATATGCAAATACAGAAGCTGGTACATTGGGTTGGGGGAAAGGCTTGTAAATTTCACGTTCTCTTGGTGGATGAAGGCAGAGAAGACACATGTGTACTTATTTCTGTATTTTGAAAAGAAAAATACAAGCTAGATTCAAGCTGCTGCTTCCAATCCAGTCCCACAGTATTCATTCTTATTTCCTATTTTCATCTGCGACATCTGCTTTCTGTTCTCCTTCATATGATGGCCTATTTGTTCAACCCAGCTACATGACCAATCTCTCATCACCTTGTGGTCTTTCTTTCCACACCACCTTCTTCCTGCTCATGTTGTTGGCCAAATTTGAGCCTCTCTAACTGCCCTACACAGGCATCATTCTTGTGCTAGATGGGTCCTGATGGCCCAGGGCAGGCTTCCTACATCGGATCTTTCACCTTGCTCAGGCTTACAAGCCCAGTCATAGAGCTACCCCTTGCACACGTTTTACCCTCACACAGGTTGTGAGATCCCACACTATTTTACCCCTGTGCAGAACTCCCCCTATTCACCTGATGCTAACCTCATCTCTGACCAGGGAGCCTCTTTCCTTTAGGCTTCTACATCCTGATGCCACCCCGCCCACCCCATTTTGGTCTGGCTCCTTACAATGAGTAATTGCATGGGTAATCTCCTCACTCTTCAGGCTTTGATACCCCACTGAAGCCTTTTCTATAGGTTTATGCTGTTATGCTTCCACCATGGCTCCATATTCTCTTCTAACCACAGCACTCCTGCATCCAGACACATCTTCACCCTGTGTGGGCTCTGCCACCTGATGTCAGGCTTCCTGCATGGGCTTCTCCTCTCCTGAGCTCCTACATACCCCAGTGGCAGGCCTAGTCTGCCTTCCCCTCTGCACACAAAGGGAGAAAGAAAAGAGAGGCAGAGGAGAAATTACTTTGAGTTCGTAAGAGATTAATAGCGATCGTACTCTTGACAATGGTTTATTCATTTATTCACTCAAAACATTTAAGATAACCCAGTCCACATAAGCCCTATCCTATGAACTACAATATAAAATTGTGTCTTAGGTGCTATTTTGACAGAGATAGACCAGGTTCATTTCCAGAATGTTTCTATTCCAGAAGTACAGGGAGAAAGAATGTCGTGGTAGACCTCTGGCTGGTGGAATCAGTAGAATGTCCCCTGAGCCTGGAATTAGAAACTAGCTTTCATGCTTTGGGTTTAAAGGGATGAGCTACTGATCTAGTTGCATGACTGAATTATCTTTTTTTTTCCGTCTGTAAAGTGGAGAAAGCATGCACCTCACAGTGCCATTCTGAGGGTTGGGATTCAATATCCACAACACTTAAACATGGCATCAGATCCTTTTCACAGTATGCTTAGAGGGACTTCCTGGCTTACTTCTTGTTTTAAAGGGGAGCACACCAGGATGTAGCTATTGTGCTTACCTGCATGCATATAATCTGAGCTCCACCTCCCGCCCTGCATAAGGCTGGATACAGGGATACGAGCCTGTAACCCCATCGTTCGGGAGGTATGGACAGGAGCATCAGGACTCCAAGGTCATCTCCAACTGCATAGGGAGTTTGAGGTTATTGTGGGGTAGAATTTTAGGAAGGGTTCACAGAAGGTTTCTATGGGTGGAGGATATGAGGAAGTTGGAAAGCAAACCATGGCTGTCTACAAGAAAAGCTGTTGTTGCCAGAAGAAAAAACAGCCACAGTGTTTCTGGGTGTGTTGCACAGAGGTAGAGGTGGCTGGGGACTTTTAGAATGAGATGGGGCAGGAAGGGAGGTGAGAGGAGAAGGAGGAGAGAGACAGACAGACAGACAGAGAGAGAGAGAGAGAGAGAGAGAGAGAGAGAGAGAGAGAGAGAGAGAGAAATAAGATGCAGAGCAAAGTTACCTGAGCCTTCTCCTTCACCGTTTGGCCCTAGCTTGGCTTTCTGGATTAACCTTTCAGTGTGCTGTGCATAGAATACCACTATGCCTCTCCCAGGGTGATGGGTCTCCTACTTAAGATTTATATTATGAAATATTCTATTTAGTATTGTCTTAATACATTCAATAAATAAGCTGAACACTTGACTTCATTGTTTGAGGATGCCATTAATACTGATAACAACCACATTTCCAGCATACTATATGTCAGGGTTTCTATTCCTGCACAAACACCATGACCAAGAAGCAAGTTGGGGAGGAAAGAGTTTATTCAGCTCACACTTCCACATTGCTGTTCATCACCAAAGGAAGTCAGGACTGGAACTCAAGCAGGTCAGGAAGGAGGAGCTGATGCAGAGGCCATGGAAGGATGTTTCTTACTGGCTTGCTTCCCCTGGCTTGCTCAGCTTGCTTTCTTATAGAACCCAGGACCACTAGCCCAGGGACAGCGGCATCACGCACAATGGCCTGGGTCCTTCCACCTTCACCAATAGTTGAGAAAAATGCCTTACAGCTGGGTCTCATGAAGGCTTTTCCACGACTGAGGCTCCTTTTCTGTGATAACTCCAGCTTGTGTCAAGTTGACACACAAAACCAGCCAGTATACTATATCATTGCAACTATCATGTATCACTGTAACATCCTGTGGAAAACACAGAGAAAATCTTAGATGGGGGCTGGCGATGTATCTCAGTGGTCTACTGCTTGCCTAGACCATCAGTCTCTGGAGTTGATCTCCAGTACTGGAAACTGCAAAGCTTCTGTAAGGCAAAGGACCCTGTCAATAGGACAAAATGGCCACCAACAGATTGGGAAAAGATCTTTACCAATCCTACATCTGATAGAGGGCTAATATCCAATATATACCAAGAACTTGAGAAGTTAGACTGCAGGGAATCAAATAACTCTATGAAAAATGGGGTAAACAAAGAATTCTCAACTGAGTAATATCAAATGGCTGAGAAGCACATAAAGAAATGTTGAACATCCTTAGTCATCAGGGAAATGCAAATCAAAGCAACCTTGTGATTCCACCTCACACCAGTCAGAATGGCAACAGATGCTGGCAAGGATGTGGAGAAAGAGGAACACTCCTCCATTGTTGGTGGGATTGCAAACTAGTACAACCACTCTGGAAATCAGTCTGATGCCTCCTCAGAACATTGGACATTGCACTACCTGAGGACCCAACTATACCTCTCCTGGGCATATACCCAAAAGATGCTCCAACATATATCAAGGACACATGCTCCACTATATTCATAGCAGCCTTATTTATAATAGCCAGAAGCTGGAAAGAACCCAGATGTCCCTCAACAGAGAAATGGATACAGAAAATGCAGTACATTTACACAGTGGAGTACTACTCAGCTATTAAAAACAATGACTTCGGGAAATTCTTAGGCAAATGGATGGAACCAGAAAATATCATCCTGAGTGAGGTAACTCAGTCATAAAATAACACACATGGTATGTACCCACTGATGAGTGGATATTAGGCCAAAAGCTTGGAATACCCACAATACAACTTATGGACCACATGAAGCTCAAGAGATTGGAAGATCAAAGAGTGGATGCTTCAATCCTACTTAGAAGGGGGAACAAATTAATCAAGGGAAGTAGAGGGTGGGAGGGACTTGGGAGGAAGAGAGGAGGGGAAGGGGAAAAAGAGGTGCAGAATCAGGTGTGGGAGGAGATGGAGAAGTATTGGGGGGGTCAGGAAATTGAACAGAGGTGTGTGGAAATGGAGAATGGGGAATAGGGATAGCAACCAGAAAGTCCCAGATGCCAGGAAAGCAAGAGCCTCCCAGGACCCCACAGGGATGACATTAGCTGAAATACCCCACAAAGGGGAGGGAGAACGTGTTGAGACCATATCCAGAGGTTAGGCATAACCCCCTGGTTGAGGGATAGGGCCACCCACCCATCTCCAAAATTTTAATACAGAATTGCTCCTGTCTAAAGGAAATACAGGGACAAAGAGTGGAGCAGAGACTGAAGGAAAGGCCATCCAGAGACTGCCCCACATGCAGACACCAAACCCAGTCACTATTGCTGATGCCAAGAAGACAGGTGTCTCCTGAGAGGCTCTGCCAGATCCTGACCAATACAGATGTGGATGCTTGAAGCCAACCATTGGACTGATCACAGGGACCCAATGGAGGAGTTAGGGAAAGGACTGAAGGAGGTGAAGGGGCCTTATCTGGCATCGATGGGAGAGGAGACCCTTGGTCCTGTGAAGGCTTGATACCTCAGTGTAGAGGAATTCTAGGGTAGTGAGGGAGGAGTGGGTGGGTGGGCGGGGGAGCACCCTCATAGAAGCAGGCTATGGAGGGGATGGGATAGGGAGTTTGCAGAGGGGAAACTGGGAAAGGGGATAACATTTGAAATGTAAATAAATAAAATATCCAATTTAAAAATGTAAAAGGCAAACAGTGTATTTTTTTTTCACCTTCCTTAGTGTTTCAAACCAACATGTCATGGAAAGACAGGAACGTTTGAGCTGGTGTTTCCTCTCAGAGTAGGAGTTCAACTCCCCCATCACCATAATAGGTTGTAAAGAGAATAAAGTTCCCTCGTTTATACTTAGACCGACTCGCTCTTTTCTTTTTTATTGGAAGAATACTTAGATGAGGAGATTTATTTTTACAGGTCAGAGCGTAGCACACCGCAGTATGCGGCCCTTAGTGTTCCGGTTACCGTGTCTTTCATTCTCAAGTAACACCAGGGCATTTATTTTTAAGGACGCAGAAAAATGAATCTGTGTTTGCAGAAGTTGGGGACATTTTGGCTGGCTTCTCTAAACTCTCTGCAGGGTGGAAATACTGAGGCACTCTCATAGAGCTGAAAAAACAGTCCCAATGACATCTTCAAAGACTTGGCTGTGTGGCTGTTGTAGTTTTTAAAACCTGGATTTATCATGCACACCCTTAGCCTGAGATGACTATCTGCTAGTTATTTCTAGTAAAGATGTCATTTGATAAGTACGAGCCAAGGAGTCTCGTTTCCAAGGGAGTGTCCATTTATGGGTTATAGCACTGATATCATGTAAGAACTAAATGGTTGACGTGAAAGACCAGGTTCTATTAATAATCCCATGGGGTCCACCTACCCCATCTTCATTAGGGTACAGGGCCAAGCAGGGGGGAAAAAACAAGAACATAAACAGGTGGTTCATGTGTTTGTAGGCAAGACTTTGATCAGAACCGTAATCACAGGGGCAACTTGAAGGATACCTTCTGTGCTGGCTTGTTATTATTATTATTATTATTATTATTATTATTATTATTATTATTGCTTTTATTTACTTTTTTTACAGTACAGTCATTACCCCCTCCTGGTCCGCCCTCCCACAGATCCTCATCCCATTCCACCCCCCGCCCCCCATCTCCAAGAGGATGTCCTGCCTCCCACCTCCAGGCCTCCCCATCCCCTGTGGCCTCAATTCTCTTGAGGGCTAGATGTATCTTCTCTCACTGAGGCCAGAACAGGCAGCCTTCTGCTGTGTATGTGTCGGGGGGCCTCAGACCAGCTCTTGTATGCTGCCTGGTTGGTTGTTCATTGTCTGAGAGAATTCAGGGATCGGGTTAGTTGAGACTGCTGGTCTTCCTATGGGGTTGCCCTCCTCCTTAGTTTCTTCCAACCTTTCCCTAATTCGACCACAGGGGCCCCCAACTTCAATCCATTGGTTGGGTGTAAGTATCTGCATTTCCCTCAGTCAGCTGCTTGTTGGTCCTCTCAGAGGACAGCAATGTCTGTAAGCACACCACAGCATCAGTAATAGTGTCAGGTCTTAGAGTCTCCCGAGATGGATCCCAAGTTGGGCCAGTCACTGGACCTCCTTTCCCTCAGTCTCTACTCCATTTTTGTCCCTGAAGTTCTTTTAGAGAGGAACAGTTCTGGGTCAGAGTTTTTGACTATGGGATGGCAACCTCATCCCTCACTTGATGCCCTGTCTTTCTGATGGAGGTGTATTATACAAGTTCCCTTCCCTACTGTTGGACATTTCATCCAAGGTCCCTCCCTTTGAGTTTTGAGAGTCTCTCACCTCCCCAGTCTCTGGTACATTCTAGAGGGCCCCCATTCTCCCCTCACCCAAGTCTTATACTTCCATTCATTCTGTTGGCTGTGCTGGCTTGTTTTTATGTCAATCTGACACAAGTTAAAGTCATTTGAGAGGAGGGAACCTTAAGAAAATACCTTAAGAAATGTGGCTGTGTAAGACCTGACTGTAGGTAAACCTGTAGGGCATTTTCTTAATTAGTGATTGATTCGAGAGGTCCCTGCCCATCATGTGTGGTGCCATCCCTAGGCTGGTAATCCTCAACTGCAGGCTGAGCAAGCCATGACGAGTAGCTTCCTTCCATGGCCTCTGGATCAGCTCCTGCCTCCTGGTTCCTGCCCTGCTTGAGTTTCTGACCTGACTTCCTCCAAATATGACCATGTAAGCCCAGTAAACCTTTTCCTCTTCAATCCGCTTTGGTCCTGATGTTTCGTCATAAGCAATAGTAATTCTAACTAGGATGCTCCTGACGGCCTCTTCACCTAACCCTGCACACCCAGCTTCCCACGGTGCAAAGCGAGGCACTCATACTTCTTTTACTTGCTGAGGATTCTAAGGTCTGACTTTGTTTCCAAGAAAACTCAGGTGGCATCAGTAGAAACATATTGTTAAAATTAAGCCAGAAGTCCACATATGAAAATTCTCACTGATAGGGACTTTTTTTTTTTAATTTCTTGGAGTCTGGCTTTGACCTAGCATATTATCTGGGGGAGATCTGGAAGAGGTCACCTGAAGGGGAGGTGTTGTGTCTTCAGTCGTCCTTTTGTTCCTCTTGGTCCTTTCCCTTTCCATTTACAAATCCCTTTGTGCTGCAAATGTGGACCAGTCCACATTCGGGTCTCTAAAGTACCATTGCCACGGCTCGTGATTGTTACTTGACAGAGGAACAGGTACAGAATTATTCTAACCACTTCCTAGGGTCAGAGAGTGGAGCTGGGTATGCGACGTCAGAATGGACTCTAAACTGGGCATCTAGAAAGACACTGGTTCTAACCTTGTCCAGGCATAGTGCTAAATGTTAGAGGCGAGGAAACCGGGACTCTTAGCAACAAAGTAACTTGTCTGGGAAAACTTAGGAACTCTAAAAAAAACTTCTACCCGTCTACTAGCGTTTGCGCATGCATCAAAGAAAACAAGATGTGTATGTAACAGGAGTGTGTGTGTGTGTGTGTGTGTGTGTGTGTGTAACAGAATACAGTCCATGCCAGGAAAAATAAGCTCAAGAAGGCTATGTGCTGTCACATGCCTGTGACATCAGGATCCTAGAAAGTGGAACAGGAGGACCTGGAGTTAGAGGCCAGTTTGGGCTATGCAATTTGACTGCATCACAAAAGTGGGGAGAGAAAAGGGGAGTGAGTGAAGAAATGAAGGTGAAGGCTGTGTGTGGCAGGATTAGCCATGGAGGCAGCTGCTTCTGGAAGCTGTACTTTGCTTGTGCTCTGTCTCTGCTCCTCCCTAGCCTCATTCTTCATTTCCCCCCTGATTTTTGTACTAGATTCTCACTAGGCAGCCCAGGCTTCAAATTCAGACTCTTGGCCTTCGGCCTCTCTAGTGTTGGGATTACAGGTGTGTCGGTTTTCTTAGGACTCTTATTACTGTTTGGACATTGCTGAACTGCTTCAAATGCTCTTTATATTCGCTCTGAAGACGTATCCAATTTGTGGTTTGGAGCATATATACCCTGTCCCCCAGTTAGGTTTTTCTGATCCCAGAGGCCCTTCTCAAAAATAAGACCTAAAAATCTAAGCCAGTATAGAGTCTAGGGCAGGTAATTGGAAGGGAGATTTATTAAATTTTATCTCTTCCTGTGTAAATGGGGCATTTCCCTGTTTCTTCCACTCGCTAAGGAATATCTATTTGGAGTAGAAGGCAAGAAGCAGACCTGCCCAACACGAGTTGATCTACTCGTGGGGGGGGGGGGCTAGTTTCCATTTTCCCCTCTAGATACAGCATTTCTGTGCTTCCCGGGTACATAACTGGGTCCTCTTCTGTTGTAGATTACATGTAGGTTTGCCTGGTGGAAGGGAGGGCCAGAAGAACTCCTTTTCACCCTGCGGCTTGGCAGTAACTGTTTCCCCTTTCTGAGTCATGGCCCCTATTGGATGGCATTGTCTAAGTCTCACGCTGGGTTCCAGTAACTGCTCCTCCCTTGTTACTCCAGGCGTGGGAGGAGGAACAGCTTTGAGGGCCTCCTCCACCATCTCCTCACCCTCCGTAAATATTCCTTTTATTAAGCATTCCTCCTCTACCCCTGAATGTGTCATCGTTTCCTACCTGAATCATCACTGCCTTATTCGATTCCGTAAAGCTTCCACGTGTGACAGACATGGATTGCGGTCCGATTGCTAAGCTTCACCTTCAGCAACACATACAGTGCACAGAAAATAAAACCACAATTCGAAAAAAAATATTTACACTATTTTTTTCAGGTCATGGAAATGAACAGGTTTAAAAAGGAACGCGGGGCTGGGGATTTAGCTCAGTGGTAGAGCGCTTACCTAGGAAGCGCAAGGCCCTGGGTTCGGACCCCAGCTCCGGAAAAAAAAAAAGAACCAAAAAAAAAAATAAAAAGGAACGTGAAAAACAGCGATGCCTGACATGCGACCTGCCGCTCTATGTAAATTAGATTGTAGCTTTTGGGAGTTGCTAAAATAATGTCTTCCCACAGTCTTCCGGGTGGCCAAATGACTTTTGCTTTACTTTGTTTCGTTGATTTTTTTTTTTTTTTGGTTCTTTTTTTTCCGGAGCTGGGGACTGAACCCAGGGCCTTGCGCTTCCTAGGCAAGCGCTCTACCACTGAGCTAAATCCCCAACCCCTCGTTGCTTTTTGAGACAGGGTCTCATTGTGTAGTCCTGGTTGGCCTAGAACTTGACAGGTAGACCCAGCTGGCTTTAAATCATGCATTCTCCTACCTCTCTGCCTCTTGAGTGCTGGGATTAAAGGTACGTGTCACCACGTCCGCCGATAAGTGCTTTTTAAGCCTGTCGTAATGCTATTGAGTGATTGGCCGTCTGTCCCAAGTGCACTCAGAGAGGACATACAATGGAAAGTAATGGACTTTGCTAATCCCTCCAACTGAGAAGCACCAGGCTCATGACCCTTCAAGAAGAAATGTTCATCTCCAGAGGGTAATGCATCTCTGTGAGTGGCCCAAGTCGGGGCCCTGCCCAACTCTGGAAAACCATTAGATTTGGCTTAAGCTAAGTGAAATAAACAACCTTGTCCCAAGTGAGGGCTAATTGTTCCCCTCTGCCTTTCAAAGTTAAGTTATCAGATTCTAAGCCGGATCGGGTTGTTTTCCTTAGTCTGAGTCCGAATCGGAGCGGTCTTGACTCTACCGGAAGGTCAATCACTCTGCAAAGTGCGCCAATATTAGCGAGGAGAATGTCAGAGTTTAACTAGTGATCCTGAGCACCGGGTGAGATGGATTGGCCTCCTGTGCCAGCTTGGGTGGTTTGGGATGGAAGTTTATACAGCGTGGGGCTGGCTGTGGGTTATTTAGGTTCTATGGTTTGAGGCTGGTAGTTTCTGGAGCATGGGCTGTGCGGTGGTTGTCTTGGTTCTGAAGTTCTTGACACTCAGTTCTTTTTTTTTTTTTTTCTCCATCTTTATTAAATTGGGTATTTCTTATTTACATTTCAATTGTTATTCCCCTTCCTGGTTTCCGGGCCAACATCCCCCTAGCCCCTCCCCCTCCCCTTCTATTGGTGTTCCCCTCCCCATCCTCCCCCCATTGCCGCCCTCCCCCCAACAATCTAGTTCACTGGGGGTTCAGTCTTAGCAGGACCAAGGGCTTCCCCTTACACTGGTGCTCTTACTAGGATATTCATTGCTACCTATGAGGTCAGAGCCCAGGGTCAGTCCATGTATAGTCTTTGGGTAGTGGCTTAGTCCCTGGAAGCTCTGGTTGCTTGGCATTGTTGTTCATATGGGGTCTCGAGCCCCTTCAAGCTTTCCAGTTCTTTCTCTGAATCCTTCAACGGGGGTCCCGTTCTCAGTTCACTGGTTTGCTGCTAGCATTCGCCTATGTATTTGCCGTATTCTGGCTGTGTCTCTCAGGAGAGATCTACATCCGGTTCCTGTCAGCCTGGACACTCAGTTCTTTTATGGACTTGACAGCAAACTTGGTTCTCTATCAGATCCCTAGAGAGCCAAGGCTCCGATTTAACAGCAGCACTTCTCAAATCTTTCTTGGAAAGGTGACTGGGGTTGCACTGAATCATCTGGAAACAGCCTAGCACAGAGCTGACAACCAGGTTCCACTCCCGGTCATGTTAACTTAGGGCTGGCATTCTGTGGTGAGTATTCACTTGCCATTTTTTTCTCCCTTTTCACACCAACACCAGCTGGAAGCAGAGAACACAATCAGGTTCTTTTTTTCTCAGACTCAACCCTGGGATATGTAACATATAATGTAATGTATAATGTATATGTAATGAGTTTCTCTCATCTCCCTGGAAAATGCAACTAAGACAAGCACAGCCGATGGGACAGGGTCTATAAGGAAGACATTATTACGTACCTTCAGGTATTACTTTTTTCTACGTTGCCTTCGAAATGTCATGAACAAGAGGTGATTGTTGAGAGAGTTTTGGCATTCAGTTTCTTCTACTGAATAATTGTATAAATTGGTGCAAATGAATCCACAGAATTTAGTTATCAACATTCAGGGAGCAGAAGCACATAAGGGAGTGGAATCCTAGAGACTGACTAGTTCTTAAATGATGGCTTAATATTGAGGAAATGGCTCAGGGTTACAGCCCTGTTTTTGAAAACTTGAGGACCAGAATTTGGATATCCAATTTCCCCATAAGTGCTGGGTAGGCATAGACAGAGGACCTTCAGAGCAGGCTGGCTACTAGCCAGACTCACCGTATTGGTGAGATCTTCACTTGATTGAAAGATACTATCTGAATAAACCTGGGGGCCTTTATACACACACACACACACACACACACACACACACACACACACACATGCACACACACATGTCTACACATGCGCACACATGTACACACACATACACACATGTACACACTCATGCATGCATGCACACACACGCATGCATGAAAAAAGTGTGTATGCCACGCTTAAAGTTGGCTGCAATAATGGAAATAAATAAATAAAGAAAGAAAGAAAGAAAGAAGGAAAGAAAGAAAGAAAGAAGGAAAGAAAGAAAGAAAGAAAGAAAGAAAGAAAGAAGGAAAGCAGCTTTAGATTTGCTATTGGGAGTGTATCATTTTGTTCCCAATAGTACTATGTGCATTTAAAAAAAATTCTCCGGCATTCTTCTCAATGGGTGTAGAGGCACAGTGTGATGGACTGAGAGACTGTAGTTAATTTTTTTTTCATTCTGAGATTTTATAAAGACATCCGATAAGAGGAATCAAAATTCTAGATGAAAAATAACCAGGATTTCCTGCTTAAAGATCATACCATGGGCCTCATTATCCCCTTGCATATAATTTCTTGGCATGAAACACTGGGTGGAGAGGGGGTATTATTTATACCTGTCTAGATATTTAAATGTTAAATTAAACTTTGTCTGCTATGCTTAAATCTATACAAACACAAACCATTTATTTATTCTTGTAAAAGTAAGAGCTGATTTGATTTGCATAATTTGTATCAGAGACGTTTAGTTACGCAGAGTCTTTCTAAATGATAACTAATTATAAAAAAACAAAACAGGGCTGGGTAAACATGAAGCTTGGGAAACAACCAAGTTTAAAAAGTTAACAGCCATCCTACGATTTTATCTGCCATCAAATAAAATGGTTATATTAATCTAATGACTGTGTCAGAATACTGAAAACTGATAGCAAAATTCTCTTTGAATATCAAGAACTCCACAAGATACCTTAAAAATTTAATTCAAAACAATTGCACATTTTAAAAACTTGCCAAAGATTAATTTGATTTTTTTCTCTTTACTTTCGTTTTACTTAAAAGATGCCTACACTAACTGCAAACGGTCCGTGGGGAGTGAGTGCATAGAAGACCTCTGCTTCCCTGATGTTTGGTTTTATAGTTCAGCTTGCAGCATTTCAGATGTGTTTACAGCATAACTCTGACTAAACGTACACGCTCGCCGAAATACTTTAACGCTGAGTTTACACCATGCCAAACGTTTGGAAATATATTAAGATATGACTCACAGTTACATGATTTCTTCTGTAGTATGAATCCAAATATGTTCCCTCAATAAAATTACAGACAAAAGGGCTTGGTGTGGCACCATCAGACATCTTGTAAAGTGTATGTGTGTGTTAGTTATGTTCCTTAGGGTCAACACCAGAAGGATTCTAGCATACCTGAAGAAAGGACTTGAGTTTTCAGAGTTTGATCCTATAATCTGGCCTCAGATACAACTGTGAAAAATCATCCCCTATCTGAAGAACCTGAAGAACACCAATTAAAATTGATATTTTTTAATTACTTCTTTGTGAGATACAAATTTCTGGAGTTTTCTTCAGTAGCCTCCTCACAATAGACAATACAGAATAAATAATCTGACAACATGACAGAGCTCGTAGAGAATGGGTGAACCAAACTGGCCATTAACCAAATCACTGCACCCTTTCAAGGGTGACACAGTAGTGACCTGTGAGGACTCCCACATGAACACGCACAGTAAAATGGGGCCAATGACTTTCCACTTCATGATCCAAATAAAGAGTCCATTAAGCAACCACGAGACAGCAACTTGTCTGCTCTGGTTGCTCCACCGCTTGCAGGAACTGACTTCCTAGAGAATGAGTTCCATTTGGTCTGACTGCGTTTACAATGGCAGTGGCATCGACATTAGAACAGGAGGCAGTAACCACGGAGCTTTTTAAAACAAATTACGAAACCACACGCTTTGTCACCCGGCAGGAAAGCTTAAATCAACTGGGTCTTAGATGCAGCTGGTTGTCCCTCAAAGGCCACCCGATGTGAACTTTATGCATCCTCTGACACTTTCCACAAAGGGCCCCGTCATCACGTCATCACGTGTGCAGCCCCAACCACCTCGTTAAAGTCTTCTGCATCTGCTTTCTCAGAGCAAGGCCATTTGTTTACATTCCGGCCCTTTACGTTCCTCCAACGAGGCCATTTAAAGGCTTTGGCCCAGGTTCCCTCAAGCAGCGCATGCTCACAACTGTCCGCAGAGGTCCGTCTGCTGGGTCGAACAGGAAGCTCCTGGAGCTTCCGGTGCTCTCAGTGAAGTCCGACAACAGAGGACTGAGCGCATTAGTCTCAGGACTGGTGGTCTAAGGATGACAAAAACCCAAGGATCAATTATGGAGTTCACTGATAAAAATCTAAGAGCTCGGAGGTCCCACTTTTCCTTTCGGGAAGAGGTTTCATCCATATAAGCAAAGATCTGAAAGAAGCAGAGAGGAAACACGACGTTAGGTCTACATTGTGAACAAGCCAGCTTAGATCCCGTGGTGTTTCTTGAGATCAAACCTTGTTTTGTGTGGTAGTGGCAAGCGAAGGGGTGGGTGGCAAAAATCTAAACAAATCACGAAGTCGTCATTTCCCCGTGAACTTAAATCGTGTGTTCTAAGGTTACCATTAGCACTGGCGTCTCACAAAACGTTCAGTCTTGTCATTGGGAATGGAGGGAGGTAGCGTCATTGGGAATGGAGGGAGCTAGCGTCTGGAATAGAATCTGTTTTCCCCTCACAAGGTCTCATTACGTAGCTCCCTCCACCACACCCAGCTCAGATAGGATTACAGGTGCGAGCCACTGTGCCTTGCCAAATAGAGTGTTTTAATACGAGCAGTGATTGTACTAGTCGCTATCATTTAACTAATATGTGTGTTGTGAAATGTGCCGGGTCCTACTGGGAAGTGTAACAGATGAAGAAGAAGTTCTGGGAATGTTAAGAACATTTTACATTCCCAAATACCCGAGGCGATGACTCTCTGCAGGAGCGCAGCAGAGCATGTCGGTTGGAGGACTGGCTTGAAGTCAACTCTGTGTAACTTTGGTATCATGGACAAGAAACTTTGCGAGCCCATAAGAAGGTGATATCGCACCTACTTCACATGCTCGTCGTAAGCAACACTTTGGCTATAATCCACGCTCTACAAAGAGTAAAGTTAGCTCTGACCTCGTCTCACCAGTGAGAACACAGCGGCAGCAAAGACTCGGGGAACTAGCCATGGACCTAAGGCTGTTTAACGGCCTAGTAAGGGCACAAGTCCAAGATGTCTGATGCTGGGGCAGTGCTTACTTGGTGTTACTTCCGGGTCAGAACTACAGCACTTCCTTTCAGAGTGGAGTCCTGAACCCTGGGGAGTGAATGCCCATCCTTGCGGAGATCAGGATTTTCAAACCGGTATTGGTGCTCTCATCTGACTCAACTCGGCCATTTGATCAGAACTGACAGGGAACAGTCCGTACTTGGTAGCCATGACTCTTCAGAGAGGAGCCCAGATGTGGATCACACCTCATCATTTAGCTAACGCACTTATTCTTAATGCTCCGGGGACCTTCTGGCTTTGTCTGCGACTTAGGGAAACCATCCGTTTCTTCCCTGACAGGACACTCTTTTCCCAAAACAATCTTTTCCCTTTACCCTGGTACTCACTCCACAGCATCTGGGAACTGGATGTACTAAACAAAGTGTAGGGGGAGAGAAAGGCAGTCATCTTTGGGGTGCTTACGTCCAGACAATAGCAGGAAGGTTTGGCAGCCAGAGGTGTTTATGCCAGAGAATCTTGGCATAATGAGTGGAGAAAAGAGTTGGCAGATGAGTAAGGAAGAAGAAGAATTGACCGTGGGTTTTCCGGAGCTCAGAGAAAAGAGTTAGGTGGGGCTGTGCGATGCCAAGCCAAGCCATGCAATGCAGTGGTCAGTGGTCTTCTAGTCTGTTACATTACTTTGGATGCAAAACGTTCTGTATGATGTGTTCAGGAGGGGAGCTTGGAGGGAGACATTCAGTAATAGTGTACAGAATTCTGATAGATTAACACCCCCCCACCCACACACACATTTCGTGCACAGATAATAGCACTCTGTTGTAGAGAAGCTCATAGCTGTTTCCCATCTAGTTTAGCAGAGGACACAGTAATGCTGAGTTGGGCATGCAAGCCAAGCACCATGGACGGGGTTCGGCTTCCTCATCCCCCTGCTCCACTCATGAAGATGAGGCAGGTTCGCAGCACGGAATAAGCGACATCATCGTTTCTGATCTTGTTGGAGTGTAACAGGGTAACGAGCAGTGGGAACTGGTGTGGAGATGGAGAAATTCTATGCTGTTTCTTTACGTTTTTAATCCACGACGGCGGGTAAGTTTTAAAATTGCCCGAATATGCATTTTGGAGGGTAGCCAATACTTCGTAGGAGATGATACAATTCTACTACATTTAGAAGGAAGGCCGATTTCAGACACCTTTGACACTCTAGGCTTTTGATGTGGTCTTGGGCTTCTCCTTCAGTTATTTTTTATTTCTGCCTGGAATTTACACCTTTGCTCTCGTGCATTCTGGATTCAATGCTATTTTAAGTGATGTTGAAATTCATATGACGTAAAAACACACCGTTTTAGCACTTTCAAGTGCACAGTTTAGTGCCACTAAGTACGTTCGATGTTCATGTAACTGTATTATAATTTTTCTACATTATGATATTTTATATGTGAGTATTTTTCTTTGCCTTGCTTGGGCTCGAACTTAGGGCCTCACTTATGCTTGGCATGCATTCTACCACTGAGCTATACTCCCAACCTTATGATAAGGTTTAGATATCTAAAAGTCTGTGACTGGTGAGAGACTGCCCCTTCTTGGAATGATTAATTATTGCAACCGACAAGGGGCTCAACAGGGAGTATGTCTTTGCTGTACACATGACTAACCAGTCCTGAGACCTCTCTCATCTACAGAGCCCATAACCCCTCCAGGGTTCTGTCACTAAGGACTGCCCTGTAACTGACAGCCTGCCACAATTATACAAGTTTGCCAATCCTAATCTTTTTACCTTGACATGCCTTTCCTGCCGAAACCCTAATAAAGGCCACAGCCCAGACCCCATCATGTCCCCTGCCTCTTCTGCATCCTGACAGGTACAATTGGCCTTGACTGGGTTTTTCGTGAATCTCCTCTTGGAAATGCTGTCAACTGACCTGAACATAAAAAAGTACCCATCACCATCACTCTGCCTCCAAACTGTAAGTATGAATTCGGGCATGTGAACTTCCTCCTTCCCCAGAACTTACCCTCGGTTCTTACAAATAACTGACATGTAGGAGGCACAGGAATCACCGAGTGACATACTGGTGACATTTGAAGGTCAAATCCAGAGGTTGGTGGGAATGCATGAGCCTCCTGGCCCGCACCACCACTATCCTCGCTGTGAGGAAAGTACCACGTGCGAGTCTAATGTGTGGAGTGAGCTAACAGCTTGAGGCTCACCACACACCAGGTTTTGCAAAGACTACATTTCTGAGACACATATGCAGTAGCACCGACCGGACTCTTCTGTTTCAGCCATGTCTGAGGCAGCCAGGCAGGCAGGCAGGCATCGATGGAAAGCTTCTTCTTGGCAGTGGCCAGGGACTGTCATTTAAACTTCTTTCCTATCTTTTATCAGATACAAGTGGGAATCTTAGGGTGAAATGAGCACTTAATTGGGTTCAGCTGTGAGATCTCCAGGGGGGAGTTAATACATTCGGTTGCACTGCTTCTTTGACTTATTCCGTCTTGGCTAAGGCGTGGCCTTTGGAGGCTTAAAACCTCCCCCACGAGAACGCAGAATCCTTTTAGAGAGGAGGAAGCCAGGGTTCAAAAGACTAGTTACTTTGTCTATGGCGTTCAACTGCAGTGGTGGAGTTCCAGCTTCAATGCCAGTCCCTAGACACTATCCTGACACCTCCATAGAAAGTCTTTGATGTGAAAGCTTCATGTGAGATTCACAAGTGACCACCTGGACACGAGGTATGCAGACACTTCTGTTCAAGGGTGTCGTGAAGGCCCGTGGCTCTCTTCTGTTTAAAGATGGAAAAACTGTGAGCTTTTTCCCTATCAATACTTCCGGTCAGCTAATTGCAGGCAGCACTTGCTGAGTTCATCCACTGTCTGAAAGACACTGTGGTGTCCTAGCTGAAGGCTTTGCACAATTAAATTAAATTTTTTTTTTGGTTGTGGGGTCGGGGAGGGGGTGGGGCCATGCTTTAAAGAAACGCTTTCTCTCCAATCAGGTCTTCGGGACATGGAAACCAAGGTCTACTTCACATCACCAGGACAACCAGAGCATCAATATGGCTCCAGAGTGATCATGGCCTTGGCACGGTACATCTGGGAACTGAAATGAATACTGAGTGCTAAAGTCTAGAGCTCTGAGGAAGTGAGGGGCAGTATGATCCCTCCACCCGGAGTCCTCTAATCCTAGTCTGCAGGCAGCTTTTAGAGTGAACTATGTGAGAGACTAGGAGGAAGTCAGACAGCCCTCTGCCAGGTAGACAGATAGGGAAAGGGGTCAGAGATAATATGGGTGGCAAACTTCCAGCTTTTTCTTCATACACCTGACTGAAGACAAAAGCCTAAAGACCTCTCTTGAGAGATGCTCCAGTTGTACACGCACATGCTCATTCTGATGGACAAGCCGGACAAACACAAGGCAGAATCAGGATTTGTTTACCCCAAACTTTTGGACCTACCAGCATCCCTATCTTTGTCCAAACTAACCAACACTAAATTAGGGGAGGAAGATCCTTCACAGACCCTTAAACCCAGCCTTCAGGGAGAGGTGTGGCTTCAGCTTCCCCAGTGCCCCTGTGCTTTGCAGAGGGTCTCTGTGTGTATTAGCTGTATGCATGTGTTTCCTCACCCCTAACAAAAGCCTTTCTTCACCTGTTGATTCTGTCTGCTGGGTCTGACACTTTTCCCTGGTGCTCCCTGTTACAGTGTGATTTTTTTTTCCTGCCTTCAGTTTCCTGATCGACAGAGAAAACAAGCTCAGTCATGGCCCGGACAGCACCACATGTACTATCCACAGAGAAGAAAACACCACCTCTTGTCCATGGGAAGTTTCTGCCTAGGTCCTCTTTCCCTTTTTCAGGCCCTTTCTATCACACGAATGTTCTAATTCCAGAACACTTAATGGAGCAAAATGCTGTCACCAAAGTGTAGCTTACTGGACCCCAGTGATGGGAGTTGAGATGCAGTAGACTTAGGTGAGAGGTCTGGATGAGGACTGATGGTCAGAAACTCAAAACAGGACAGGAAAGGCCAAACAAGTAGAACGGGTTGTAGATTAACTGGGGTTGAACCTCTACCAGGAAAAAGATCTGTTGTCTGCATTCCTGAATCATGGTGTCTATTTGCTTCTAAGTTCCTACAGTGAGGGAGGGGCTTTTGATTGCTTTGTTTGTTGTTTGTTTGTTGAGCTGAAGACCTGGCCTGAAACTACAGTGACAATGCACTTCCCTGAAGGTGTAGTTACAAAGCTCGGATTCTGTGTTGGGAAACAGATGGTGCTTCATGCATACTGCATATTAAAAACCATCATATCTGTGTTTATACTCACAGGTGCCACTGCACATTAGCAAATGGGTGAAGTAAAAGATACCAGTGAAATCACTCGCACAGAGGGATGTTCTCTTAAAAGGATATGTGCATTTAAATGTTCCCAACAACTGTCAAACACATCACTAACGATGTCTCAGAGACAGAGGGCAGTCCAGCCGTTCACAGGCATTCACTTTCTCTGTCATCACGATAAAGTCTCTCTGGGCATGCAGAGGTTCATAGGTTTCTCTTTTCTCACTGCCTGAGCTTCTTTTGTTTTTGTTTTTCCAAGACAAGGTTTCTCTTGTGTAATCCTGGATGTCTTGGAACTAGCTCCGTAGAGAGGCTGGCCTTGAACTCAGAGATCCACCTATTTTTATCTCCAGAGTGCTGGGGTTAGAGGCATGAGCAACCGCAGACTGGCTTTGTTGTTGTTACCGTCATCATCATCATCATCATCATCATCATCATCATCATCATCATCATCATTTAAATCACTACCTGAACCTTTATAGTTCCTATTCTTGTGACTGGCTAAGACTTTCACCTGAGACTTTCACCACCCATTTACCTTACATTTTCCACAAGGAATAGCAGGAATGAACAGGAAACCCCAGGATTCTTTACTTCAATGTTTCTATAGTGTAGTGATCAGATTTCCACTAATCAGATTTACTTAGAAATTCTAACCCTGGAGAGTTTGTGAAGAGGAAGATATTTTTAGAGTGAGCCAATACAGGCTTTTGAAATTTCAGAACTGAATAGAAGGCATAAGTACTTTATCCTAATGGCATGTGGAGAACAGTTAGTTTACCAGGGTCAGAAGCTAACCACAGTTAGCCAAGTGCTGAGAAAGGGAGTGGATGTGGGTGGGAAATGGAGACATGAGCAGGATCTGAGACAACACTGGGGGGTTCATTGTTTCCCGTGTTCTGCTCCTTTTCGGGAAGGAAAGGAGTTTCCATTTATCACTGGGAAATGATGACAATAACTGATTGACATGATGAGTTTATTAATTTACATAGTATTCATTTAGTGAGCAAATAGTTTAGACTTCGTTGTTGGTCTCATGTATGAT
This sequence comes from Rattus norvegicus, assembly GCF_021556685.1. NCBI lineage: Eukaryota > Metazoa > Chordata > Mammalia > Rodentia > Muridae > Rattus > Rattus norvegicus. Next base: position 22,205,657 of record NC_141548.1, on the reverse strand, counting down.
TTCATACTGGGCAGTCAAACTAATGTCCTTCCCTGAACACCGAGTGCTTTTTGAATCGCTAAATAAAGTTTTATGGGCATCCAAGAGAAGTTGTATGTGAGGGGTAATCTGATTATATCTTGATTTAGATTAGCATTCATACTAGCAATCTCCTAAAATCTCGGTCCCAGGCTTGCATGACACAGGACTGAGGGAAAAATGGAACATGACTGAAATAGCATGGAGAAAAAAAAAGTCCCTGCTGATTTATTTTTAGTGCTAATAAGTTGGAATAAAGAGACAAGGTGGTCCAAATATTTATAATACTGTCAAAATTCTCTTGTGAAACCATGGTTGGAGCTCCTCCCATGTTTCCCTTGAAATGAAGACTTTCTTCTAGACACTATTGCTACTAATACATAACGGTCTCAGTGCTTCAGACTTCCCATCCCAGCTCTCCTACTCCCTTGCTGTAGGTCTGGAGGTTACTTGACTCTTGTGCCCGATAGGAATCCTATTACCCATCTTGACGGTCACTGTGAAAACAATAAATTGAGGTAAAAATAAACACTCAGACCCTGAGTCTTGGGGTGCAACAGTAATGATACACGAGGTTGAACTTGACTTTATTTTAGGGTACTGGACACTTTTTTTTTCCATTTTGAGAGTTTTATTTCCTGAATTTGGAAGGCCCTAGACTGACATCCTAGAAGGAAAAAGCAATTCTACTCTGTTCATGACCTGGGATGATGATGACCATCAATAGTTCATTGCTGATTCCAGATTTCCTAAGTCCCAGCTTCCTCCCCTGCCAGAGACCTGTGAAACCGACTGGGGTCCCACCAACCTTGGCCATGAAGGCTTCTCCTTGCTGTCTAGAGGTCTGACTCACTTTGAGGATCATAGGAAACAGTTCTTGCTATTCTGAATAAAAAATGGGAGGAAAATGATGGGTTGTTGCTGCATTTGAGAATATCAGAAAAATAATTAGGTAGAATACCTGGGCAAGTATTTTTACATGAATGACTTTTGTTTTATTATTGATTCGATTCTGGTAGATTGAACAAAATAAAGACATAATTAAAATAAATTTTGTTGGTTTCATTTTTAGAATGTGTGGCTTCAAGAAAAGTTCATATTGGTGGTGTGCATTGACTTCGTGTTGATGTCGCTAACGAAATCAATACCTGAATGCATTTGCGAGCTTCACTGTCTCTGTGCAAAGGATTCCTGCTCAAAAGGTTACATAGATCTGCATAGGTTACATTTAGTGTGGTCCAAGTAGGGTCAAAGGACTTGGGAGGAAATCAATCTTGGGGCATATGTTTGTAACAACAGAATGTGTGAGCATTAGCCATGAGTTTTGACCTGTCATAGCATCCCTGAAGTATCAGAAGAGCTCAGTAGTTCATAATGCTTAGAATGGGATGGGATGGAAAGATAACATACTATCAAAATTAAAGTTGTCAATGGGCAAAGTTGAATTTCTTAGGAGAGATGGTGTGGTGGTACTGTGATTTGATACTGTGACTCCTGGATTATCCATACTTTGTGAAGTAGTGATATCATGGTGATCCCCAAGGCAAGCCAGGGTGTCAGCTTTCTACTGTACTCCTACTGGGGTTCTCTCTGCTCACTGGGAATCTTAACTATGGCCATTTGCAGAAGCAAACCCAGAGCATGGCTTGCTGACGGTGTCGATTCTAAGGGATGGTTTGGTGTAGAATCCATTTAAAACTTTCTCTGCGTGCCCCTCCCCCTAACAGCCACAAAAAGACGACTGAACAAGTGCGGAACTTCAAAGCAAGCTCGACTTCCTCATCCGTTCTAAGAGAATTTTGGCGCTAAGTCCTTTCTTTTTGGTAATTCTGGGGTCATCTCTGGCCTAACATTAAAAAGAGAAGGATAACAAGAAAACCCACGGAATCAACAAACCTGGGTTCACTGGGGCTCACAGCCACTGAATGGACAGCCAGAAGCCTACATGGTACTGACCTAGGCTCTGTGCACAGGTGTTACTCTCTTGTGGGACTCCTAATAGTGGGAGCAGGGGCTCTCTGTGAGTCTTTGCCTGCTTTTGGGAGCCCTCTCCTCCTGGGTTGCCTCATCTGGTCTTCATACAAGGGGTGGTGCCTCTTCTTACTGAAACCTGATTTGTGTGCTGTATTGTTGATATCCATGGGGGAGGCCTGCCCTTTTCTGAAGAGAAACAGAGGAGGAATGGTTGGGAGGGGCAGAGGGGAGGTGGGGGAAGGGACCAGGAGCACAGGGGGGGGCCTTGGGGGGACTGCAGTAGGGATGTACAGGGGCGGGGGTGGGCGTATGGCAATGGTTGATCCTTCTTGATTAAAAGTGACACTTACAAGGACACAGGGGACCTGTTGAAAGTCAGTTTTTACTTTTTAAAATACAGCTTACCAAGATTGCCAGTTGAACGGGAGCCATTTCTCTGCCCACTAGCCTCCGTTCAGTGGATTAGGAACAGAGAAACAATCCCTTTTCTGAGTGTTTTTGCCAGCCTGGAGGCCATTCTCAGACTACATAAGTAGCTCGGGGTATTTTTATACATTCACTCACAAATAATAGAAAAAAAAAATTCTTAGAGCAGACATCCTAGTTCCCAGCAGCCTGGGACAGACACATTGTAGAATGGTTGGAGTCTTGTTTCGTGAGACTAGATAGATAATGGTCGGCCTCCTAGCCCCACCCCCAAAAGCTAATGTGGCCCCAAACATAAAACACTCTACCCAGAACACAAAAGCACAGGAGCCACGTTCTTTTTCTGTCACGACCTTCCAGAACACAAACTCTCCTTCTGGAGTGTCTATGGAGATGCCAGCTCCCACAGCCTGATTCGTTACTTAAGGGGGCAGGGTGACTAGCTCCATCTCATTCCCACTAAATCTAAACTTACCAGTCCTGACCATCTCCTGTGACAGAGGAGAGGGACAAGTGTGGGGGCAATGGGGAGCAGAGAGCACAGAGAGCACAGCTGAGCTGGGGGCGGGGTTCTTATCTGCATCCCGTCCTCCCTGAGGAGGAATAGATGGCAGGAATCAGAGGCAACCTCGAGGGCGGGGAACAGGGGAGAGCAGTTTCTACAGCTTCTACAAGTTAGATGTTTGACTAGTGGGTGTTCTTGTCATCCTTTGCCAAGTCCCCCTTCCACGGCTCTTCATGAGAGACCAGGAGGCTCCAACTTTGGCTGTGTATGCACATTAGACTCCAGCAGCTCAGGATTTATTTCAGAACTCACTCTCAATGCTGCCTCTAACTGGGCAACACCCATGTTTCTGTCCTGGCCCTGCCTCAGTTCCCCAGGCAGCTTTTCCCTCATCCCTGAGAGGTTCCAGCCCTTACTGCATTGATCTTTGTGCTCTCCAAGTGCACAGCTACAGAACGAGGAGCATCTATGTGTTCTCCGGACAGTGACTTCAAGAGAACATTTTGTAACTTAATATTCCTAAAGTCAGGTGAGAGAGGCTGTAAGCTTTTATACCAAGGACCCTCTGAAGGTTGTGGGTTGACAACTACATTTTACCTGGGAGAAATGAGTACACTGAGGAATGGGGATAGCAATGGGCCCCAGGGGTTGGTTGATAACAATGACAAGACTCACAGGCTGGAAGGGACTCCCTCCTCTTCAATTACCCACCCTGGGAAGGGACCTGGTAGAATGTCCTTTAAAGTGCTAAGGTAAAAACATTCATATGCAAAGACAGGAGGAGGAAGGAAGGAAGTGGGTAAGGTGAAAAGGAAAGGGGAAGGCAATAGACCTTTGTCCCTTAGAGCATTTCCCAGCCAGGCTGTCAGTGTGTGACTGGAGGTGGAAAGGGTGAAAAGAGTTTGAGCAGGGGGCAGGCTGCTGGGCTGTAGAAACGAATGTGACTTACTGTGAAAGGCAGGGAGCATACAGCGAAGGTGATGGTCATAATGGCCAGGAGAATGAGGTGGTCCGTCTCCTCCGCCATAGAAGTCCTTTCTCCTCTCCGGCGAGACCCGGGGCCTCTCAGGCTACTGCCAGACAATCCGCAGCGGCTTCTTTTGCTCCGAAGCTGCATGCGAATAAGGTTGAGGATCACGCTGATGTTGCAGCCGAGCACAGCCACGATGAGCAGCAGGAGCACCGTGGCGTACAGCTGAAGGTATGCGGTCCTCCCGTGCTGGATAAAGCACCACGTCCCAGGACAGTACTGGACGTACTCCCCGTAGTTGAGCAGCGGCAGAGAACAGAAGAGCAAGGAGACCCCATAGATGGCAGGCAGCACCGCCAAACCCCCGCGGCGAGAGACGCGGCGCCTGTAGAAGTAAGGGTGTCCGATGGCGAGGTAGCGTTCCAGGGCCATGGCGAAGAGCATGAGCATCGTGGCCAGACTAAAGAAGGTCATAGTGAAAGCGAAATAGGTACACGCGCGGCTTTCGGGAGCCAGGGCCACTAGGGTCTGGTTTCTCGAATAAGAAGCCAGCACCACCGGGCTTATGAGGCAGGTCCCCAGCAGGTCGGTGAGCACCAGTTCCGTTACCAGCACGTGGAACAAGGAGATAGAGGTCCTGCTGCCGGCGCTACACCCCGTGTCCCCACGCCAGCGGCGCGCCAACAGTGCCAGCGCGATGAGGTTTCCCAGAACCCCGGCCGTGAACATCACCGAGCTGATGGCTGGGCTTTCGTCCGAAAGGAGATACTGACGACTCTCGCAGTTCTCCACTCGCCTGGAGTCATTGAAAGAATTGTCCATGGTGGAGGGCGTTGAGGAGAGATGGTCTCTCCTCCAGGCAGGTACCAGACAGTAGGAGGGTCTGATGGCCCCACTGCTCCAAGACAGAGCAGGGAAAGGGGAGGGACCGAAATCCAGAGCTCCCTTCCGGCCCCCAACTCGCACCAAGGGCAGACTTGCTTGGGTCTCCTGGCGGTGCGCGCACTGGCCTCTTCCCTACAATATCCGGTCGCTCTCGATGCTCCTCACCTGCCCCAGCCAGGGCTGCTTGACAGAGCATAGAGGAGCAGACGCTCTCTCCAGCGCCTTCCGGGGGGCCAGTCCAGTCGTGGCATCCAGGCAAGCAATTTAGATCGCTTGTGAGCTGCTACAGAGGGGCCAGGCAGGGCAGAGGCACACTGTTTGGGCTCTGGAAGGGGGCTGGGGGCGGTCCTAGCACTCGCACTGAGCTGGCCCACAAGGTCTTCCTTCCTGCGGGGTCTGTGGGTTGGAAGTTACAGTGCCTCCGACTTAAGTTCTGAAGCCTTTAGCTCTAGCAGAAGGCTGGGAACCAGCCCAGAGTAATAAGACTGGGGTAACAGGAACTCACCCAACTGAGGTTAAGAGAATCCAGCCCTGTGAGATGTGAAGACAGAGGCACAAAGACATCAAGACAACCTGATGTAAGAATATGAGAGACGTTTTTGTTTTCCTTAAAAAAAAAAAAAAAAGAAATCCAGAAAGATACCCAAGAAAGGTGGGACCAAAACTAGAAGGAACGAAAGGCAAGCCTGTCCTTGGAACCATGCACCCCACAGCATGGCCTGAGCCTTCCTTTAACGAATGACAACTTGCTTAAGCAATCCTAACAAAACAAAACAGGAACCGTTCTTGTAATCCTCTAGAGTCATGTTTGTGGCCCCAGCTGGAAAACAACTGCACTCAAGGGTTCTCTCCTGAAGCTCAGTCTGGAAGGAACTGTTGATAGCTTGTTCACATTCATCTCCACAGCCAGTCGACCATGAGGGCCCATTGGAAGGACTCATTCCCAGAGTGTGTCGGTAATTGACCAGTTTCACAATGGCGCTGACAGAAACCGTTGTTTATCATCCGTTGTCATAGTTACAGAGTGGTTCAAAATGCAGCAGTGTTTCTAGACGTTCCAAGCCCAGCCTGACAGACAATGTGGGCAGTGGTAATGCTACTAGAAAAATGTGTATCTCATGCAGGAAAAGGGAGTGTGCCGAGAATGAAAGGTTTGCACAGGAGTCCGGTAAGAAGAAAAAGCAATGGAAAGATTATTTACGGAAGACACCTTAAGCTTACCATATTTCTGGCCTGGGGACTGGGGTGCAGAGGGTTTTCTACCAAAACAGGGCAAGCAGAATTTATTTTATGAAACCCACCGGCTCACTTCCAGCGAGCAGTAGCTGTTTGCTCCACTGCTAAACTGTTTAGGGAATGGATGGAGTGGGTGTGAAACTCCTCTAGTTTTCTTTCAAGCTGTGAACTGCAGGCCAGCAGCATCCTCAACGCTGCCACCCAAAGTGGACTCTCCCACCTCCATTTTGTGTCATCTCATCCCACGTGCTTGGGGGAATGAGAAGGGCATGCAGGCTCTGATGTTGTTTCCTCTGTGTTTACTTTCCACATGATTTTATACCCTTTCTGTTTTTATGATTCCCCTTATCACAAAAGCTTCTGTGTAATTGTCTCTAGCTCTTCACTACACGGGTAATGGTGGCCAGACTCTGCTGACTTCAATAGATACCAGAGAAAATTCGAGATCCACATCCCAACCCCCTCTGCCTTTATCTTGCTTGTCTCCACCCCAACTCAGTAGTGCACTGTGAGGATTCTCACAGAGGTGTGTGGACAGTCTAGTTTCTGATGAACAAGCTCTGTCTACATCACTTCCTCAATGACAACCCCTCAAACCCTGGGATATGCACACCCTGCATGTGAGAGAGCCTTGGGAATCCTTAGGGCAAACATTTAAGCAGGGAAGTCTTTGGTCTCAGGTGCAGGAAAGTTTGTCTACAGGACAGGTGGCTTTGTGTCTCCATGAGTAATCCCTACTTAAAGGTGGACTTGTCACAAGAAAGAGACCAGAGCTGAGTCTTACAATTCTTAGAACTTCATATTTTACCAATTATACTTCTGGGCTGCGTGCTTTCAGTTGCCACATATTCAAGTCACCATTTTTGTTTGTTTGTTTGTTTCCAGTATTGGACAGAGAGAGGTAGCAGTTCTACTGTGTTCCCTGTTTCAGACGAATGACTGGATGGTTAATTTGCTATCCTTATCTCCGAGGTTAGACCATCAGGTTGGTTCAGTACATTGAATCCTCATCTTTAGTTTGAGAGGGACTTCTTCCCATTTCTTTTCTTTTTTTTTTTTTTTTTTTTTTTTTTTTTTTTTTTTGGAGCTGGGGACCGAACCCAGGGCCTTGCGCTTCCTAGGTAAGCGCTCTACCACTGAGCTAAATCCCCAGCCCCTCTTCCCATTTCTAATTGTGGCATCAGCATCTCAGGACAAGTTCAGTTCATCCAGAGTCTAGGATGTCTGAAGGGAAAACATATTAACGCCCCCAGTTCTAGAATTGAGACATAAAGCTTTGCTAATTTTCAGTTCCTGTTCATGAGGCCATTGTGTTTGGGGAACACCATGTGATTAGTAATTGTGTGTCAACTTGGTCAGGCATGGGACACCCAGGAGCTGACTAAACAGTATGTCTGACTATAACTGGAAGAGTGTTCTAAAGAGCTTAGCATCCACACTGATGGACTGACTAAAGCACATAACTGCTTCTGTGTGTGTGTGTGTGTGTGTGTGTGTGTGTGTGTGTGTGTGTGTGTGACAGCTGGCCAGTTGCTGACTGAATAGAACGAGGGATATAGGTGAAGGTTGATTCCTCACTTGATTTGGGGATTGATCTGTCAGTGACATTCCTGGTTCTCAGGCTTTCAGGCTGACTAGAATTTCAACTGTGAGTTTTTCGGTTTTGAGATTTCTTTCAAACATAATGCTGGCTCTACAAGTAGGCACACATAGAGAGCCACATGTAAATCAAGGGCTGGAATACGGACTGAGAAAGCTGTTGCTAGGCAGTTTTGTAGCTTGAGTGTGAAGTATACTATTGACAAAAACATTGTGTATCATATGACTGTGTATACAGAACATACATACACACACACACACACACACAGAAAGACATATATAATTGGTACTATTTCTTTGAAGAACTCTGACTAATATATATTACTTGAAATCTAAAATTCATAGTTTCCCTTTATGGATTTGTAACTCAGAGGCTTTGGAAGGCCAGTTACTGTAGGTCATTCTTCAAAGGAAGGCAGAGATAAGCAGGAAGGAAAGGAGAACTACGTGGAGGAAGCTAACGCTGGGCTTGCATGGTTCTATTTGCAGGACCAATCTTTACTTCTTGATTTCTACACATGTCTAAATAACGCTTTCAAAGAGAGTTCTAAGAACTCCGTCTGTGCCTGGAAGTAAACTAGACAAGGCTCACACCATTCACTGTAGCAAACAGAAGTCGCGGAAAACTGGAGATTAGATTTAAAGCATGGTTTTGGCGACAGTCCACAGAGTCCTTTGAAGTTCTAGGTTACCTGCTGGATGCTTGCTGTCCTCCAGCCCTGTCAACCCCGTCCTTTGGCTGTGTATAGCAAGGCTCTTTCCCCTGAAGGTAACAGTTGCTTTCTATGCTCGTCATAATTGAGCCAGAGAAACAGGTCCATTGTTAGTGGAAAATAATGCAGATCTATTATTACTGCTACTACTACTACTACCATTATTATTATTATTATTATTATTATTATTATTATTAGCCTTGCATTGCCAAATCAGTAGCCACATAACAGTTTAGATCTAAGTTTGTTAAAGGGGAAAAATGCAGTTGATCTAGGCACATTTCCTACGAGGAAGCGCATATGTGAAATACTTTTTCATTTCAGAAGTTAGAGTCCTTCTGATCATACATGAGTGGTTCTCACCTTTCTAATACTGTGACCCTTTAACTTAATTCCTCATGGTGTAGTAGCCTCCAACCATAAAATTATTTCATTGCTTCCTTATAACTATAATGTTCATAGTGTTAGGAATTGTAGTGTAAACGTCTGATATGTAGAATATCTGATATGAAACCCCCAAAGGGGTTCATGACCCACGGGTTTAGAACTACTGTCTACATGATAGGGGTTTGGTGGAAACAATAGTGTTTGTCACTATCCTTGGTTCTTGTTTCGAGCCTGAACCTCATTGAGGACCTGCTAGGATGGCAGAGTAGAACTCGGTCATAGAGGATAGCAAGGCCAGATCAGAAAGAACCATGAAGGTAACCTAGAACTCATGAAGGACTGACGCCTTTAAGGACACACTGGATGTACACGTGTCTTACCATCTCCAGCCTTAGTGGCGTCAGTGTCCTGCAAAGGAGCTTGATGATCTGAAAATGTACGTGGCTTGAAACTGTTGGTGGAGACCGAGGAGTTCCAAGTACAGGTGATGTCCCATGTAGCAGGATAAGCCAGCAGATCAGTGGGAGTGTGGGAAAGCCACCAGCATGCCCAGAGACTTGCATTTTTGTCTTTAGAGTGGGGACACCATGATGATGCCTCTCTGCTACCGTTCAGATCACAGGCAGCATGACACTTGTGACAAGCACTCACCTGCAACTGAGCAAGGATTCTGGATGATGTTTTCTGCTTGGCTGGAAGACACAGGCAAAGCTACCATTCAGCTCCCGCAAGGCTTCAGACTTTCCATCTGCAGTAAAGGCCGGGCAAGAGGAGAGACAGTGTCAGTGTGTGCTCTGCTCCACCCCAGTCTGCTTTCTCATTAGGAAAACAAAAGGCCCAATGGAGGAGTTAGGGGAAGGACTGAAGGAGCTGAAGGGGCTTTATCTGGCAACAGTGGGAGGGGAAGCCCTTGGTTCTTTTAAAGCTTGATGCCCCAGTGTAAAGGAATGCTAGGGTGGTGAGGGAAATGTAGGGGCATGGGTGGGGGAGCACCCTCATAGAAGCAGGGTAAGGAGGATGGGATAGGGAGTTTGCAGAGGGGAAACTGGGAAAGGGGACAACACTTGAAATGTAAATAAATAAAATATCCAATTAAAAAAAAAAAGAAAAACAAAAGACTTCCCAGGAACACTGAGGCAGACAATGATGAGATAGAAACAGCTTTTGAAGTAGTCAAAAGCATTTAAAAAAAATCTACTGAGTGAGCTCTCATTTGAAGTTCGTGGTACATTTACTTTCTATTTTGAAACTGGTATTTGAGGAGCAAATTTAACCTCCCAACTTCTTAAAAACATGTATCTTAAGGAAACCGAATAGGTCCAAATGATGCTGTTCTACTGTATAGAAAACTGTTAACTAAGCATATAGAAAACAAGACAGAATCAGAAAAACCCACATTCTGTAATTCCTATTAAAACTAGCAATTTAGTTACTATGTTGAATTCTAATTAAAATGTTTAGTTGTTGGGACCTAGAAAGTCACGTAGGACCAAAAGTAACACTGCAGAGATTTCTCTTTCGTGGCTGGTGCTGATAGAGGGGCTAAAGGTTCAGTGAAAGCTCAGACTGGACCAACAAGCTCATCAGGTAAAGGAGCTTGCCACCAAGCATGGTGACTTCAGTGGTGTGATGTCTGGAATCATGCCCAAAGGATAGAACTCCTCCCAAAAGTTATCCACTGCCGCCACACAGTGCACAGTGGTGTTCATGTGCATAAGTGTGCACTCGCGCGCGCGCACACACACACACACACACACACACACACACACACACGTAAGTGAATATACGTAATCTATTTTGTAAAGGCCCAAACTGACATTGCCCAAGACTGAATCTTACCATCCAATCAGTGTTTATTTTCTCTGATGTGAACAAAGCACAATAGGAATTACAACTTCTGGTAGATTCTAGAGGCAAGATATGACTGGAACTTACACCTTCTTTTACATCAGATCAAAGGAGATCAAGTGGGACAGGACAGAAGGCAGAAGCAGGCCATTCAGCAGGGGCAGCAGAACAGGTCTTCAGCAAACTAATGTTTCTAAGAAGGTGGGTCCTGAGGCAAAACAAGATCCGGAACAAGGTTGTGGTCTGAACAAATGGACCATAAAAGAACTTTCTGAGAACGTGATGCAGACATTTGCATTTGAACCAAGATTCTAATAGGTGGGATGTGTGGAAGGTTAGAGAAGCTCGAGTGAAGTGAGTGGGTAACAAAACACTGGCACGCTTCACTGACAGCCCACTCTCCAGTGTTTCGGAGGAGCTGAGCCAACGTGCCTGCGGCAGTAATTTCTCACTCACTATAGTGAATAGTATACTCCTGCTACGTCATTGGACTTTTCTTGGTTTTAAAGAACCATGATTGGGTTTTTTTTTTAGGGTGCATACATCTTATTTATTTATCAGTTGTTACTTATGTCATTTGTATGGGTATTGTATCTGTATGTTAGTGTATATACTGCATGCATACCTGATGCCCTACACAGTCATGAGGGTGTCCGATTCCCTGGGACTGGAATTACAGAGGGTTGTGACTGCCATGTGAAGGCTGGAATTGACCTCAGGTCCTCTGGCAGGACAGCCAATGCTCTCAACCACTTAGCCATCCCCTCAGCTTCATCATCTTTAGAACAATGATACCAACAAGAGTAACGGTCAGCAGTAATGCTACAAGGCTGAGTGGGTAGGGCAGATGGCGGAGGCGGCACCACCAGGCAGGCAGGGGAGCACAGCCGCCGTCCGGGGCGAGACCTTGCAGCTGAAGTGCAAGGAAAGCATCCACTCATTTGATTCACCAGACTAGGAAACTCAAGCTCCCTGGGTAAGCCAGCCCCAAATACGAGTTTGACGTGCCATTTCCACATCTAGATACCAGGATAAAGAGTCCCACTTGTAAATCCCCTGCCTGTGAGTTCAGAGCGTTCCAGGGGAATCTGAAAAGATCTTCCCAGTACAGGCCCAACACCTCTGAGACTTTCTCATGCTCTCCCCACCCCAGCTTCAGTCACCTTGATCCTTACTTTGGGCCCATGAAAATGGAAGAAAAAAAAACTTCTCAGTAAGCTGCAGCTTTTTGTTTTGCTTCTGGCCCTAAGCAGCTTTGATGCAAAACTGGGTTATAGGAAAGAGATTTTGTACCTGAATTTGGGATCTTAGCATCGAATCCAAAAATCGGGTGAACCAGATGGAACTGAGAACTGTCCAAAGCCGCATCCCATTTCCCTTTGCAACTGCAAGAGCGGGAGAGACCCATTTCACAGTTGTGCTGAGTTGTGCTGTACTAGGCTTGGTAATGAGAAAGCACAGGGCCTCCCTTTGTAGCCTCAGACTCCAGGCTCTGCTGTCTCAGTTCCCCAAGCATCAGGAGGGCAGGTGTGGGCTGCCACAGCGCTAGCAGGAACAGGAAGATTTCTGTGTTCTGTTCTCTTCTTCATGGGCTGAGGCTGAGCCTGGAGTCTCCATGTCAGTAGCATCCTTCAAGGCTGTTCCTCTGCAGCTCTGAAATCTTGACCCCTAGGGAGATGCCTGGGGAGGTTCACTTTCAGAATATTCAAGCCCTGGGGCTCCCTCTAGAGGAACAACTTCAAAACTTTCAAAACTTGATTTGGAAATAACAAGAGCAATCTGATTATTACACAGCTATAAAAATTTAAAGTTCAGAGGAAGCACTTGAACATTTTTAGTTGGAAACCTCTCCTGAAGGTTCCTTGGTCTAAAGCAGCCATGAAATGGGCGCAGCCACTGTCTTTGCTACTGTTCAAGTCCTTTCTGTACAGTAACACAGGGACAATCATCCCCAGTGTCTGAACTGCAGTCAAGTGTAAGCATTGCTCCAGTGTGGGACAGCTGGATTGCCTCCAGTTCTTAGGGAGAGCATTCCTAACCTGTGTGTGCCTGTGACATTGCTCATCTTTGCCTCTTCCTCCTTCCATGGTCCCCAGTGTCTGGGCCAGGACCCCTTTGTAGTCACTTATGCAGATGGTCATCCTTATATGACTATCTTACAAAGAATTCTTTCCTGGGGTCTCTGGCTTCCTTCTGGAACCTCTTTTATCTTTGTTTTATTTCCGGTTTTCTATAGAGTCGTGGTTGCTGTAAACTCTTCAAGAAATCTCTAATAATTCATAACTGTTGATATTGCCAAGAACTTCTAACTTTTGAAGTTTCTTTCTAATATCTGGGATTCAAATGCATGACAAAAGCGATTTTTTTTTTTTAGCAGCTGCTTCAATCCTAAAATGGCTTGGCAAAAATTGACTAAAGTCTCCCTACCTTGTTCCGTTTTGGGGTACAGAACACTGATGGATGAAGAAGTGGACCGACTTCCCCCTTCCCTGGGTGCAGCTGGTCGCTTATCTAATGAGGTGGCAGAGGGAGGGGAGGGAGAGCACAGGCTTGGGGCAAGCAGTCAAGTAGTCAGAGTCCTGATTTAGTGCTCCTGGAGCAGGAGGTGGGGGGAGCAGTAAATTACTTCAACCAGGACTGAGAGAACAGGCAGAGGTTTGGGGTTTCTCTGGGTGACCTGGCCAAGCCAACCAGAGGGCACAAGTCTTAAACCAGGAGGTAGGAGGTGCCTCATAACAGAGAGAGCCACTAATCAATACGAGAAACTATTTGGGGTTCTGGGGTTTCCCAGTCGTGTTCCAGACAGCTTGCATGGCCACAGGGCTATCTGACCCCAAAAAGGGGTCAGTAGATTTTTATAAAAGGTCCAACAAACAGACATCATATTCATCCTCCTCCAAAAACTCCCTCTGGGCTGTGGCCACCAACCACAATACTACTCAGGAGCCCCTACCGATAGCATCGCTATAGCAACAGCAGCAACAGCTTCCAGTCACAGCTTCTGCCAGAAGAGGGGGCGCAGCATGAATGGCCCAGCATGACCTGTGAGCCTGGGAAGTTGTGTGTCATCCCAGGGGCAGCAGTAGCTGTGGTCCCAGGAGGGCTCACTCCCCTTTCATTTTAGATTCTTTTCTCCAATCAATAGAACTGACAGAAGCACACAGAGAGATACATAGTAAAGACGACCAGGAGTCATCACTGTGAGTCACCTGAAGAGACCAGGGGAAGTGAAGTCTCACCTGGACCCCAGACATAGCTCTTCACCACAGGCACCTCCATTGTGTCCCTTTGTATCCTAAACCAGACTTACCTCTAGCAGTGACAAACCACGTGACTTTCAATTTTGTTCTTTTTTTGGGGGGGAGGTGGGGTGGGGGTGGGGAAGGCGTCAGATTCCTCAATAGCATTGGGCAGCATCCATCTGATGGTGTCCTGGGACCTTGGAACATCTCAGGTTGTACAACCCTAGAAGTTCTTGACCACCACACTCTTTCTGGCTCCAGGGGATCCAAGACCTCCATTATTTCAAGATCTAGTCTCCGGAAATCTTACTAGGGCCTCCAGAAATGTGACACCAGAGAATACTACCTGGACACTGGTTCTGAGAGACCAGATTTTTGAGATTCAGACTCCAAAGATGGATAAAACCCGGCCCAAGTTTGAACTCAAGTAAACTATCAGGTTGGTACCTAGCAGCAGTTGCCAAGTTACCCCTCAACAAGAGCTGTGTCTCCAGGTTACTCACTCCTCCCACCCCCCACAAGACCTGTATCTAGCACCAGTCTCCAGGTTATTCCCCCAGCAGATCTGTACCCCAAGGCTACAAGCCTGCCTCTGCCTAAGAACCACCCATCAGGAGGAAGGCAGAAGTTAAGTTTATGGTTTGCCTCCCAGCACCACACACTCATGTTAAAGGTCACAGTAGCCTCGCTCTCAATTAGATTCTTGCCAGGCTAGAGACTCAACCCTGGCTTGTCTTTTCCTATAAAACCTTGTCTTCAGGGTTTTCTTCACATGAACTGTCCTGCGGGTTGGAGGAGAGTTAAGTCCAAGCTCGAGCTTATGAATAAAGACCCTTGGGTAATTGCATGGGGTCGGCTCCTGATTGGTCTTTTGGGATTCATAAACGCTTCCTGGTTCAAGCCAACAAAACGTCTTTATTAGCCAGACAGTGACTATACTAGGTGTTTGGGATCTCAGTTCAGCACCAAGACATTTTTAGGCTGGACTTTAAAGAAAAAATTCATACCCTTGACACACCTCATTTAGCAAAAATAGCCAGAAGCAGAACTATGGAAGCCAAAGAGCAACGTTAATATGTTTAGGGACTTTCCCACAACCATGGACTTTGATGGATTAGGTCTTTGTTGTCATTTTGAGAGATGTTGCTGCCTACTTACTTGGTTTCAATGCCTGAATGGTTCTTCTATCATACCATCAGTTATGATGAGGTCTGGATGTTTGTTACTAAATTGATGTGGGCAAGCTACTGGTTCCATTGTTTGTGCAGGTTCAGTACAGTGCTAAGCTAATCATATGATTAAGGGGTTTGTTGGTAGTTAGAATGGGAATGTCCCCCCATAGACTTACATGTTTCCATACTTGTTTCCATACTCCCATTTCCTGAAACAGTTTGGGAAAGATTAGGGGTAAGGCCTGGTGATGAAGGTATGTCATTGGGAGTGGTTTCTAAGGCTTCAAAGGCTCCCACCATTCCCAGTTAGATCTTTGTCTCCCACTTCCAGGTCAAGATGGGAGTTTTCAACTGTTCCTACTCAATGTTCTTGCTCTAAAACTCTGAAACTGTAAGTCCCCAAGTCAATAAGTTGTTCTATAAGTTGCCTTGGTCACCTCTCTTATTACAGCCAAAGAAAAGTAACCAAGACAGTTTAAAATAGCAGTACTTGGTAACAGGTGTACTGGCTTTTGCAACTTTTAACTTTGTCTCCTCTTTCCAATTACCTTCCTGGTGCGTCCTACCTATGAAACCATCACCACACTTCGTGAGCTTGACTGAAGAGAGATTTCTTGATTTTCTTGATGGTGCTTGATCGTTCTTCTTAGTTTTAGCATTCTGGTAATAGAAATAAGAACAAAACAACAAGCTTTATGATTTTGTAGATTCTTTGCCAGGGCATGGTAAGTTCTAGCTACCTTCATTGTGATGATTCTTAAGACTAGACTCATGCTTTTCTCAAGGACTGGAATGTCCCCTTGTCAATAACAGATGGGACCTCCTGATTCCTTAAACCAAGTCAGGCAGTTGTGAAAGGCAGGAAGAACAGTCCCAAACACCCAACCACAATTAGCTGTGAGTTTAGCTTTGCTCCACCTGGAGGCCATTCTAGGAAGAGAAAGCATCCATTCCAGGCAGTCCAATGACAGGAGGTGTTTGGCCTGATCCAGAGAACAGACTTAGTAGAGTTAAAATGTGCATTTCTGTTATTTTACAGGTGATGAAGCTACTGTTGCTTGTCCAGGCCCTACTTTCAGAAGTGTTGGTCTAGCATGCCTGACTGGTGAGGAGGTTGTTCAGGTTTTGGTATTTATGGAATTTCTACTTTCCTGAAGTTCTAGGAATACATGGCAAGTAGCTTGAGTCTAAATGAATAACTTGTCTTCATAGTTTGCATGGTGGTTAGTGTTTGTTGATCATCAACTTGACAGCACCTGGAGTTGCCCTGGAGACACACCTCTAGGCACACATGTGGAAGATTATTAGATTATTAGCTCTATTATGTAAGGTATTACTAGATCAGATTAGCCGCTGGGTATGCCTGTGAGGGACCATTTTGATTTGACTAATTGAAGTGTGAAGACCCACCCACCATGGTTGACTGGGATAGTGGACTGGATAAGAGGGATGAAGTGACCTGAACACCAGCATCTTCCTCTGCTCCCTGACTGCAGTCAGCACAACAGCTCTCAGGCTCCTGCTGTCTTGACTTTCCACCTATAAAACAAAGCAAATCCTGTCCCCAAATGTTGCTTTCGTAAGCTTATTTGATCATAGCAACAGAGAATTAAGAAAGACAGATTAGTTTTTACTTAACCTTCTTCAAATCCACAGGAATCTTAGCCATGAGGTGTAACCTATTGTGCAGGAAAACTGGGAATGTAGGGAGAAGAGACAAACACACTTTTCAAAGTGCTTCTCCTTTCACAAGCATTTTATGGGAACGCAGGAACTCAGAAACAGAAAGTGGTCAACTGCAATGGAACTGAAAGGACACAACTCCAGTCACAGGGTTAATCCCATGAGTCACATGGCATGACTATGAGCCATGAGCTCTGCTTCCAAAGCCACTGTGTACTTATTTCATTTTTCCCTGCTACCTGAATCCAGTTCCATCGTGCCTGCATCTTTCTGCCATGTGTGACAGTATTAACATGTTAATTTCCCATGATTCTCTGCTTCCCCCTTTGTATTCTAATGGCCATGGTGCTTGTTCAAAAAAACACCATGCTATGATGTATTTACTCCTGGGCCTATCCTATAGCCACATAGTGAATTTCAACCATTAAAACTTAATGGTTTGAATTATGCTGTGACTAACACTAGTTTTTGTTTACATTTAAAGGGCAGAGCCTTTGACTCATTTTTATCTTTGAGGGGAATCTTGCAACTCTGCTTCTCTGCCCCTGCACATAGAGTCTCTGAGTCCCGTCTCAAGTGCATGAATCATAAAATACCCCTCCCTCAGATCCAGTAGACTCCATAGTAGGAAAATCCAGGTTCAGACCCTTTACAGATTCATTACCTCCTTACCTTGTCCAGTACAAAGACTGCAGCACTGTATCAGGAGTGACACATGCTCTCATGCTCCCTGGTGCCTCTGCCCTCCCGGTCAGAGTCCACACCCCAGGGTGAGCCCCCAACTCCATCCATCAGACTGCCCTCTTTTCAAAGCCTCCAGTTACAAGCAGGCAGGGCCTGCCAGAACTCTAGCTCCTACTGCTGACCCCCCCCCCCCATTACTCCACGGTGTGGAAACTGCCACTCTTGCAGCGCCTTCTCTGTGAGGTTTGGGTCATGAATCCCACACTTAGGACAAGATGAAGTTTCTAAGCCTGCTTCCCGCTCTCATGCTTGCCTTCCTGCTTCTGCATATTCTGATCTTTCAGACCAAAAACTCACCCTGGGTGTCTTTTCCTTCTATTTTCTCAGTTCAGTTCTAGACATCTTTTCAAATATACTTTCCTGTAAAAGGAATACTTATCATCTCAAATCTTGCAAAACATAAAGAATTGTGGACAAGAGCAACTGTGATTCATGCTTTTTTTTGATTTATTTTTGCAAGTTATCTTTTTGTTTGTCCATATTTATTAGTCACACCTGTAAATAGTTTGTATCCTGTTTTTAATCATGAGAAGTCTTGCTTCTTTAGTCCTTATCTCTTTTCCAAAAAATGTAATTCTAATATTGGCACCTTAGATTTTTTTAGGCTCCTTAGTGTATCTGTAGCAAGGATGCTATCAAGGAAGGATGTAGAAATTGACAAACTTCCCAGAGGATCATGAATATTTACATCTCAATAACCTTCTTGTAAGTCACAGTGTTTGACTTGGCCCTCAATCATTTAATTCTGTATTTCTTTGACTAGGTTGCATGGTTTTCTACATTTCTTTTTTTTTTTTCTTTTCTTTTTTTCGGAGCTGGGGACGGAACCCAGGGCCTTGCGCTTCCTAGGCAAGCGCTCTACCACTGAGCTAAATCCCCAACCCCGGTTTTCTACATTTCTTAATGATATGTGTTCCTTCTTCTGTGCACTGTCTTTGAATGTCCTGTCAGTTTTCAGTTGTCCTGTGTAGCCATTCTCAGTGCTTTAAGGAAACACCTGCTCCCTGAGAAGTTCTTCAGACAGGTTTGCTCTGCTGGGGACATCTTAGCACTGCAGGAGCCCATTGCTACTGAGAATCTTCATTTGCATTAAACCATTGAGTCTTGTCTCCCTCTAGTGGACAAGGAGCAAAGTGCACCCAGCCAACTGCTGTGCATGAGGTCTGTGTCAGGGATTTAATACATTTACTGATCAACCAGTGAAGATCCCTGCCCAGTGGACGGTAACTGGACATGGCTGTCATCAGAGCAGTTTATCAGCATTTCATGTAAAACAAACAGGAACACTAAGCTCTTGGATAAGCCTAGGGAATTTTGTTTAAGGTGAAATCAGCCCTATTTTGAAAAATCCATACTTGCATAGCTAGAGATTGAAATATTGCTGGCAATTTGCTCATAGGAAAAAGTCTGATATTTGTTTAATCTCAAAAAACCCTTCCTCTGCAAACTATTATAATATTGCATGTACTGATTCATTTGGCATTGTATCAAATTATCTAAACAATTACTATAACATACCTTCTAAAAGTAGGACAAAAAAGATGCACCTCCTCGGTCCAAAAGGAAAAAAAATGCATCATTGATGTTGAACACAGAAAGAAAAGCTAGAGCAAAACCAACTGCCCTTTCCATTGCGTCATACGCTCAATTCATATTTTCAGCTTTCTGGAGCATGCAAAGCCCTCACAAAGTGGATTCCATGTTAGTTTGCCATGAATGGCTGCGCCAGTTTCTGTAGATCAGAGGTCTTGTGAAAACCACTTTTAGGAATACTGAAGTCTGGAAAATGATGAAGATATAGAGGTCCATGCTTAGAGGTCTTCTGAGTCTCCTTCAGCTCTGTCCTCAAGTTTAAAGGCTCCATAGTAAGCACGATACCGTTGGGGAGGAAAAATCATCCCACAGATAAAGATAAAGGCTTTCAGAAGGAAGGAATTCCATTATGTTATTTGTCTTAGCTTGGAATTCTCACCCTATGGCTGATGGATGTGGATGGGCCTTAAAAGAGGAGCCTGAGGGACATCAGGGAGACTGACTCCCTCAAGGCTGTTCTACATTCTCAGGTTTCCAGGACATTGCCAGACTACAAAGACCCCAGACTTCCCCACACAAATTCCTTAGCTAGTGTTCCTACATGCATACTAGGTTATTTTGTATTTATTTTTCTCGGCAATGCTAAGGATTGGATAGAGGACCCACGTGATTGCGTGCGCGCATGCTCGCATGCAAGCACTAACGCAAGCACGCACGCAAGCACGCAGGCACACATGCACGCACGCACTCACGCAAGCACCCACGTGCGCACATTCATACAGACACACGCAACACACGCACACACAAATAATTAAAATGTAAAATATTTCTGAATGTGCTCTATTCTCCTACCTCTCTGCCTACCTTTATCACATCTGTGGATCCTGAATTATACAGGGATGCTTCCCTCCCCACATCCATCTTCCCTGCTGGTGGAGTCTTCCAGAACAACCCAAGCTGCCATGACAAGTCAGCTATCCCAGGGGGACTTCCATTCTCCTGTCACCTCTCCTCCCACCTTCATCAAACCTGCTTTGTGTGAATCATACAGGTAAGTCTCTCTTCCCCCACCAATCTCCCCTGCTAGCTGAGTCCTCTGGACATTCCAAGCTGCTCTGAGGAGCCCAGCGGACCTCCATTCTCCTGCAAACTCTATGCCCACCTTTTCCGGATCTGCAGCTCCTGAAGCATGCATACGGGCAGACAAATCTTACAGACTTGCAGATCCAGAACCATATAATGCAGGGATTCCCCTGAGAGGCTTGGGACACCAGGACCTCTGAGGTTCACTCCCCTCTCAATACCTACTAAAACAGGAACATCCTGGGACCAAAGCCATTCAAATGCCAAGCTCTCCTTTAGCCTTAATCTTTCTTCTCCCTTATAGTCTGTACGAATGCATAGGATGCTTTTCTCATTGTGTATCTCACTCAGCTACAGAGTGTGCTGGGTGAGGTTAGGTAGGATGAGATCTGATATCTACTGAATGGATAAGACTCCCACCATAATCAAATTCAAAAAGCCACACACACACACACACACACACACATTAATATCACCATCATAAAATATCAGGGAATAACAATCACCGGTATTTATATCTCTCAATATCAATAGTATCATTTCCTCAGTATAAAGACACAGGCTAACAGAATGGATGTGAAAACAGGATCCATCATTCTTCTGCATACAAAAACATACCTGAGGAATAAAACTAGACATTACTTTAGAGTAAATGGCTATAAAAAATTTTCCAAGCAAATAGACACAAGAAGCAAGCTGGAGTAGCCATTCTAATATCTAACAAAATAGATTTTAAAAAATTATTCAAAAGAGACAGAGAAGAATACTTTATACAAATCAAGGGAAAACCTACCAAGATGATATCTTAATTCTGAACATCTGTGCCTGCAACACAAGGGCACCCACATTTGTAAAAGAAACATTGATAAAGCTTAAATCACAATTGAACTCCACACATTAATAGGGGGAGACATCAACACCCCAGTCTTACCAATCGACAGATCCTCCAGACAAAAATTAAACAGAAAAATAGCAAAATTAAGAGACATTAAAAATCAAATTGACCCAACGGACATCTACAGAATATTTCACCCGAGCACTAAAGAATATACCTTCTTCTCAGCACCACCAGGAACCTTCTCCAACATTGACCATGTGGTCAGTCTCAAAGCTAGCTTCAACAGATACAAGAAGATTGAAAGAATGCCTTGTATCTTATCAGACCACCATGGATTAAAGCTGGACTTCAACAACAGCGGAAACATTTGTGCAGCATGAGTTTAATGTTCAAAATGTTTTAGATTGTGAAGCATTTTGGATTTTCTGCTCAAGAATGCTACCTGTGGGTTGGGGAACTGGCCTAGTGTTAGAACTCCTTCGATAAAGCCTGGGAGATCAAAGTTTGCCTTTCCAAAGTCCGTGTAAAGCACATCTTGTGAGGCACATATTGTGAAGCACATCTATAATTCAAGTGGTTATGTAGTGTCCAGTTTCTTGTTGTTGTTGTTGTTTTGTTTTGTTTATTAATCTGATAAGTAGGAAGAGTGATGAGACTGGAGGCAGGGAAGGAAGGAAAAGGGGGGTAGGGATACCAAGAATGGGAAGAGACTGGAGAGAAATCCACAGGACACGGGGAATGAATAGCAATAAGCATCAATGGGGACTGTGGAACTTGGGGAACCCTGGAAAGTCCCAGATGCCAGGGGTGCAAGAGGCTTCCACAGCCTTACTGGGATGATGTTAGCTGAAATACCTAACAGCAGGGAGATAGAACCTGAGGAGACTGCCTCCTGTAGCTAGATATGGCCTCCAGTGGAGGGATGTGGCCTCCCACACATCTCAGAATTTTTAACCTAGAATCGTCCCTGTCTAAAGAAAATGCAAACACCAAAAAGTAGCAGAGGTTGAAGAAAAGGCCATCCAGAGACCACACCACCATGAGAACTATTCCATCCACAGATTCCAAAACCTTGCACTATTCCTGGTGCCAAGATGTGCTCACAGACAAGAGCCTGATATCCTCTGAGAGGCTCTGCCCAGCACCTGACTGAGACAGATGCAGATACTCACAGCCAACCATTGGACTGAGCCTGGGGAGCACAATGGAAGACTGACGGGACAGCCTAAAGGAGCTGAAGAGGATAGGAACCCAAAATGGAGAACAACAGTATCAATTAACTGGACCCCTCGGAGCTCTGACTAAAGAGTATATATGGGCCAGTCCATGGCTCCTGCTTCATGTATAGCAGAGTCTGCCATTCTGGAAAGGGAGGCAACTGGTCCTGTGAAAGTTGATGTCCCAGAGAAGGGGGATGCTAGAGAGGTAAAGTGAAAGTGGGTGTGTAGATGGAGGAGTGCCCTCTTAGATGATGGGGATGACTGGGTGGTGGGGGGTGCCAAGGAGGAGAGACCAGTTATGGGGATGACATTTCTCTCTCTCTCTCTCTCTCTCTCTCTCTCTCTCTCTCTCTCTCTCTCTCTCTCTCTCTCTCTCTCACACACACACACACACACACACACACACACACACACACAGTTTCCAATAGAGTTGTGCACATATGTCTCTGTAAATCCTAGATATTCATTATCTGTAACCTAGCTTCATTGAAAGTTAAAATCCATAATGAATTCCACCAATTTTGGAGGGGCGAATATTTTTATTATTTTTGGTTGTTTGTTTGTTGTCTTTCTTCATAATGATAATTTTTGCTGAGTCCTTTTCGATATATTTGATAGCTTCCTTTGGGTTTGGTTTTTAATTATCTCTTTTTTCATTTTTATTGGGTATTTTCTTTATGTACATTTCAAATATTATGGCCATTCCCAGTTTCCACTCAGGAAACCTCCTCTTTATCCCCCTAACATCTGCCTCCTTTAGAATGTTCCCCCACCAGCCCATCCTCTCCCTCCCACTTCCCCATGTTTGTTTGCATGCAATTTTGCCAGTGGCCAGCAGAGGGCAGTAGATTTCACCTGGACCTGAAGTGGCAGAGGATTGTTAATTGCCCCTTAGGTCTTCTGGGATTGAAATTCTCAAACTGATGAGCCATGTCTCCATCCCCTGTCCTGGACTATTGTCCTTCTTTGTGTGGTGAATTAGTTGAACTGGATCACACTCAAACAAAGAAAGTTATTTCTTGAGACCTGTAGGGATACATAAAGGAGTAGTCGGGCTAATCAGACGTTAGTGGGGTCAGGATCAAGCCTCAGCATCTCAGCATTTTTAGGGATTTGGCAGATCTCTCACATCTCATCCTGGAGGGCCATGCAGATGAGGCCCATCAGATGAAGTGCAGAATTGAGGAGCTCTCTCGGGAGTGGCGCTGGTGAGTACATCATGTTGATGAACCACAAATCAGTGTTAAGGGCAATCTTCAGACCTGACTCGGGGTATGGAGCCTGGAGCAGAGACCACACCCCTCTGGCGGAGTCTGTTTTCTTTCTACACTAGGAAGGGAGAGGGGCGGGAGATGCTACTCTTTAACCAGGGTAGATCTCACAGTGTACTAGGAAGTGTTTCTTCCATATAAATAAGTGATTCCTGTGATGCTCCCAGAATGCACATATGTATGCTATGATATACAGGGAAAAAGGGATCCTCCCTGAGTGTTCATAAAGCCATCAGAGTGATTCTATACTGGCATATGAACTGCATATCTAAAAGCTCCTGGACAAAAAGCAAACACACCCGAGAAGAGAAGAAGGGAGGAAATAGTCAAACACAATGCTGAGTTCATTGAAGTAGAAACATAGAGAATGATACAAAGAATCAAAAAAAAAACAAGGACTTGGTTTTGAAAAACTCAATAAGATAGAGAAACCTTTGGACAAATTAACAAAAAGGCCCAGGAATTGTATCCAAAGTAACAAAATCAGTAAGAAAGGGGAGAAATAATAACAGAAAATGAAGGATTTCAAAAAATCATGTTTCACTAGAAAAACTTGTACTCAACAGAACTGGGAAATCTAGAAAAAATATGAAATTAGATACAGATACCACGTACAAAGTTAAATCAAATTCAGTTAAACTATCTGCCCAGTTCCATAACATCTGAGGAAATCGTAGTCCTTATAACCCTCCCAACACATATAGCCCTGCACATAGGAGGGCACTAAGTCTCTAATCTGGAGGAGAATGTGCAAAACATTTTTGAGGCTTTAAAGACAGATGATTTGGATCCAATCCCGGAACTTCTATTGTCTCCAAACATTTTCATCCATAAGATCATGAGAGAAATGTTACTGCCAAATGTGTGTAGCCACTCACTGTAGTGACCTGCAATCGCTGTGTAATGTACCTGTCCAAGATAATGAACCCTGCAGCATCAGGCTGGCCCAGTTCTCTAAGAGCTGTGGTTGCTACCACTATTAGAGAAGTTAACTCCTGGTCAGAAACATAAACTCATAGAACACCATGCAGTTGAGGCTGTCCTCAGGGAACACCAGACCCTTGGATTTTTATTGCATGTGCGAAACAGTAGCAGGTTCTATTCCTGAACCATCCTGGAGTCTGGATTGAAAACCCAGCGCCATCCGTCCTGCTATGCAAACATGCTCATCGATGATTGTATGAGGGAACCAACATGGTCTAAGTAATCTGTCTAGACGTATTGGACACCCTACATCCTACTACGGAAGGTTCTGATGCAATGCTCTGCATGGATGGTAACACCTTCATTAAACATGGAACCAGTTACAAAGGGGCATCTTTAGATCCAACCATTCTACTGTTTGTTTTAAAACATCTACTTGACGTTGAAATAAAGTATCAATTTTAGTTTGTTCTATCCCTAACTCATGTGAATCTTTATGCCAATCTTCAACAAAATGCTTTGTCTGAATAGATGTTTTTAATGCTATGCTGGAAACTGCTGCCAAAGTAGCAACAGAAATAAGGTTTAAAACAATAACTCCAGTCATTCTTTTACTTCTCTTCAGCAGATTATTTGAAAAGTTCAAAAATCACATGATTAAGAGGATCTTGAGAACATTGATGTCAACAGGCCTCCATCTAAATAATTTTTGTTGAATAATCAATAGAATCTTGATTCATATTAAACTGAAGAGAGGAATTAATACATGAATACAAATGACAGTTAATATAATCAAATCCATTAGTAAAATTAAGTCTACCTATTAAAAACAAATATGGCATAGGAATACAAATAGTAGCCTTTCCTTTCTTAAATGTGGTAAAGTTATACTGAGAGGCAGATCAAGGAGTCCCAGAAAAGCTTCCATTAGCAAGCACAACTTCTTTTAATGTAACGGCAGTCTTTTACAAATGAGTTTGAAATGCAGTAGGATCTTCCACAGAGGATAGTCGATTATCTCAATGCCACCATCTCCCCATTCCATCAGCAAGGATCCACTAAAGTGTTCATTCTCCTCTCCACGCACCCTGGTAACATTAGACAAATCACGAGTGGTAATATTCCATTATGAACATGGATTAATAAATCGACTGTAAGGATGCCAATTTATCCATTTATCTTGAATAATTTTTCCAAATGTACCAAGGCAATTTTCTAAATAAATGGGTGATATTTTAATTCTATATAAGTAAATTGATCACAAACAGGTTGTACTTTCTTGCTAACAAATGTAATGTTACTCCAATTTTGGTTTATAGCCCAAGCTGTCAACCACTGCAAACAAGTCCTGGAACCTGTAACTTTTATTCCTGGTAACAGCTTGTTTTGATAACCCATTTGGAGGCAAGGTCTCTGTCCTAAACATAAACACATCTTTGAGCCAGCATAAGTAAAATTATACAGAGCTCCATCATACATATTCAAATAAGTCAAGTTACTCCAAGGAGACGATAAAATGCTTGGGGTGGTGTGTAACACCACATCTGTTTCCCCGCTAGTAGGAGGCTCAAATAAAGGTGGATTAGGAATATAAGCCCAATAGCTCACATTGACCTCAGCAGAAGATACCATAAGTAAAGCACACATTGCTAAAAATAAATGCTCAGAAGTACAGGACTTTCCCATTCAAGACAACACTTTTTAGTCCTTCAGTGGTTAAACGCCTCACCTGACCCCACGTAAGTAATGGGGTTGTCACTGTAGTATCCTTCTCCATTGCCGTTTATGAACCTTTAGAGAAGCCATGGCCTCAGTAACAGAGGACACCTCTTCATCTCTGAAGGACTTCCATCAGGAGAAAATAGAGCTGCTTTGTTTGGATGCCTGGGAGGGTAGGATGCGGTCCATGTTTGGATCCATCTCCCAGGTAAGCAGAATTGTCTCCCATCCTGTAATGAGACAAAACCCTATGCTCTACCTACATACAGTAATGTCCCTCCCTGCCATTCTCCATCTTGTGTTATTTTTATCCATAGTGGCTGTTCCATGCCTTCAGGGGGAAGTTCAATAAAGTGTCTATCAGCTCTTGATAAAGGTGAGTAAGGTAAATTAAGAAAATTAATAACAAATAATGCTCGTGCCAATATAGCTCTGTGCTTAGTCTGCCAACTCCACTCAGGCTGTGCAAGATCATCTCTTTTCCTACTTTTTAATTTTTTATTTTGTTGTTTCAAGGTATGGTGTGCTTTTAACAAATGCTTGTACTTGTGGATTTTGTTTTATACCACTAATATGTACAATATGATATTGTTGACAAAATTGTTTAAATTTATAAGAAATATATGTTGGTCCATTATCAGATTTAATTTCAGAGTGTAGTCAAATAACAGCACATGTTTCTAATAGATGCTGTACAACATGAGCTCTGCCTTCTCCAGTCAATGGCGTAGCCCATACAAATATTGAAAAGGTATCTATGCATACATCTGTATATGAAAGGCGGCCAAACTTAGAAATATGGGGTATACCTATCTGCCCCAATCCATTAGGTTGCGTCCCTCTGGGATTAATGTCATATGGAATACATCTTATATGGAAAGGCTTACAAATAGGACAATTAGCAATAATTTGTCTGACTTGGGAATGGGGAATCTTATATTTAATATGTAAATGTCCTGCATTGGTATGATTATGACTATGTTCTTCTGGGGTAGCAATGACACTAATTGATCTACCATATGATTGCCAAATGTTGAAGGTCCCTGGCAATTTTGAATGTGATCTATTATGTGTAATAAATATTCTAAAGTTTTGCCATAACAATAGTCCTTTAATATGTGAAAATAACAAATTTAATATGTGCTTAAATGTAGAAACAACAGCAGTTGCAATGTTCTCTACCATTCCTACAACATTAACTGAATCAGCTGTAATGTTTGCATTATGAGTAAATTCCTGTAATACATTAATTACTGCTAATAATTCATTTTGTTGTACTGACCCAAAAGAAGATTCCTGGACCCAAAATTTATCTTTGGTCCAATAAGCACTCTCGGTCTTACAGCCATCAGTAAACGCAGTAACGTCTGATGGTAATGGATCAACAGAAATTAGTGTATTATCACAAATTTCTGTTTTCTAAAGCAATCCCAGAATTTACTATGGGGGGAAATGAAATTCCATATTTCCAGTGTAAGAAATGATGGCTAATTGAAAAACTTAAGACATCTGTGTTAAATATTCAACATTATCTTTACTTAATGGGAAAACAATAGCAACGCAATCATATCCGGATAGTATAACAGGTCTTTGTCTGCCTTGTTGAATAAGTAAAGCAATTTGTTCCTCATAAGTTGGTAATGTTTGTTAAATTTATATTTAATATATATCCATTCTAAAGGCAACTCATCTTGAGCTAAAATGCCTGTAGGATATTCAAAAGTATTTAAAACATATAATTTAATAGCCCTATCTTAATCAATACATGCCATAAATGCATCTTTCCTTTTTGAGAAAAGATATCCTCGCATGCCTTCATATAAGCATTAATATCTCCAGTGTCCTGTATAGGTAATAATGTTCTCTATAGTCCTCATTAGCACTTTCAAAAGCAAGTATTTTCAGCAGTTGTCATTTAGCTTCCTCTCCTGTCACTGTTCTTCCAAATGTTAATTTTAGTATAGATAAAAATTCAATATATGTTTCATAAAAAGTTACTTCTTTTTCAACCAACCAATATCATCTTTTATAATAAGTTGGTTGGGCCACACCTTGAAAAGGTGCTGGTCTAATTATAGGAAAAGAAAGAGCAGGTAATTCATCATCATCATCATCATCATCATCATCATCATCATCACCACCACCACCACCACCATCATCATCATCATCATCATCACCACCATCATCATCATCATCATCATCATCATCATCATCATCACCACCACCACCATCATCATCATCATCATCATCTGAATCTTATTGTCAACATGTCATCCTCAGGAAAGGATGCAGAAAAAACTGTTCCAGGCAGTGGTGCAGGCGGCAAAACTTTTCCTTTTCCTTTTTTTCTTAATGAAGCTGTAGTCTCATGTTCTATATTCATTATCACCCTGTCTTCATTCATGGCCTTGAGTCCAGTCAAAATATCAGCCCAAATAGACCAGAAACTAATTGCAACCTTTTTGCCCTGCCTGACAGCCTTTTCCTCATGAATTTTCCCTTTGACCCAGATATCAGAATCTCTGGAACCCTCGTCAGGGAACCAAGATGTATACTCTCCTGCTGTCTCTAACCACATTTCTAACTCACACTGAGAGATATGAATTCCCTGCACTTTTAAAAGATGTTTAAGCATAGCGAGATAAACAGAAGACTTATCTTGTCCCATTTCCCTGTAATCAAATATACTTACCTTATCTGACTGTTCTGACTTAGCTTTGGGGTCTCTGTTTAGGCGCTAATTTTCAATGTCTTGTGTGTTGGGGGCTCTTGGTATGGTTGCAAATAACCAGGACACAGGGGGTGCAGAGCAAAGGCAGAAGCAATTGCACACATTTGCAAGCTTTATTAATCCTTATATAGATATGAATATGCATTACCTCAATTTCCACTTTGCAAGATACCACAAGATCGTTATTCCCACGATACCAGGAACATCTGAGGCATGACTAAACAAAGAAATGAGACTAAGTAAATGCTTCTTCTTAAAACATTCATACAACAACTCTCTTCCTATTATCAGAATATCTTCACCATAAACAAGAGAACATGAGAACTGCTTCCACAGAAACAGGACACATCAGAACATAGTTAAAGGCAAACTGAGAAAAACATTTTCTTCTCAATGGTGGCATTCCAGCCCCTACTTGCACCTGTCACCAGTCCTTACTTGATCCTGCCTGGGAGCTGCATCTCGATGTCTCCACAACATGGGTGAATATATTGAAACTATGCCTCCTCTCAAGGCTTACTCAGTGAAACGATATACTCCAACCTGCATACATTTAAAGGTGTAGGAAAAAGATATTGGCCTCCGGGAAACTGCAAAAACTGTGGGAATTGGACTGTATGTCACATGAATGGAGCCTGGGTTTATCCATTTCAGGAAGAAGAATCTCCCTCATCCAAGGTCTTTAGATGTTTGGGTGTTAACAAAGCTCTTCTACCCATATCAAGACCTTAACCAACTCTCCCTATCCTCAGCAACTGAGTTGAAATGAAGTAGTAAGAACTCTTTAGCTCTGGAAGGAGAATGGACAAATGGGTATTCCCTGGCTCAAGAGTGAGTTTCAGGGAAAGGCACTCCACAAACAGGTCAGTGTGGTTAGAGGTAGTTAGAAAGTAGGCTACGGCATTTCCCAGTGACATCATCAGTAGTGTCTTCACGGCACATTCTCTGGTATCCGGGAGAACCATTGAATATTCTGTGATGTCACCAGTGTTGTGGTGACACCAACTGCCTGAAAGCTGTCCCTTCAGAGCCTCAAGGGTTCAGAAGCAGGCATGTGGTCCAGGCTGCTCGGTCTATTTAGGAGGGATAATCATATACAGGCAGAGACCAAACCAAGGCAGAATGAGGCTGGCCTTCTATCATTTTGGAGAAAAGGACAAAAGAAATGGTCCCGGGGAAGGCTCAGTGAGTACTGGGCAGGGCAAGGGGAGCTTCCTGGAGGAGGTTGGCTTGAGCTGCTCCTTCCAGGAGTAGGACGTATGATTTGGAGCCTCAGTCTTCCTAAACAGCTGACCCAGATTCAACAATTTCTGATCATTTGTTTGACAGAGAGCCAAAAATTTTTATATGTGAAGGATCTTTCCTTGGAGCTCTTTAATGTCTTGGGGGGTGTCAAAGAATACTAGTTTGAGCCTCTGTAAGAATAACAAAGTGTCTCTCTCAGGATAAGCTGTTGAAGCACTTCATTCTCAGCAGTGTCCTGTAGATTACATGGGTAATTGTTGCCAAGAGGGAAACTCCTCTGGTAATAATACATCAAGACCTCAGTTACTTAGTACTTGAACACACATGATTAGCAATTCAATATGTTAAGCAGTTTGGACTCAAGGACTTACCTGCCTCACATCAGACATTAGCTGAGAAGGTCCTCCAATTATTCTTGTTTGGGTCAGCTTTTACAATTTCAGTTCCAGCGGAATTTCATAAGGAAGTGTGGTATACGTCTATGATAGCATATGTCATCCTATGACTATGATAGTTGGGAACAGGGACATGGCTGAGGAGTTTAGCTTAGAGATAGTTTTCTTGCTCTGTTTGGGATTCACTGTGTCCCTAGAACTGTTTGTCCTCAGACTTCTGTTTTAGACTAAGTATAGTTTTTCCTGGCACTATGTCCTCATATATGAAAGTTTACTTGTGTTTATCTGCCTACAGAGTTTGCTCAGAAGGCATCATGCCAGCCCTCCTCGACCCCTGAGGAGGAGGAGAGGATGAACAGTTTGGAGAAGCTAAGAATTGCTCTCCACAAGATGCAAAAGGAGAGAGATGAACTCCAGAGAATCCTCTCTTCTTACCCAAGGAATGACCTAAACTACAGGTAATCATGATGTGCATTCTTTTTTGACTGCCTTGAGAGGTCGTTTAAGACCACATTTCCTCACATCACAGTAGGCTACAACTCCAGGGTGTCCTCATGGTGAAAATCATCTTCCTGCATCTTACATACATGATTTGAAGTTCAGATATGAGTAAGATGGGGGCACAGGCTATTTTTATTCCTCCAAAAGGAAATTATACCCTGTGGCCTGAATCACAGTCTGGAAATAAGGGTAGTCGTGTGTGAGCTCTCATTATGTGTTTT
Organism: Rattus norvegicus; assembly: GCF_021556685.1. Taxonomy (NCBI): domain Eukaryota; kingdom Metazoa; phylum Chordata; class Mammalia; order Rodentia; family Muridae; genus Rattus; species Rattus norvegicus. The sequence continues at coordinate 22,174,574 of NC_141548.1, read as the reverse complement.
AAGAAGCGTGGACAGGTGTTGGCTTGTGGAAATTTCTAGGTGCTGTGTTTATGACCAATCATTGTTATAAATGACCTGGAGGTGCTTTGGGTTCAATTGGTCCTGTCAAAAGCTGGAGGGGCCTAGTCTCACTTGCTGCCTCTCAGTGTGTGACTGGATTGGCAACAGGTTGTCACTGGGTTTCTCTGATTTTGTTCATTGTTCTTTGAGATAATGTAACATCATTGTATTTACTTGGTATTCTTATTGTATTTGAGTGTTTGAGTGTGAGTGTGTTTGTGTGAATCCCTTAAGATCTGGAGATTCTATGGGCTGGATTTGGCCTGAGAACCAGCCTGGCTCAGTTTGCAGGGTATGATGGTGATGAGGCTGAGGGCCTCATTTTGAGCAGTAAAATATTGGACCTCTGCACACCTTGGAGGCACAGTGGAATCTCCTGGTATGTGTCATAATCTCTTTTCCCTGTAAATACTGATTATGTTTCTTTGGGTTTTCATTTAGCAATATATTCTAGGATTGAGAATTCTTACCTAAGAACAGGAGAATGGTCCTCACAGGTTAAGTTGGACCTTGGCCTGTGGCTCAGGGTCCTGGAAAGTTCTTGGCCAGCTAGTCTATTCCTTCAAGCCCCCTCAGTGAACTCAGGCAGATCAGCTCCTTCCTTTTATTTGCTGGCTATGATGTCCCCAGGTCAATAATAATAGGCGTAAGAAGCACAAACTGGACCCAGTGTGAAGGAGTAAGGATGTGACTTGTCCTAGGGTGGGGTCATCCAGGATTTAGGCTGAATTTGTGTAATCCTTGAAAGCTTAATTCAGAAGTTATTTGATCCTTGGCCCATGCTCTACCACAGGATCAGTTTTGAGTTTGAGATGCTCCTGATGCAGCACCAGCAAGTGATGACCGACCTGCAGAAAATGCGCCAGCAGATGAATAGAGAGACCCTTGTGCAAATCCAATCACCTCACAATAGAAACTCAAAGGAACTGGCCATTGACTTACTGGGTTGTGACCTCAGCACTAGGCACAGAATGTGTCTGCCCATCCTTGTCTTTAAAAGAAAGTGAGGATCACATTCTATACTGTTTGACTCTTTCCAGGAAGCCTGCCTCTAAGAAGGTTCTAAGATTTTTACCACTTGGAGTAAGTTTGACTAAATTTGAAGAGCCTTTGAGCCTCTCTCATCACCATACTTCTAAGTGCCCTGTAGATAGAAAAGGTGTGCACCATGATGGAGATATCAATCGATCTTGATCCTCTGGGGCTCTGACAGGATATAGACATACATGTGAAATATCCATACGTATTTATGAGAAGGTTTTTGAGAAGTACCCTGAGTCTCCTGGAATGTTGCTGATTTCCGGATTTGACTTTCTCAGGTTATACTCCGTGCCTACTTTGGCCTTGGTCTTTAGTCTGGGGCTGTCTGTGGAGCGGGGTCTAGAATGAGTGATGCAGAAGTGGAAAAAGATGGATCCTGTCTGGTCTCCTCTTTTTGTTTGTGGCTCAGCCTCAGGTCCTGCCTCCTCCTGCGTGAATCTCTTCAGCTTAAGCTCAAGGCAAAGAGAGCACGGAATGAGAACAGAGCGCTTCTATTGGAGCAGATTGCACTGGAAGAATCCATTAAGGAAACAACGAGGTTCTGTGCGGAAGCCTGTACGAAAATCTATAGTGTGACTGTTAATAAGCATCAGGCGGGCTGAACGGAGGATCAGGGGCAGGTTGTCCTGACATCTACCCATCAACCAAGTCAAACTCATTCAACCGTTCTCCAGCTTACTGAGACACTCTCCTATGCCTCATCCAGTTTTCCATTTCTTCGATCATTTACCAGACTTTCTATGGTGTTAGCCTCATGAAGAGACTGGAGGATTGACAACCAAATCTTGCTGCTCAAATAGAAACTGCCTTTCCCTAAGGAAGATATGGTGATGACGCATTGCTCACTCACACGCCATTACAGTAGAGGCATGGTGTGGTAGCCTCCTTTGTAGTAGCACATGACTGATTTGAGCCCAGTGAAATTACCAGAAGTTTGGTTATCTTTGTCCCTTTTGATGAGGCATGTGTTTTCCTCTCGTTTTCCCCCTACATTGCAAGATAGTCACTTCTGCCTGCACAAATCGTGGTTCACAGTGATGTAGCTTGAGAAGCAGCTTGTCAGTCATTTTTTAAGTCAGTGTTCTAGAGTTCGTTCCGGTGGCTTCTATCCTGAAGCTTGATTGAATGAACAGGGATGTGGGAAAGGCTTCTCTCAGCGTAAAGTTTGGTGTGAGAGATGTGAGCATTTGAGGGAAGACTTTCTCCAACTCTCTCAACCTAATCTGTCCAAAAAGTGTGCTCCCTAAGCATTTTTCTTCCTAAGGGGTGGATATCAATGTCCACGTTCTCACTTGAAACATCTCCTTACCTAATCTGCTTCCCACAACTGTTGTTCTAGCGTAATGGCCTCCTCATCTTTTCTGCTTTCACTTAAAATTTCTGTTGTGTGTTTGTTTGTGTGTGTGTTAATTAGTCTTTTAGTGTCTGTGTGGGCACAGATATTTGTGATCACATTTATGGGTATGTTGCATATTTTTACATTTGGAGATGCTAATTGTAAGTGTTTGTGGTATGGGTACCATATATACATGTGTATGTTTATGTGTACTTGTGTGTGGTTTTTTGTGTGACCATGCACTCTTATGTTTCTGCATACATGCACATCTATGTATACACATATACTATACATATATGTATACATATACACATATTTGTGTTTATTAGTCTATATGTACATATGTATATATACATGTAAAAATGTACTTTATATGTATTCACTAGTACGAGAGGAAAGAAAAATATTCTAATTCAGATTTTAAACTGTTCATAAAAGAAAATTGATTGCTATTGAAACTATTTATATAAGGAAAACTATTCATCAATATTGATATCACTTGGAGAAAACCACAGAAATGAGGTACAAGGATTTGAGGAGAGGCTGCTGTGTGAAATTCTTGTACCTGAGAGTCAAAACTACTGACTAAGTTCTCCTCTGCACTCTTTGCTCTTGGTGAATAGTGACTGAACACTGGAATGTCATGTGGCTAGTTGTGTCTTCTCAACATCCTGGTTGTCTTAGTGATTGACTGCTACGTCTTTCTATACAGACTGGCCTAATCCTGGTTCAATACTAGGCTTTGGAGTTTGGCCTGGATTTTGTTAGTTGAAAAATTAAGTTGCTTATAATTGAACCTGCAACCAGAAGATGTCCAGTAGCTATGCTGAGGTGTAATCACAGGGATGCCTCAGACAGAACCTTAGGCCCATGAGAGTCTAAAGCACTGATACTCAGTTGGGTCTGTGGCATTCTTTACCACATCAAAATCATTTGATCTGAGTGAAAATCATCCTTAAGGTGGGACTGGAGAGGGGATGGCCCTCAGACATTGCTGGTGGTGTCAAATGGGTAACCCTGTGAGATGCCAGGTGCAACTCTTCTGAAAGTTCAACTGCAGCCCCTATTGCACAGTCAATTCCAAAACAAGAATTAGATGTGAGCAGAGAAACTATGGCACACTGGTGTTGTTGTGGTTCTCCTAAGAGCAGCCCAGAATGAGAACTATCCGGATGTCCATCATTCAGAAAGTGAAAATGTACAATGTTGTCCATCCCTCCATGGACTATTGCTGAATGTGATAATACATGCAACCATTTGTCATTGAATTAGTCAGCCTTATCTTACTCAAGATATCTTCGATTGTATCACATTGCATGAGGAAGAGTTTTACTTGGATCATGGTTATGGAGATGGACTAGTTGTTTTGCTGATAGTTTTGGTTCCCATGTCAGCCAGGTTATGGTAAAGGGAGCTGCTATTGGAAGATGCTGCTCACTTTGAAGCCACCGGGAAACAGTGAGCCAGAGGATGGAACAGACTCCTCCACCAACACCCCGTGGTCTACTGCCTGGAATCAAGCCTACTGTGCACAGCCTTGGGACCTTAGTAGGCAGGCTTGGCTTCCAGGCCTAGATGCTATATTTTTGACTTCTGTTTATTAGGTGAAAGCACTTTCTTGACTGAGCTGTCCAAAAGGTTATGCCCACTATGTACATATCCCATTGAAGGATATTTATCAGATGCCTCGTTAGTATCCTGGATGATCTCTTACATAATCATTAACTCGGTCAACAACCCAATTCTAGGAATTGGAATAATGTCGTTCACAGTTCAGTTTGTAGCAGATTTTAAAAGCTGAAAAAATATGCAGGTGTGTGGGATCTCTTCTCCTTCTCCCTTGGGCTTGAAGGTCATAGTGGATTTCCCCTCTGAATAGTGCTGCTGTGGGTTTGATAACTGACATGACAGGTCCTCACCTGGCCTTTATGTCTTCCTCCCCTAGGTCTTCAATTCTCCATCAGAAGCTTGAATAGTGCACAGACCAGGACTACATCTCTCTGTGACAGAACTGTCCACCAGGAGCACTGAGTGTGCAAAGAATGTCAACAACTCCCCCATCTCAGTCCTAATAACCATAGCAATCTTAGGGTGCATTTTGTTCTTTGCTTTCCTATGTGTGAGGGTCCTTCATGATCAGTCAGGCAAATTTCAAAGACCTTGAGATATTGCCTGTAACATTCTCATGCTTAACCTTTGGAGGACATGTCCATCAGCAACCCACCACACCCTTTGAGGCAGGTCTACACTGATCTTCAAGAGATTATTACCATCTTGCCTGCCTTTCTGCTTTGTTTGCAAGGCCAGCAGCAGGCTGTGGTGTACGTAACAAATCTGCAGCAGTCAAGTGCTGCTCCTCTCACCTGTTTTCTTTTGTTTCTGGTTAGAAGTTTGATTGCTTTAGGTTTTGCTTTGTTTTCAGTTGAAATTTTGTTATTTATTTGTTATCTTTTTCATTTTTTAATTAGTTTGTTATATTACTAAGGTTATATACATTGAACTCATTGACTTCCCACTTTAAATGTTGTTTAATAAATCAATGTGTGATTATAAATAAAAATGTGACCTAACCCTTCACTCGAACTTCCTGTATTCATTTGTGGTTCTCTGTCCCGTAACAGCACAAGTATCAGACAACAAAGGTTTTTCTGCAAGTCTCATGCAGCTTAGTCTTCATGATCGGTTCGAAGTCAGCCAGAGCTGCGCAGGAAACTGTGCTCTCAATGTGGATTCTGTGTCATACTCTGTGATTCCCATCATCATGATGAAAAGTATCCTTGCTGTACCCTTGTGCTCATAATTTTAGCTGCCTTTATAGTGAACTACTCTGTGACTGATCATGTTGTACAGAAAAGGAGAAACACAGAAGTATTTCTCTAATACAAAACAGGAAATAAAAACACTCAGAAAGGTAGTATAAAAGAAATCAGGAAACACAGAGATATGTGGCTCTGGATTCCTTGGAATGTAGTATCAGCTATGGCACCAGAGCAGAGAATATGAATTCCACCAATTTTGCAGGGATGAATACTTTTATTATTATTATTATTATTATTATTATTATTATTATTATTGGTCATTTGTTGTTGTTCTCGATAATGATAATTCTTGCTGAGTCCTTTTTGATATGTTCGGTAGCTTCCTTTGGGGGTGGTGTTTGGTTTTTGAAGTATTTCTCTTTCTTTTTATTTTTTAGTGGGTATTTTCTCTATCTACATTTTAAATATTATGCCCATTCCCAGTTTCTAATCAGGAACCCTCCTCTTATATCCCCCAACCCCTTCCTCTATTAGGGTGCTACCCCACAAGCCCACCCACCTTCTCCCACCTCCCCACATTTGTTTGCATATAACTCTTTCAGAGGCCAGAAGAGGACAGTTGATTTCACCTGGATCCTAAGTGACAGAGGATTGTTAATTGCCCCTTAGATCTTCTGGGATTCCATTCTCAAACTGAAGAACTGTGTTTCCAGCCCCTGTCCTGGACTTTTGTCCTTCTTTGTGCGGTGCAGCAGTTGGACTGGATCACACCCAAACAAAGGGAGACATTTTTTGAGACCTTTGGGGACACATATAGGAGTAGTCATGCTAATGGTCTAAACTGCCAGGCATCCACGTAGGGCATTAGTGGGATCAGGATCACACCTCAGCATCTCAGAATTTTAGGGTTTTGGGAGGTCTCTCACATGTCATCTTGGAGGGCAATGCAGATGGGGCCCACAGATGAAGTGCAGAATTGAGGACCTCTCCTGGGAGTGGACCTGGTGAGTACATCATGTTGATGAACAATCAAAGAAGTGTTAAGGGCAATTGTTAGACTAGAATCTGAGTATGGAGCCTGCAGCAGTGACCACACACGTCCGGTGGAGAATGTTTTCTTTCTATACTTGGGAGGGAGAGGGGTGGTAGATGCTGCTATTTTACCACAGTGGATCTCACAGTATAATAGGAAGTGGTTCTTCCAGATGAAGAAGTGACTCCTGTGATGCTCCAGGAATCATGTGACTTCTAAGACTATATGTCCGAGACATGATGCTTGGAGCAAGGAAGTCCATGGGTCTCCAGGTTTCTGCTGTCAAACGAAGGTCAAAACAAATCTACTCTTGATGAATGACAGAGAGATACACAGAGAACCTCATTGTGGATACAGAGCTACTTCAGTACCATGACTGAGGTGATCAGAGTGTGAATTGTCTCAGCAAGTCCAGGAACTTGCCTGGAACTCTCCCAACCTGAGCTCCTTCCCTAGGAACCATAGGGTTTAAGGAAAGAACCAACCTGCCACATACTTTCCTATGGTTTTAATGTGGTTGGAGTTGCAAGGTCTTTGCCCACAGAAACTGAGACATCTAGTTAATATTCCTTTCTTTAGCTTTAATCCCTTCATCCAATGTAATCATTTAGACATATTAGTTTGTGTTTCATTTGAGGGATTTCACTGGGCCCCAGACGCTAGAAACCGATGCTGGTTGGCTGGAGCTAAGAAAGTAGCAGTGATTAAGGAAAGATCAGCATTGCCGAAATGAAATCTTATGGGAAACATTTTTTTTGAGAGTACAAAGAAGGTAAAATATTCTGGGAGGCATTTTCTGAGAATACAAAGAAGCTATGCTCCAGAGATAACCAAGGTTGTACCTTGTGCTATAGTTGCACTTGGTAATGTATAACAATTTCCCAGGTTGTACTGGTCTTGAAGGCATGAAGGGATCATGGAGAGTAAGTGATGCTTGGTACTGTGATGGTCAGGAAAGGCCATTGGTGGAGTCACAGCCTCAGTTGTAGTTCATAGCCCCGGATTAAGGGATCATGCAAGAAAGTTGATGCATGACACCATGAAGGGATAAAGCCTAGTTGCAGAAGAAGATCTCAGCATACTGGAGAGACCAGTACTATAGTATGACCACCCAAACCAGTAGCAGCAGTGGAGTAGGGTCAATCAGAGTGTCGAGTATTCCAGAAGGGAGAGTTGGAAATGTAACCCAAGTCTTCTGGAAGAGACAAGGAGATCATTTGTAAATCACAGACATTGGAACAAGAAGCTCTGAGTTTGAAGTTGCCTTGGAACCCCCAAGATATTAGAGATGCCAGAGGCATGGGATACCTGCTGAGGAAAGCGACTGTAGAGAGTGGAACTAACCAGAAAGAATTGTGCTTCAGACAAACAGCTGAAGAGCTTTCCCATCAGATGTGGAGACGGAGTTTGGAGTTTGCACAGCTGGGTTTTGATCTTGCCTTGGTTCAGCATTTCCTCGCTGTGACGTTTTGGAATGGTGATGTGTATCCTATGATGCTGGGGCTATGTGATCTACTTTTTCATTTTTATTTTATAGGGGATTACATTTTAGTGATTGGATGAATCTCAGAAGAGACTGAATTTTGGACGTTTTACACTGTTGAGACTGTTATAGACTATGGATATTTAAGTTGGACTAAATGCATTTTGCATTATCCCATGGCTAGGTATAGCTCTATGGACTTAAGTTTTTGAAAAAGCCATTGGGTACCAGGACGTGGGGTGTGGTGGTTTAAATATGCTTGGCCCAGGGGATGGTTCTATTAAGAGGTGTGGCTTTGTTGGAATAGGTGTGGCCTTGTTGGAGAAAGTGTGTTGCTGTGGTGTGGGTTATGAGACCCTCCTCCTAGCTGTCAGAGGATGCCGAGTCTTCTGTTGTTTGCCTTCCACACAAGACATTGAACTCTCAGCTCCTCTAGCTCCGTGCTTGCCTGGATGCTGCCGTGCTTCTTGCCATGATAATGGACTGAACCTGTGAACCTGTAAGTCAGCTCCAATTTAATGTCTCCCTTTATAGGAGTTGTTTGGTCATGGTGTCTCTTCACAGTAATGGAAACCAGAAGACAGGAGGGTCTCCCCAGCTGAGCTGAGGGGCTCAGGAGCCTCAGGCCTGCTCCTCCTCTTTATTTCTTCCCTGCTTCTGTTCATTGCTTCTTATCATCTTATGATAGGCAGCATATCTGAGAAAAGGGATTGGTTGGGGGGTCCAGCATGTGAATGGATGAGTCCAGCAGTGCCTGCCTATGCTCCCAGGTGGGAGCAGACACCAAGAATTAGGCAAGGCACAGGACCTATACAGGGTCCTGGGAGGCAGGAGGGGAGCTTCCTAGGGTGGAGATTTTTCAGAGTGAAGAATGGTGGAATTTGAAGTCCTGAGTTTGGGAGAGCTCATGGATTAGAAAGTTTCCTGTTCAGGGATTGGTGAGTTTTAGTGGCCAAGGGTTAGTGCATTTCTGTTTGAAGTTCAGTGATTGGTGGATTTTCCTTTTCAGGGATTGGTGGATTTTGATCAAATGTTTCACCTAATATTAGCATAATATGAGGAGGGTCCTGTTAAGGGGCTGAAGATGACTTTTGTGATGTTTCTGACACTTAGGGAGGTCCAAGGGAGAGGCTCAGATGCTGGAGTTTCTCAGATAGGGGCCTGGCTATTTTCCTGCCTTGAGGGTTTACAAAATTGGTACAAAGTATATAAAGTTTACAAAGGAAGTCCACTGCAGGGAAAGCCTTTCTGCCACCTGAGTAGAAAGACTAACTCCTGGGCAGTGTTTGAAAGGTGAGATTTAGAATTTAAGGATGCATGGAGTCCTACAGTGCATCCCTCTGCTAACATTGTCCTGCTGACTAGAGCAGGTGCATTGCTGTGTTTCAGGACAGATTCTCCCTCACAGTTGTGCAGAGTGCTGCATTTCAGGAAAATCTCTGCAGTGTATTCACTAGGCTCCTTCCGGCCAACCTTGGCCCCCTTTCATATCACAGAAACTGTAATGTGTTGAAAAGTTCCTGGGTAACGACCATGAGTCACTGTCTTCCTCTGTTGTTACCAAGGCCTTCAGTGCAGGAGCCAGGGTAGGTTTAGTGGGGGTGATGTGATGTTTCCACGTGAAGCTTGCTAGAGGCTTTGCTTGGAGGCCTCTTTCTTGGGAACTTGTTCTTTTTTGTAAAAAAGGAAAAGTTGCTTTTGTTTTATAACTCTTTATCTCTATAAACTTACTTAGCTACATTGTGTGTTCTTTATGAGTTCTTTTATCTGTCTCCTAACAGCTTCTCTGACTCAGTTCAGCTTCTCCTTGATAAGCTGTCACCCACTGTCTTCTCAGCCTGCCAGCCCAATTCACTTTCAAGCTTGGGTCATTTAAAGGGCCAGGCACATGAAATATTTCACACTGCATTTACTCCCTTTTGTTGTAGCTCAGTGCTCAGTTTTGCAGCTGCTTCTCAATCATTTCCGATGTCTTTCCCAGGGTTCTCGGGTGTCGGATGTGATCTTTCTGTTGATTGATCAGGAGTGTGTCCAAAACATAAGACCCTCACAGAGATGATCTCCTTCCTGTAATTTGGGTTCTTCTTCATGAACCTTCTTATTTTCTGTATAGATTGATTTAATTCCAAAGTTTTCCCTATAACCCAGTGAGTTTCAGCCTCTGTTGTTCCTTTCTCATTAATGTTCAGAAAACTTAAAGTTAACAGAACATTATTTAGTCCATCCCTGGGGGTCTTTGTTCTTCCTTTTTGCTTTATAAGCATTTTTTTAAGGTCCAGTTAGATCTTTCTGCAACTACTTGTCCTGTAGTCTGCATGTGGTTTATATTACACTATGCAAAGAATTCCTACATCTTATTGGAGTCATATGAGATATCATTGTCACTCTTAATTTGTACAGGTGATCTCCATACTAGCCATTGCTTCCAAGAATTGTGTAATTATAAAAATCAGCCTTTTCAGAGTTCAAAGCAGTTGCTCATCGAAACCCGGAGCATATATCAATGGTATGTGTACAAATTTACTTTTTCAAATTCTGCAAAGTGAAACACATCCATTTCATCTCTTTTGGTACCCTGAGGGTTACTTACAATTTGTAATGAAGTTTGGTTCTACAAAAAACAAGATGGACATTTTCTTATAATTTCCATGTCTTGTTGCCAAGTGACAGAAAAAAGTTTTGACTGTTCCCATTAATATGGGATTTTTCATGATGTTTTGAATAATGGTCAATTTCCTCATTTCCTTGTGCTACTTGACCTGACAAGCTTGTAGGAGACCAAATATGGGTCATACTTAATAATTTGTTTCTAATAATTGCAGTTGTATAAAAATGTTAATTCTTAGTTGCCAGTAGATTCTGTCTGCAAAATAATTCTTTCTTCATATGGAGAGTAATTATTTTAAGAGGTTCAGAAAAATCAAATAGAACCATAAGAACTTTATACAATTCTCTCTCTCTCTCTCTCTCTCTCTCTCTCTTTCTCTCTTTCTCTTTCTCACTGAATTACATGGGCTTTGGATTACTTTGCTAATTTATTTGTTTCAGTAAAAAATGTAGGAACTTTAGGAATTGACATTCCCATTATAATACATAAGAGAATCCAGTAAGTTATTTTTATAAATAAAAAGGTATTTGCTTTTAGGAAACTAGATGGTTACTTTCTCCCAAATAGATTCTATAAGTTTGTTGCCAGTCTTCATTGATTACTCATAACGAAGTAATCTCTGCATTGGTGTAAAGCGCTATGATTCGTGCTGGGTCTATGCCTGATAATTGATGTAGATTTATTTTATAATTTAGTCAGAAACATTTTCTTTAATTTTTTACTTTGTATGCTATGAAAATCCATTCTAAAACACTATCTTTCCTTTGCATAATGAGCCCAGTAGGAGAATTAGTGGAAGGCAACATGGAGTCCTGTTTGGGATCTATGTGATCCGCATATGCGTCTCGAAGTCTCTATTAAGTTTAACTCTATTAAAGCCCCCACCCCCATAGAGTTTCCCGATGGCAAGAAACTGCCTTGGGTATCTCTCGGACCTACGTTCATTGGTCCAATGGTAACCCTTGTCACATCATCTGCACCCTCCTGGAAGTCTGGACTTTCTGAATGATGTTTTGGAAGACAATTGCCCTTAGAGATGCTTCGGTCACAATTTTAGTTCAAATGTCCCTATTTCCCTAAATTAAAGAACCAGACCTTTTGATATGGGAGACCTCTAGCGATAGCTTGATCTGTTATACTAGCTGTGTATAAGTCAGAACCAAAATCATTCATGTTCTTTATCCATTCATCTATGGGCTTAGCCTGTTCCTTCAATGGCCTTATGACTTTTTACACTCCTACCAACACTTGTCTTGTATCAGGGTATGATATAGTCTTATTTATTGCTGAGATTAATCTTTGTAAAAAATAATCAATGATGGCTGCCCCAGAGCCTTGGATAATTTCTGTAAATGATGTTTTATTTCATTTCTGGCTCATCAGTTTGTCCCATGCTCGTAAAGAAACATTGTTCTATGATTGCATCTTCAATTGAACCTGTTCTTGCATATCAGCATAATAACTTTTACCTATCAAATGGTCCCTCACCAAATTAATTTCTCTTACTCTATTGTGCTGTTTCAAATTCCTGACTTCTCTTCACTATGACAACCATCGCCATTTAAGGACCAGCCTCTAGTACAACTGTGACCAGTGCCCTCCACTCTTAGGGAATACACCTATTCTGAGTATTCCAATGTAGCATTTGTTTCACTTATGGTGGGTACATCTAATAAAATATCACTGCCTCCTTAAACTGCTTTAGGTCCCCCATTTCTATAGAATGCAACCTCTCTCATCATGACCTTGTGGATTATCCTCATTAGCAGGCATAGGCTATGTAAGGAATGGGGATGCTGTTGGTGATTTTGACCAAGGACTACTCTGGGTTTATCCTTATTTCTGGAAGAAAAAATGTGTCTTATTTGACGATTCTTTTTCATTTCTTTGATACAACTGCCCTTTGACACATTTCCTCCCTCTTTTTCTAGGTGGGGAAAACTCCCTCCTGAATTCATCCCTGGAAATGAACATATTTGTTCTCCCTTTTCTTGAAGGTCTCTTATTTATTACCAAGTTTCTCTATTTCCATCAGTATTGTTTCCAGTTGGTTAGCCAGTGTTTTAACATTCTTACAAACCAATTAGGTCAAAACAAGGAAAACGGGGATGTGGGAGGGTTGCTGAACACCATGGGGGTTGTACTCCAACAACTGCTTCTGCAAATACACTGTCAGTTTTTTCAATCAAAATACCCATCCCTTCTTTTCTGTTCCTTGATCCTACTTGAAATAAAGCTTCCCATTCTGCCTAGCCACAGTGGTGGCCAAATGTCTTTTAATGTGTGGTGGGTTTTGTTTTGTTTCTGTTTTGTTTTGTTTTGTTTTTTTTTCCTTCAAACAGACTCCACATTGGTTGCCCAATTTTCCTTTGGTTTAAAAATTTTCCCTTTTTGTTTTATAATTCTTTGTCTCTATAAACTTATATAGCTACTTCATTTGTGGGTTTTTCATGGGTTGTCCTTTTGTCTGTCTCCTAACACTATCTTCTCTGCCTCTGCCCAGCTTCTCCTGAATAAACTGTGACTAAATGTCTTCTCACTGCTAGCCCACTTCATCTTTAACTGTTTCTTAGACTCACTCTTCAAAATGTCTTCTCTAATCTTTTCTAGCCCTGCTTAATGTCTTCTTTCTTCTTTGCTGACACACTCTTCTGTCTCCTGAACCCTACTTCTCCTCCTACTCCCTCCCACTCCCTTCTCACTACCCCCTCCCTCTCAGCCTCTGTTGCCTTTCTACTCAATCCTGTACCCAGAAGCCCAAGAGCCAACTGTCACTGAAGAGCATAGGGTCATTTAAAGGGCCAGGCACATAAAATATTTCTTATTGCAGGAATTTGTTCATATGTGGCCCCGCCTAGCTGTGTAGAGGTTGTATCTTACCTGTAGATCAGTGAGACTCTGCATGGGAAATGTTCATGGATGAAGAAATAAGGACAGGGCAAGGGAGCAGATCCTGGCTGAGTCTAAGAGCCTTGTGCATGATATAGGTACCCGCATCTCCTCATTCACTCATCAGGAAAGGTATTGTAACACAGTGATATTTTCTCTGTGTGCTCTCTCTCTCTCTCTCTCTCTCTCTCTCTCTCTCTCTCTCTCTCTGTCCTAAATGTGGGTGAGCATGTTTGTGCCCATGTTGTACACATGTGTAAGTACATGCTTGTGTAGGTGTTTATGTTCTGGGTGCTCTTATATACAAGTATGTGTGCATATGTGAGTTTATGTGTGAGTGTGTGTATGTGCAGGCATACACTCATTTGTGTTTCTACAGATATGTATGTTCAATTGCTCATGAAACATGTTAAAGGTGGTAAAGACCAATGTTAATGAGAAAAGTACTCTGTCAGTTCTCTTGGCATCCAATGAATCATCAAACACAGCAGCCCAACATTGTACATGACCACCTAGCTCCCTATCACAAAAAGAATTAAAACCTGCTGTAAAAACATATTTTCAAATATTTGTAGAGGCAAGCTATATATCTGCATTGAAATCCATTAGAGAAAAACCAAAGGACTAGGGTACGTGGAGGAGAGGAGGAGGCTGCTGTGGCAAATCCATGTTCCTGAAAGTCAGGAAACACTGGCTAAGTGTTTATGTGCCTTTTCTGCCCTTGGTGAATGGTGACTGTTCACTGAAAGGTTAGTGGACTCAGTGGTCTTTCTCAGCATCCTGGATGGTTTTCCTCAGTGTCTCTTGCCATTTTCTTTCCAGCTTTGCCTAATCTTGACGCTGTTAGCATTGGCCTTGGAGTTCGCCATGGATTTTATTATTTGAGACATGGAGTTGCATCTGCGTCCAGGAAAACTCCCACCGCTGTGCGGAGGTGCAAAACCAGGGCCGTCTCCAAAGCCCCTTTAGGCTCATCATTGTTTAAAGCACTCATTCTGTGTCCTATCTTTAGACATCTGTAACTGCTGCATTTGAAAATCATTCCCTTTGAGTTAAAATCAGCCACAAGGAGGTTTGCAAGAAATGTGAACCTTCAGACTTTGGTGTGATGTAAAATGGGGAATCCACATGAAGAGGCCATGAACAACTACTCTTCAGATATATGAACTGCAATCCCTGTTGATCCAGGGATTTCAGAACAAGAAGTAGGTGTCCCAGAGAAACTAGGACGCATGAGGGTGGTAGTGGTCCTCCTTAGATCAGCCATGAAGGAGAAACTATACAGACGTACATGAGTCAAGAAGGGAAAGTACAATATAGTGTAGTCCTTCCATGCTTTATGGCTCAGTGTGAGATAATACTTGCAAGCACTTGGCCTTCAACCAGCCATCCTTACCTTACTCAGAATATCCCTGACACAGCCATGCTACAGGGAGGAAAGTTTTATTTTGGCTCCTTGTTATAGAGATTTTTCTCTTTGCCTGGGCTTATAGCTTTAGACCTGAAATTAGGCAGAATATGGTAAAGGGAGCTCCTTTTGGAGGAAGCTGCTCCCCATGGAGCAACTGGGAAACGGTGATCAATATAAGATGCTGGTCCACCACCATCCAGTAGTCCTGTGCTGGCAACCAAGCCTACATTCATAGTCTTGGGAACTTGCTAAGCATGCATAGCTAGCTGGCTAAGGCCCCATGGGCAAATCCTTATGGTTCATTAGGTATAAAGGGAAAGCATTTACTGACCGAGCTATCTGTAGCCCCTGCCCACTATGTTCTTAGCCCATCCAAAAACTATTTGAGGGATGTGATGTTTGTTCGCTTTTTTCTAGTCCCTCATAGTGTGTAGTTCACAATTCAGTTTCTAACATTTTTTATGTTATGAAAAGAATCTAGGCCTACATGTTCTCTGACACTATTTCCTTGGGATACAGGGAATGACCTCAACTGAAAATTGTTGCTAGATTGTCCAGCAGAATAGAGCTGATTCAGACTCTGCAGTTGACATGGCAGCCCATCACCAGGCCCATGTCCCTCCCTTCTCCAGGTCTAACATCCTCTAGCATGAAGATGTAGCACAGCCCAGGATGAGAGCTCCCTCAGACAGAACTGCTGCAGCAGGAGCACTGAGTGTGCACAGCCAGTAAGCCACCATTGCATCTAATTCCAGCAACCATGCAATCGTGGGTGGGTTTTCTTCCTTTACTTTGGTTTGCTGTGTGCTAATAGGCCCTAATTTTGTGTAGCCTGTGGCCCAGCTAGAGTGCTGATTGCCTTTCCTTCATGGATAGCACCCTAGAGAAAACTGGGGACAAATGAATGTCACAGAGAACTTGAAAACAACATTCTACTCTCAGGGATCAAGACTTCCTTAGAAAAAGACGCCTCTTGTAGCTGTGAAGTCACCAGTGAGGCAAACCCCAAATGAACTCCAGGGGATACAGCACTAATCTGAAGCATGAGTCTGTTGCTTCACTATTGCAAGGGAAAGAAAGCATCAGAAATCAGCTTGAGATATATATATATATATATATATATATATATATATATATATATATATATATATATATATCTCCAAAGACAAGAGTTGCTGTGAACTTTGACACCCACCAGCAAGTTGTCCCAGTAAGGGGTACAACAACAAGATGTTGGCGAGCAGAGTTCCTCTATTAGGGGCTTTAGCCAGCTGACTGAATCCTCACTCCTCTGTATGCGCTGGGATGGAGGACTCTATTGATGTCACACTGTTAGTTAGACAGACTATACTGAAAAGCATCACATTCTTTCCACAGCACAGTAGTGAAGCCACTCCACATCACACCCATGGGATGCTGACATTAATGCTCTATAGAGACGACAGCAATCCCTCACTCCTCTTGTTAGTAATTTGTTCTTCCATAAGGAAAATCAGTGTGTATTGTTACGTTTCACAGTCTGGATTACACCTTCCTGAGGAAGGTTTATAGAGGACATGCAGGTTTCATTTGACATTTTTGGATAGGCAGATTTTCCCCAACAGAATTTTTGAGTATCAAATAAGCACACAGAGGCATGTATTGGCTGAAGGAAAAGCACAGTGGCCAGCACAGTACACGGTCAGCCTGCTGAAAAGTTTATTCTTTTTCACAGGGCAAAGGCTGTGTATTGTACCAGCAGCTGGTGATAATCTATGAAGAAGCATTGCTTAGGGCTACAATGAATTTTCTAAGAACTCCCACACAATGATATGCCCATGGTCAGTTGGGACTAGGAATTACTTGGCATCTGGATATTGTTAAATCAGCTAAAAAGCATGTATATACAAGATGCAATTCCAAGATAATCCAGAGGCATTCTGGGGACCTACGTCCAACACAAAGAAGGTGATTCCCAGATTCATAGATTGCGATCAGATCCAGATGACTATAAATAAAGCAATATGGGAATCACTTGTTCATCAGGTGACAGTGTAACAACAAGAGAGTCACAGCACACAGGACATTCATGGGCATGTCCTGAGCTTGCCATCCAATGGTCTGCCTGTATATAATGAGATTTACACAGAACCCTAAGATGACCAAAATATCAAGATCAAAGATGATATTGATTTTTCAGATCAATCAACACTTGCTGAGTTTTTTGAAAACCCAGATTGAGGACCCCACAAATTATTCATCTTACAGACCCGAATGCAAGTGAAGAGAATAATGGTGAGTATCACTTGGTTAATCTGTACCCCCAGACGTACCAAATGGTGTCATCTTGCAGTGCATGCATGAGGACAGGAATTTCATGCTAAAGAAGCCATGCAAAAAAGCCAGGTGGGCAGTGTGCCCTGACAATCCCAGCACAGGAGAGCCAGAGGCAGGAGGATACCAGCAGCTTGCTGGTCAGCCAATGTAGGCAAATCAGCAACCTCCCTAAACAAACCCTGTGTCAAAATATAAGGTGGAGAGTGATGGGCGAAGACACCCAAGTCAAACTCTAGCCTCCACATGCAGTCACAACTACACAAACACATGTCTTAATGCTGATCAAAAACTCCAAACAATTCAAGAACCCTTAACATTTTTTTAATATATACATGTATCTACATACATATATGTATGTATTTCCACATATCAACAAAAAGGGTTGCGCAAAAGTTGCAAGGAGAAAAAGAGAGACATGTTTTGACAGAGCATGACCAAAGTCAGATGAAAGTAAAGAACTAGTCAGCGGAAGTTGGGGACCACTGAGGAGAGGAATGGAGGACAAGAGACTCAAAGAAGGACGCCAAGACAAGAGTCTGATCATGATGACAAATTTTATTTTTTCCCAAGGCTGAATTTATAGCATAGCAGGGGTAGCAGAGGGAGGGGGAAGCAGGAAATACTTCCACAAGCCAAGGTCACTGTGGGTTCTTGGGGTCAGGCAATCGGCTGACATCAACAGAATGCTTGTTTCTCAGAAAGGTCACAATCTTGTCATATCATTAGGCAACCTGACCACCACATTTGTATTAGCCTTCTGCAGCTGGCTGGGGATTTTCTATTGTCCTGACCTCTTAATGAACCCAGTCATCATATTTTCATTTTAGCATTTTTCTTTTATCTTATTCACTCTAACTATAATATTAACATCAATAATGGAGGGTTTTAAGGGCATAGCTCCCAACAAGGCCCCAGGCTCCTGGTAAATCAGCCTTCCTGACCCATAGGGAAGCTGAGTTCCACAGAGGCCTGTATGGCATTGCCTGTTGAAAGTTTGCAGAGCTTGACCAACTCTCTACAACCCTAGGAATGAGACACCAGCTTGCAAAGCAAACTCTACTGCACACAGAGAGCTGTTAAAGAATGCAAAACCAAATTCATGAGCCCTGTTGGAGTTCAGAGGACACCAGTAAAGTTCCAAGCATAATATCCAGAAGGAACTGGCCTCATGATAAACAACCAGATAAACAAAGAAAACTTTGAGGCCTCAGGGGTGATCTGATTGTCTGTTGGTTCTGCTAAATCCTGTCTGAAACTTGAGATTTTACTTGAGAAGATCTCCATAAACTGCACTTAGCTCTCTAAATGCCTGTGACTGCCTGTGACTGTTGAGTGGTTTTTGTTTGTTTCCCTCTCGTAGGCACTGTTGTGTTCCGACTGGTTTTTCCATTTTTCATCTGTAATGATGCTTGGTCCTGTGTCTTTTTGTTCACTCTCTTGTATCTGGTCACAGGGTCTTATGTACCTAAGTTGTCTGCTGCAGTTTATGCCCAGAGCCTTCCAGGAGGAAACTTCTCTAGCAGATGGGATTTTCTCGTTCCCCCAGGCTTAGTAAGGTTTACCCTCTCTTCATTTCCTAAGAACCAAGTCTGGGCATGTTCCCAACAGCTGACATTAATCTTCTTCCAAGGATGAAAGACTTCCTGGACCAAGAGATCCCAGACATGGCTGCTAGTGGCTGCTTTGCTCAGGGCTCTCTGCTGAACTCCACGTCACCACTGAGATCACAGACACAGAGCCTAGCTACAGCTATTCACAGCTAAGTCAGAGGGTGATTGGAGGTAAAACCTGGTTCTATACGCAGTCTCTCATCTCTAATTTGTGCCTTTGGTGGCTGTCACTAGTCATCTCATGGCATACACACATACTCCTATTGTTTAGAGATCCCAGAGGTCTCAGATGCTTATGTCATAAACTGTCCCCAAAACTATTAGAATAAAAGATATACTCAGCACTTCCTCATTTGGGGAATCATAATATTTAGGAGATATAAAGCCAGCGGAAAAACTAAACATCTATTTCTTACATAATAACCCACCATTCAAATCAGTATATACATTTATATTTACCACCCACGAATTCCAAACCAAAGACCCATTATTCTAATGGATCAATCCCTTTGTGTACTCCACAGCACAAATTTAATAATTCTTCATTAGGTTTTTAGTTTTTGTTTTTGATATTCTCTTAATTGAATTCTTACTGCTTATGAACTTTCAAAGTTGGTATGTACAGATAGAAGAGTTTCTGAGGAATGTACTAAAGATATGAGTATAGAACTAATGATTGCTTTGAAGAGCCTTTGTTGCCCTTTGAGTCTAGATCAGTAGGCTTCTTGTGGTAAAGCAACTGACTGTCTGAGTAGCTCTTCTTTCCTTGTAAAATAATATTCCTTTCTTTCTTTCTCTGATGATTTATTCATGTGTGCAAGCACATGTTACCTTCTGCATGTGAAGACAGAGGACAACTTGAACGGGCTGATTGCTAGGTTCCTTCCTCTGTTGTTCTCCACTTAATTTCCTGAGGCATCAGCTGTTCCTGGACCCAGGAGCTTGCCCTTTAATGGTCTAGCTAGCCATCTTACCCTGGGGATTGTGTCTCTGCTTCCTGAAACTTCCATGGGATGAGAGGCAAGCTATCAAATTTATTCAAACACTGGTCCTTACACTTTAGAGCACATACCTTATACAATGAACCCGCTTCCCGGCTCTGATGGACTAACTTCATTCTGTTCCCCAGATCTTGAAAGTATTGATTGCTAGGTATTATTTAAATCTTTAAATGATAGTCCTTTATACAGCCTGCAAAATTTAGAATACCAGTTCCTCTTTTAGTATAGTATTTCTCCTCTTGAGAAACCTCTGAAGGGGTCTATTTTTCTCATTTTTGGCTCCATTCAGAAAGGGGGCCATAGGTCATCATTGCCAGGAGCCGACCAGGAAACTAGGCCATAAGCCATCTGCTCCAGCAACAGACCCAACATCCAGGAATAAGAGAATAAAATCCCCCACCCGAGGAGCATCCAGAAGATGGCCACGGGAATGGGAGAAAACTTACCTCAGGATTGGACATCTGTGCTGGGCAGCCTATGCTGTGGTTTCTCATTCTTGAGGCAGGAATGCAGTCCATATGGGGCGTCCTTCCACCACACCAATGGGGTTTTAGATTACCTCACACTGACATCGTAGCCAATACATTGTACTGACTCCAGGGCTTTGGCCTCTACCAATCATATTAGAGATTACCTAACCCTTCTGGGAAACTACCCCAGTTTCCTATGAAAGAAGCCTGAGCATCTTTGTCTGGGTTGCCATTTTGATGTGGTGACCCTGCATGCTGGCCTTTCCTGCAGAATAAACTCTCTTCGTGCTTATATTTTATTTGAGGCTGGGGTCTGCCTTCAGCAAGTCCTAAACCCTAACACGTCACTGGGAAGATGAAGGAATGTGGGGCTCCAAACTTACTGAGATTTTTAAGGAATACTAAGACTTCAAGTTATCTTAACACAGAGCCCTCCTTGCTTAATGCGCCTCTATACCACACCCACCCCATTTCCTGTTGTAAACTCAGACTATGAACAGCTCTTGCTGGGTGTGAAGAAGCTTCTCATGTTTCCATTTCATTCCTTCACACCCAAGATTCCCCTTCGGCCTCTGGGGACTCATAATTCCTGCATCCCTACATCTGCAATCCGATAATGACCCTACACTGGGCTCTTACAAACCAACAGTGACTTTCAAATGACAAATTCCAGGAAATCATTTCAGTCCTCCTTTCTCCTGATCACTCTGCAAGCCCTGCACCATTTGTACTGTTGGCAATTCTGCTAGTTCTCCACCAATATCACTGACAGTACAGCTGATGGATGTCTAATTAAAGACTCAGCTTATCAGCTTC
The DNA here is from genome assembly GCF_021556685.1 of Rattus norvegicus. Classification (NCBI taxonomy): domain Eukaryota; kingdom Metazoa; phylum Chordata; class Mammalia; order Rodentia; family Muridae; genus Rattus; species Rattus norvegicus. Next base: position 22,153,741 of record NC_141548.1, on the reverse strand, counting down.
CCATGCAGAGGAAATGCAAGGTGTCACGGTCATAGTATTACGCTAATCCCGAACATCCTAACATCCTCTAAGGTAAATTTTAAATTCTCACCAGCATGACATAATAGTGCTATTTGTGTTTGCTTGGTTTACACATGATCCAAATGTGTATTCCAATGTAGGGAGTAAGCATCCTACACTGTCACTCTGAGGCCAAGGTTCTCTCCAGCTTCACTTGTTCCTAGGACCTCAGATGGCCTCTGTTCAGCCATGGCAGAGAAAAGCATCAGAGACTAGACAGCAGTAGGAAGGTTAGAACTCAGCAAAATGATAACACCAGGAGAGCAAGGAATGTATTTTATGTGAGTGCCAGAAATGAGGAAACTGGTCTGGTCAATGATAAGGCAGTCTCTGCCATAAGACTGCACCACCCAGCTACCCCGATGTGGCCCAGTTAGACCAGTAGGCATGGCAGGAGCAAGATCATGCACACTGCTCCCCAACTGCGTGTACTCCTAGGGACAAAATCTCACCGGATCTGTCCCTTATGCTTCAGGTCAGCATGTGTTCCTCACTCTCTGTCATAACAGACTATGAATCAACATTTCCATTTTTTCCTATTGCTGTCTTAATCTATGCATTAATTTACCCTAGTATATAATCTGAAGCAATTTCCCAATCCCCAGCACCCATGAGTTGCTATAGCTGTGAAAATGAAGCTTGAGAAGTAGAGACTGAGATAAAAGAACAGGTTAGCTCAGCTGTGCTTTTGTCATTTGTAATATTCTTTTCCAAAATGAAAAAAAAAGTACAGAAGAGGATTTTAGCACAAAGATCAGTGACTTCCTGTGTAGACCAACAACTCTGCTGTCAGTTTAACTCACTCTGAGCCTAAGTGCCATCCCCTTTCTTTTACCGCCAGCACCCTCTTGTCTTGCCGTGCTTATGGACTTGGGTAGAGTATATACTGCTTGTTGTTAAACCATTGGACCATAATGTCGTGTTGTTTTGTTTGTGTTCAAGATGATCACAGAAAGCAGTAATTTCTCCTCTCCTCCTCCTCACTCTAGTGATAACCATTCATTCTGAAAAGTGGGTATTTAAAACATCTGATGAAACATAAGCTTGTAATATTTTATGATTAATAAATTAGCATCAGCTGATATTACAGATACAGAAACAGTGTTATTTGCATCTTCTTCTAGGGCTCCCTTATGTATCTAACATAATGTTGGGTCCAAGACTTGCTTCATTCAATTTGCATTTATTTAACCTAGAGTCTGCCTAATAGTTGCATGGCTCTTTGCTTCCTAGAATAAGAACCTCAAATTGGTTAAGACTCAGGAACCATTTCCTTCTGTCTAGGTATGGAAAGATAGTTGGAGGCATCATGTAGTCTTCACTCATTCGGGAAACATTCATTAAGACCCTATTGTGTCAAACTCGGACACAGGAAGATAAAGCCCTGGAGAGACATCACCTACTATACAATATAAAATATATTATATACAATAAATACATCATACAGTAAGTACCATGAGCTTTTCACAGAGCCTGAGAGACAGTAACTTAGGTTTGGAACAAAATCAAAGAACTTTCAAGAAGCATTTGAAGACTGCTGAGTCTTCAGAGGGAAGAATTAAGACTCTGAGACCAAGGTACAGACAGCTAAAACAAAGCCAGTAGTGTAGCCATGATGCAGTAATTCCAGGGGTTCAGTGAAGGACTCTGGCCAGAAGGATCAAAATCCTGTCTCTCTGTCAGCCCAGCTTTCCTTCTCTAGGTGTTAATCTCAAAATAAAATTCTACACATTTTATTCTAATTCCCAGCTAGGGCTCTGCTATGAAGGAAGCTTAACCAATCACACCTGCCAAGAACTGCTTTACAGCCAGGACCAAACTCCTGAAAAGGCTCAGAACCTGTGGAGCCCCACAGCCTGCAACCAGGATAACAATGATTAGTTCTGCTGTTTATTTACTCTAGAGTCATCACACATAGGCAAGTTCAGATTTCAACCTGATCCCTAGGGTTTAAGCTACATCCAGTGTAAAATTAAAATTAGGTTTTATTGAAGCCCATTCCCCAGCACAACAGAGAAACATCTCTTGACTACCACAATGGCAAACAAGGTTAGAAAGACTGGCCAAGATCTACTAAGGTCACAAAATCTCTAGGTAATTTTATTTCTCAATTTAAGGACAAAAAAACCGTCTCTGCCCCCCCTCCTCTCTCTCTCTCTCTCTCTCTCTCTCTCTCTCTCTCTCTCTCTCTCTCTTTGTCTCTGTCTCTGTCTCTCTCTCTCTCTCTGTGAGTTTGTACATATATGTATGTAGAGGGTTGGAATACAGAAAGCAAGACTATATAAATATGTAACAAATTTTGCCAAACTTGCTGAAAGGATATTGGAGCAGACCAGAGGATGAGTAATTGATTGACCACAGGAATATAGAAGGTGGGATGTTTCTGAGTGATGAAGGGCTTCAACTTCTGAGTTTATCATGGAAATTGTAGGTTCCCTATTTTCTCTCTCACTTTGTGATGTCATCTTGAAAATAGAGGCTTAGGAAATCCAAAGACCAGGAAGCCCTACACTCATTATGTGTTTGTTATGTGAGTATGAACAGCTTAACTTCTCTATGTCTCTTTTTCCTTATTTGTAAATAAATAATGTATCTCCTTTGGCATGGTTGATAAGAATAAAAGCATTGACTAATACAGTAGAGAGAGCTTTATAGAGCATAGCATTAACATTTTAGGTGCAGAGCAATTTGGTGTGGTAGTTAAAAAAACAAAACAAAAATTGGCTTGCTAGCATTAAATTTATGTGCTATCTCCACCCAGCTTTCCAGATATTTCTAATTAAAAATAATATTAAACTAAAAAATCTATTATTGTGTTCATCTTATCCTGGGGAGTACATGGTGTGGGTATGTGGAAGTCAGAGGACAAATTTGTAAAGTCAGTTCTCTCCTTCTACTTTTTTGTGTTTTACAGCATGAACCCATCTCTTCAGGCTTGCATAGCAAGCACTTTTACCCACTGTGTCATCATTGTGGTGTTTCTGAAGCATGCTGAAGACAAATGATCCTTCATCCCAAGGAAATCGTGACCTAGAGACAACAGACATCATGAATAACAAAGATGAGACTCTGTCCTCTCCGGTAACCCCACAAGACCTTCCAGAATTTGGCCTGGAAAGAGACAAAGAGAAGAGAAAAGTTACTTCATCTCCAGGAGATTACAGAGGTTGGTGATAAACACAGTTTAGTTCTGGAAAAAAAGAAAAAAACAAAACAAAACAAAACAAAACACTGGTTTTTGCAGCTGCTGGTGCCCTGGGTAAAGGCCAAGAGTTGGCAATGGAGGCTGAGAGGTTTGAAGTAGCCATTTGTTTCCTTACCTTCTTGATCTGTTCTTTTCTCTCCTGGCCAATGAGATGGCAAGAATCCCATTCACTTGGTTTCCAGAATCACAGAGAAATGACAGCAGAGAGGGTTGGTGAAGAAACTGCTGCTTTAGGGATCGCATCTGCACTACCGTGCTAAATCAGCATTTCCCAAACTGCAGCCCACAGGCCACCTCTGCCCTCTTCTCACTTCTAGATGCAACATGGAATTAAGAGAGGTTTGTACAAATGAATGTCTGTAGTCAGTTTCCTGACTGACACCAAAGACTTTGAGCCCCGATTAAGCTAAGATATATTCAAATTATTGAAAAGAATTAAGTCCTTTTTATTAGGTATATGCCTCAAAAGGTGTAACCAGGGATTACATCTTTACTTTTATCAATCAGAATTGTAGGGGTGGATTGGTGGGGGGAGACATGGCTCAGAAGCCATCATTAGCTACTCTCTTCCAGAGGACTAGGGTCCAATTCCCAGGATCAGACTCCCTCTTCTGGCTCCACAGGAACTACACAGCTCATAGCACATAGACATACATGCAGACAAAACCCCTGTAGTCCTAAGATAAGAAATAAAACTCTGCAGGGATGTGTTTATCTCCGGTTCTATTAGTGTCTACCAGACACCCATTGTGTGGGACCTTGGCCTATAAACCTGAACCCCTCAATCTATGACCTTTGCAAACTACAGCTCCAAACTAAGTGGAGCACCTTATGGTGTGAGAAAGGCAAACAGTAGCTCAGTCCATGACAATGTGGAGCAGCATTTGGCTGCTTCAGTGAGAACAGCTCAACAACCAGTGCAAACAAGGAAAGAGCACAGGGACTGAACACAGCTCTAAGGGGATCTGTGTGGCCGTATGGTAACTGTGAGAGGTAAAGGAACTATCGTATTTGAAAACCATTCTGTGAAACAGTGTGTAAAGCTCTGGATAACTGTCCCCCAGGTAGCTTTCCACTCAGGAGCCATCATTCCCTAGACAGAGGAACAGCACTGGCTGTTGGTCTGGGTCAAGATTCAGCCCTCACCAGCTGTGGTAGTGGCTTAGTTATTGGCTGACCAGACCTGTTGAGGGATAACCACACTAGTTCTGTAGGATTAAGAAAGGTTTAAAATACCATACACACACACACACACACACACACACACACACACACACACACACACACACATACAAGCTGAGCTTTCTTTGCTCTATGTCTGAGGTGTGTGCTGTGCATGTATGTGTGTGCGCACATCTATATGAGTACAGACATGCATTTCATGGTGCACACGTGGAGGCCAGAGGGCAACCTCGGTTGTTGATGCTCACCCACCATCACTTGATTGAACAGGGTCTCTTTGTTCACTGGTGTGTGTGCCAGGCTAACTGGCCAGCAGCGTCCTATCTTGCAATATTTCTTTTGCTGGAATAAAACACCATGACCAAAAGGAACTGGGAAGGAAAGGATTTATTTCGCCTTGCAGTTCCATAGCACAATCTACTGAAGGAAGTCAGGGCAGGAAGTCAAGGCAGGAGCCTGGACACAGGCACTGAAGCAGAGACCACTGAGGATCACTGCTTACAAGCTGCACACTGTGGCTTGCTCAACCTGTTTTGTATACACCCCAGGGTCACTTGCCCAGGGATGCCATTGCCCAAATGGGATGGGCCCTTCCTCTCAGTCACTAAAAGTGTCCCACAGGATTGCCTATAGCATTTTGTTAATTGAAGTTCTGCATTCTCAGATGACTTTAGCCCAGAGGTTCTCAACCTGTGGGTCATGGCCTCTTTGGGGATCACATATCATATACCCTGTATATCATATATTTACATTACGATTCACAACGGTGTCAAAATTATAGTTATGAAGTAGTAATGGAATGATTTAATGGATGAGGGTCTCCACAACATGAGGAATGGTATTAAAATATTGCAGCGTTAGGAAGGTTGAGAACCACTGTTTTGGCTTCTATCAGGCTGACAAAAAACCCAGCCAGGACATCATAGGAGCCCTTGAATTACAAATGTGCCTCACCATTAGCTGTACCTGGGCCCTGGAGAGTTGAATTCAGATTCCCAAACTTTCATAGCAGGAGTTTTACCCGCCTGGCCATTTCCCCAGCCCACACTGAGAATTCTTGAGCAGAAAATCCAAAATGCTTCGCAATCTAAAATGTATTAAACATTGTCTGGCTGCAAGTGGGAAATTCCCACACCTGGAATCTAAACACTGTGCCTGCGTGAAAATGTATAAAATGTCACCTTCAGACCATAGGTGTGTGAGAGACATACATCTCATGAAAATGGTGGCTGTTATAACCGGTGGGTTCTATTCTATAACAATATCTCATGGGTATGCAGATCCTCCAATTCTGGGTAAAAACAAAACTTTTCTAGTTTCAAACAATTTGTGCTGTGTTGTGTGTGTGTGTGTATGTGTGTGTTGTGTCTGTGTGAATGTTTATGTGTGCATACCACAGAATCCAGTGCTTAGTAACATTAGTATTGTTACTAATACTGTCTCTCATTTATTGTTATTACCTATTGAATATTGCAAGTTATCGGGAAGTATGGTATCAGGACTCTGCACACTAGTCTAAGGCAGCAGTTCTTAAACTTTTTATGTTCTAAGGACTTCTGGGGTCTACCCAGCCTTAAGCAAACAAGCTAAGGTGGGACACAGAATTGGACAAAAGGCGAAAAGACTATTTAATGATCTCTGGCCTTGTAACTGTCTCTAACTGTAATAGAGGCTTCTGGAAACTTAACACTCTCTTGCTTATTCTGTGGCTGAAACCCACTGCCTTCTTTTCTCTTTAACCCTCTGTCTTCATTGCCCATTATTTCTCTGTGCTTTATTTTTATGTTACAAATCCTTCTGCTTTATTAAACTTTATTAATGTGTTTTATTACACTTTATAAATGCATTATTAAATGCTGTAACTTCATTTTATAACTGTATTATCGTTGTTCTGTTCTTCAGTAAGTACTGAAACTCAACTCTTTATTAACTATTGCTGTTCTGTCCTACTGTTCTGTGCTAAAAATTTAGCTCTTTATTACTTGGGGTTAAACAAGCGCTAATACCTGGTGATTAACACGTTGTTTAGCATCAAGAATTAAATAAGAATATTTAATGCTCCTTTCTGTGGCAAGTCAGCCAGAAGCCTGCTGCTGGCCAGGGAGCTCTTTAACTGTTCTTGAACCCGAGGTAAAAAGGAAAGGAAAGACATCACTCCCACAGATGCATATATACCAGTTTATTTTGTTTAGTGCTTTTAGCTTTCCATAGCTTTTAGACAAAATCTTCTCTATGTAAAAAATAATTCCTCATAGATAAAATATTACAAAGAAAATGATTAAACCCTTTACATAGGAAAATGTGCACAGACACACATACATTCATACAAATACACGTTTTGGCCAGCACCGGATTCGTCCACAGGTGTTCATGCATACTTACATACAAACAAATATGCCTACATATATGTGGATAAATACATGTAGACAACCAGACATATACATTGCATGGATGAATGGGCGGATGGATGGATGGGGTAGAGAGAGCCCCCCAAAACCACAAACCTTATTTCTTTTGTCTAGCACTTTTATACCTTCATAGACAAATGTTCTTATAAAATTATCTCAGAGATAAAATACTACAAAAAATAGGAGTTACAGAGGAATGTTGTATGGAGTCTGTTTAAAAAAAGACCTCCTCTGGATTCTGTGAGTTAGAATGGCCTTCTTTTGATGTTGAATGGCTGTGTGCAGGGACACAAAACCATTGAAATACTGGAGAAGTATGCCTGGGAGTCTTAGGAACTCCTGGTCACTCTAATTAGTTTCCTTACATAAATGTTTGCTTAAGTTTATAATGACAACTTCCACTGTGGCTTCAGACATGTTACCTTAAAATTATATCAATGTTCTAGTAACTAAGCCCCGAGGGAAATACACCAAAAATTCTACACATTTATTAAGATAAGGAAGAACTACACCTCTGCTCTTTCCCTGGAGGAATGGTGACCTCATCCTGGGCATCAGCCATGCCCCAAGTGCCCTTTTCTCTTCTTCTTCTGCAGTGTCTCCCTTGCATACCTGCAGTGGCTCCAATTATGTTCCTTGTTGCCTGAACAGCTCCAATATGGCTTAAATCTGTGCAGTTCCTGCCATTATTCCCCTCCAGGTAGCCTCTGACCTTATTCCGTTTGGACCAAAAGACCTGAGTGAGGAGGCCCTTCCTGACTTATATGTGTTTCCTTCTGGACCAGTGGTCAATGCTACTAGAGCACACAGAAACCCCCTTCCTCTGAGAAAATTCAGGCACTCATCTCGGTCCTAGAGTCTGGTTTTAACGCCTATCAGCCCAGCTAGAATGATTGCCACTTACTGGCTGCCCTGTTCATATCAGAAGAAAGCGACTGCATAATGTTGGAAAGTAAAAATGTGGTTCTACAGAGGAAGAAGGAGCACCCATTCACAGCCTGCCCCACATGTGCCCCATACATATACAGCCACCAAACTAGATAAGATTGATGAAGCTAAGAAGTGCAGGCTGACAGGAACCGGATGTAGATCTCTCCCGATAGACACAGCCAGAATACAGCAAATACAGAGGCGAATGCCAGCAGCAATCCACGGAGCTGAGAATGGGACCCCCGTTGAAGGAATCAGAGAAAGGACTGAGGGGCTGGGGATTTAGCTCAGTGGTAGAGCGCTTACCTAGGAAGCGCAAGGCCCTGGGTTTGGTCCCCAGCTCCGAAAAAAAAAAAAAAAAAAAAAAAAAAAAAGAACCAGAGAAAGGACTGAAAGAGCTTGAAGGGGCTCGAGACCCCATATGAACAACAATGCCAACCAACCAGAGCTTCCAGGGACTAAGCCACTACCCAAAGACTATACATGGACTGACCCTGGACTCTGACCTCATAGGTAGCAATGAATAGCCTAGTAAGAGCACCAGTGGAAGGGGAAGCCCTGGGTCCTGCCAAGACTGAACCCCCAGTGAACGGGATTGTTGGGGGAGGGCAGTAATGGGGGGAAGGATGGGGAGGGGAACACCCATAGAGAAGGGGAGGGGGAGGGGTTAGGAAGATGTTGGCCAGGAAACCGGGAAAGGGAATAACAATCGAAATGTAAATAAGAAATACCCAATTTAATAAAGATGAAAAAAAAAGTATGTTTGCTGCATATGTAGCAGAGGATGGCCTTATCTGACCTCAATGAAAGGAGAGGCCCTTGGTCCTGTGAAGGCTCAATGCCCCAGTGTAGGGGAATGCCAGGGCAAGGAGGTGGGAGTGGGCAGGTGGATGGGTGGGGGAGCACCCTCATAGAAGCAGGGGGAGGGTGGATGGGAGAGGGGGATTCCGGAGGGAAAAGCAGGACATAGGATAACATTTGAAATGTAAATAAATAAAATATTCAATAAAAATAAAGTATATAAAAAATGTGGTTCTAGATCCAAATATGATTCTCTGATTGATAACACTAATTGTATTGAGAATATGTTTCCATTCAACTTACCCCCATTAGGGTTCTAACCTTGACCAAGGTACTGGGGTGCTAGACATCTACGGCCAGACTTTCTGGCTAGGCTCCAAGCTGCAGCACAGAAGCCCTCAAAACTGTAAAAAGTAAGCGAGCTCACACAGGGTACCTCAGAACAACCTTCTGCTTTTCTAGAGTAGCTCCTATAGGCTTATCATACCTGTACACCAATACACGCAGTTGCCCTGGAGACCATGCAGATGCCCAAGAGAGCTTTGTCACTCAGTTGGCACCAGCCATTTGATGTAAAAACATTAGAGGGATGTGCAGGTATGGGTTTGTCTCCATGGTTGGAGGTAGCTCAAAGTGACTGTGACAATAGAGATCTGATTGAGAGCCAGAGGGACAAGAGATTTACCAAGGCCATAGTGGCAACACTAAGAGAAAATCTGTATAATAAATGAGAGTCTGGTGAAACAAGAAAAGGGCTAGGAGACAACGAAGCCACCATTGCAGAAAGACCTATGGGCCTCCTGCAAGGAAAGTGTACATTGGAAAAGTAAGCGCTGTAATTGGAAATAAAAGGTCCAGCAAGTACCACAGTTAGAAAAGTGGTGGGGCCCCAGCTACTATACCCCTAGTATAAACTTAAAATTGTGGGAAAGCAATTGATTTCTTAGTGGTCACTAGATCGACATATTCAGTCCTCAAAAATCTACTAGGGCAATTGCCTGATCAAAAGATTGCAGTCGTTTTTTTTTTTTTTTTTTTTTTTTTTTGTTTGTTTGTTTGTTTTTTGTTTTGTTTTTTGTTTTTTTGTTTTTTTTTGGCTCAAGTGTCTCAAAGGACTGTGCAAGGGAATTCTGGGCCAGGCTGCAGGATGAAGTTGGTGGGTGGTGGGGTGGGAGGGGGAGAATGAGCAGGAGCGAAGCAGCAGGTGGCTTTGGCAACCTTAGTGAAGCAGGAAGCCTGAGCTCTGAACCTGTTGCCAACGCTCCAGCTGGTAGCCAGCCCCTGCCTGCCACTGGTTGGGCTGCGCTGGTCACCGGGGGAGCCAAGCCCAGAGAGCGAGCGACCAGTCCCCAGTCAAAAAGAAAAGCAAGTCCTCTGGGAGAAGTAGCAAGTCTCCTCGGACTAAGAGAAGCCAGAGGCCCCACTACTCCAAGGTCAAAGTGAATGTGAGGACTATCCATGGAGAGGACAAGAGGATAGGCAGCACAGAGAGTTTTCAGGACAGGAGCACAGGGGAGTGTGGAACAACAATGGAGACAGGCGCTGGGGCCATCCCCGCCAAAGGAGGAGCTCTGCCCTGGGCAGGGTCTGGATAAAGACAGCCAGATCCTGCCAGCCCAGGAAGAAGAGAGAGACTTTAATAATGCCAGGCACCGGGAGCACCGCCAGCAGAATGAGAGTGCTGGCGCTGAGACTCAGGAGGTGATCCCTTGCCCTGCTGGTAACAAAAGCAAAGAGGTGCCCTTTAAAGAAAAACCAAGCTTTGAACTTTCTGGGGCATTTCCTGAGGACACTAATATCTTCCGGGGTGTGGTTATTAAATACAGTGAGCCCCAGAAGCCCGGACCCCATAAAGGGGTGGCGTCTCTGCCCCTTTAAAAATTACGAGTTACTTCCAGTTATGTACATCCTTCTGGGTAGACATCATCGCACCACAGACCCCACAGACCATACCCTCTTGCTCAAAGCAACATTCAGTCTTTCAGTACCAGCTTGTGGAGTACACCATGCTGATGGCACTGTTGGTCTGAGGGTGAAGCCCTACATCATTGACCTTGGCTAAGGCAGCTTATTGAGCCACACAGATATTATGAACTGAAAGAAAAAGATTTACTTAAATTTGGGTTCAGCAGCAGAGAATAAGTCTTACTTCCTGAGTCTTCAGACACCTCTGAACTTGACAGGAAAGAAGGTGAAGATGAGGAGGAGGAGGAGGAAGAAGAAGAGGAGGAAATGGTGTCTGTCTGACAGCAGCTGAGAAGCAGCCTCCACTATTAGAAACCTTCCCTACTGGAAGCCGAGGGGGTGACCCCAGCGCCTCTTCCTGCCTTAAGTCTTCCCTCTGCTGCTACCCAGCTTGTGTTGCGGTATGAGAGCTGTCACTTCATGTTTGGTTGAACTTGGCACAACAGCCGCCTGCCTGTGGGCGCTCATTTTCCAGAACAATCTCGTGAATTACAGCGTGTCCAGTTTGGTCAAAGCGTGTGGCTGTGGTGGGTGACTTCAGAACTGCTGCATAGGAAACAGCCCTTGGAGAAGGGACTGTGACTTCTCTTTGTGCAGTTTGTTATTTATGTAGTTGTTGAGCTTTGTGAACCAGGAGTTTTGTTTTGGGGACAAACCTTAGAGTAGAGAATCTCAGTCAGCTTTGAATGTCACCAAAACAACCTTCCTCATTTACCAAAGTTTGGACCTGGTTCAGCTCTTGAGTCACAGAAGTTGATTTTGCACTTCATTGGGGTGTGTGTGACAGTTTACCAGGTGACCTCTTTATTGGCTGTCTGCGATAAACAGACACTGTGATGCCTGTGTAGACACGACTGTGGGGAAGTCACGGCTTCTACCCACAGGTACTGGTGTCTTATCACACTGGGCTGTAGATCTGCATCCTCTGGGGATTTCTGATTGCTCCATGAATAGTTTGATCATCTGATCTTTTTCTTCAGCTTTGCAGTTTTATTCCTACGTCATCTCTCTTCTCCCTTTGAGAAATACTACACTGACTTTGTGGGCGGGGCCTTGCTGGGGCCCAGGGACCTGTAGATGTGTCTAAAGGAGGTCGTGTAGCTTTCTCATTTCTGCTTCATCTTTGAACATGTGTTCCTATTTACGTTTCAAGGGTAGAAAGTAAGGGACAGCCTAGGTCTGAACTTCCCACATGGGGTCTGTGCGAGTAGAAAGATACTCCTTACTAACAGTCTATGTGCTTCAGAGCTATGTGCTTCAGAGCTATGTGCTGTTTTTAATATGACAGTGTTTTGTGATATAAATAATACCACATGATAGGTAAAGGCCTGTCTGCATTTGGAGAGCAGGTTTTCGTTTATATGCATGTTTGAGAATAAAAAAAATAAAATTTGTAAATATAGCCTCAAAAATTTCAGTCAAAGTAGCAAAGGTAAACCCCCCTACTGTCCCTGAAGCATCAAATATTCCATTGACATAGGCAAGGGGATAATAACCCATCTGTTATTGGTCATGTCTGATTGCCCCTACTCCCCTCTGTTCCCTCCAGGCAGGAGACCTCTTGCATAAACTGAGAGCAACCATCATCTTCTCTAAGAATGAGACACAGTGAGAATTGTAGATACTAACGAAAGAAACATTGCTTCTGTTTACCAAAAGAATAGCTTCTACCTGAAAGTCCTGCTCCCAAACAAAAGATATGGTTAGACTATCTTTCAGATTTGAAGCAAAGAATCCTAGGTGTATAGGCAAAATCTAGCCACCCAGGACTGGCCCTACAACATAGTCTTATGATTGTTCAACTAACCAGTTCATCTGGGCCTATGCAGATTCAATGATGCACAATCACTGTGGAAGCAAAGGGAGAGTTGCAGTCCATATTACCCAGCTTAAGGAGATGGGCATCCTGACATCCTGACAGTCTCCTTGGAGTACGTTGCTGTTACCTGAGAAGAAACTGGGGCCATTGATTATATAAACTATCCAAGATCTGAGGGAATTACATTAGAGGGTAGAGACTATCCACCCCACAGTTCCAAACTCATATACTCTAATGAGTCTCAAGACTCCAGAGAAAAATGGGTAGACTGTCTTGGACTTGAAAGATGAATTCTTCAGGCTCCCTTAGCAGAGGAGATCAAATTAAAGTTTGAATGACAGATCCAGAGGGAGGTAAAAGTGGGCAAATAACTTAGACCCTATTCTCCCAAGGATTTCAAAATTCTCCAGCCCTGTTTCATACTGGCCTCAGAAGGTTCCCAGGTCCACACTCTTACGACATATAGATGACCTCCTCCTCTCTTCTGAAACTCAAATAGATTGAACAAGGGCCGCTGAGTGACTGCTTCAAGAGTTATAACCACTGAGCTAACAAGTGTCAGCTATGAAAGTTAATCTTTGTATATAAGAGGGCATCTATCTTGGCAAACAACAGGGGGAGACAAAAGGAGCCCGTATCAGAGAAAGGTTGCTGTTATCCTTCTGTTCCCAACTCCAAAGACTAAAAGACAGGTTTGAGAGATTCTTAGTGTGGTTGGGTATTGCTCTGCCTGGATCCCAGGGTTTATAGAAATAGCAAAGCTTCTATACCCCAGCACAAATGAGGGGACTGGGCCCTGATCTGAGTGGAGACAGAATGAATGGAGTTTGATACTTACTGATAGCTGATTTTGGCTCCAGTCCTTGCCCTTCGAGGCCATTCAAAACCTTTTCATCTCTTTGTCCAGGAAACAGATGAAAAGGCACTGCAAGTGGAATTTAAACAAACACTTTGGGGCCATGAAAACACCTTGTAGGACACCTGTCCAAACAGTAGGACTCTGTAGCCTCAGGATGGACCACTTGTCTAAAGGCTATGGTGGCTACCCCTATTCTAGTGAAAGAAGCAGAGAAGTTAACTGTGGGTCAGTACCTTATACTCCCATCACCCCAGACAGTTGAAGCCTTCCTCCACAGAAGACCAGAACCCTGGCTTCTTAATGCCCCTGTGACACAGTAACAAGCCCTATTCCTGAACCATCCTGGAGTATAGTTTGAAAATCCCACTACCATAAATCCTGTTTCCCTCTTCTGTGATGAAGACCCACAAATGTTCATCAATGACTGTCCTGAGGTAACAACAATGGTCCAATTTATCTGGCCAGACCTAATGAACACTTCCCAAACCCCACCCCATGAAGGACACTGATGCATTAGTCAACAGGGTGGGGAGGACCTTCATTACACATGGGGCTAGGTACACAGAAGCTTCAACAGTTACTGTAATGGAAATGATTTGGACCCAAGCCTTAGAGCCAGGTACCCATGCCCAGAGATCAGAACTGATTTATCACTCTGACTCAGAAGGTCAAATGGGGAAAGGGAAGCCTGTCATCTTGTACATGGATATTCATTATGCTTTTGATACTACACATGTCTTTGGTACAATGTACAGAATAAAAGGATCCTCATTGCTGAGGAAAGGACATTAAGAATGTAGAGGAAGTCTTGGCTCTCCAAGATGATATTTGGCTTCCCCTATGATTTGCTATGCTTCACTGCTAAGGACATCAAAAAGATGACTGCCTTGAGACTAAAGGTAACTGGCTCAGTGACCTAGCTTCCCAACAAGTGGCCCTAAGACCAGTGGAATCTACTGACCTTCTGGTGACATAACCGACCCACTGCTACCTGAGGCTCCATGGTATAACCCAGAGCTGAGGAGGCAAAAGAATCAAACAGATAGCATAAAGCTATAGGTTGGTGGTGAACACCAGAGGGGAAGATGATTCTTCCAGAGACAATTGGCAGGTTTCTGGAAACTCAGCTTTACCAGGCTACTTGTCTTGGGTCCACAGAACTCTCTGAGTTGCCAATACCGAGGTATGTTATTCCTACACTGGACAGCATGGGTAGGAGATGTCTAAGCCAGATGTCAGGTTTGTACTTATGTAAATAAAAACAGAGATCATTTACCCAGAAGGGATTCCATACGAGCAGCCAACACTATGGTGAATTATGGGAACCTGAATTAACTGACCCATGGCCTGCTAGAGTAGGATAAAGTACGTGCCTGTGTTTATTGATAGCTGCTCTGGTGAGTAGAAGCTTCTCCAACAGACTGAAGCTGCTGAGAGAGCAACTAGAAGGCTCTTCTAGAAACTTCCCCCTAATTTTGCCACTCACTAGGAATGCAGTCATATAATAGCCCAACATTCATAGCAAAACCTCTGATTTAATAATCAAAGATTTACACATAGTTTGGAATCTTTATTGTGCATATATATCTCAGAATTATGGGCAGGTGGAAATAATGAACAAAACATTAAAGGAAACACTATGAAAACTCTCAGTAGAGTCCAGGGAAGGGTGGATAGGCTGTTTTCTTATTTTGTGCCTGCTGTACTCCATGAGGAAGGGATTCATCCATATTATATTATGCTTAGAATATATCCCTCATTGCTTCTCAGTCTCAGAGATCAGCAGTTGGCAGAACTCTTCAACCATTTCATTCTTGAAATCCTGGCCCTCCAGTTTTCCATAAAATCTATTCCTTGTGCTATTAGAGAGACCCAGTGTACCTCTAACTCTACCAACAATATCCCCTTGGTTGGGCCTAGTAGTATTGAAACTGCATGAGCCAAGTGGTTATCAAAAAGGACAATGAAATCAATTTGCAAAGGACCTACGTGTTGGGAGCAGCCTTGAGATGGTGAAAGCAGCCTTCAAGTTAAAAAGCAATTGTGTTCTAGCCTTATGCTGGAATAATAAGCAATATTCTTCAGGTTAAAAAGCAATTATATTTTAGCCTTATGATAGAACAAAAAACAATAGCCTTAGGTTAGATCAAAGCAGCACCTGCAGCTCTACATAAATTCAATAGGTAGCATAAATCTAGGTGTCAGATCACTGAGTACAGGTGGTCAGGCACTGATGGTCAGGTCACTAGGCAACCCACCCTGCTGTTCCCCCGCTTGGCCGATTTACCTGGCCAATATCCTGGTTATCAAGCCAGGCCCATTCTTTGTGGTCACCCAACCCCTCCCCACATTTTGCTTCTACCAGTATATCTTCAGCCTGAGAAAAATTAAAAATTGTCAGCTTGATCAGACTTCTTGACTTGCTGTCTGCTCTTTGCGTTTCTTGTCCCCCATTCTCTCCTAGGTGGACCCCAGACCCTGGTCGACTGCCCTGCGGGTCGGGGCACCTACGTGGTGATTTTTTTACATTCTTACAGCTATGAGGTTAGGTGGAATTTTAACATGGATTCTGCACAACTAGGTCAAGAACATAGAAGCCACAGATGACAATGCCAAACAGACTCCCTCCTGAACTTATGGACCCATTAATGTTGAGGTTTCTTTGGACCTCACGCCCATCCACTCCCTCCCCTTCTCCTGAATCTTATGTTTGGCATGAATATAGGATCATGTTAAAACCTCCAACATCCTCAGGCCTGGCCCTGGGAACTCAGGAAGGTAAATATTAGAGAAGTGGAATTTAATGGGACTACAGGACAGCAATCTACAGTCCATGTTGTCCTTGGCTCACTGATGTCTGGTTATTTTGGAGAAAGTAATGATTTGGAAGTTTATCGTTTGAACTAGGTATACAGCATTTACACTTTTATATTCACTGTGTAGCTGGGCCCCGATGTTGCCATGATCATTGCAAAAAATAGAATTGCAAAACAGATCTATCTTTTGAGTACACATCCACATATATATCTATATATCTATATCTATATCTCTCTCTCTCTATATATATATATATATAAAGTTCCCTTTCAAGGCATCCACAATAAGAAAATGTAATACAATATCCATTAAATTAAAGGTTTGGAGGGAAAATCCTGGCCTTTGGGAAACAGGGAAAACCTAGCCAATTGGACTGTATGTCTCAGGAATGGACATGGAATAGAACAATCGTCCAGAAGAATCTCCTCCACCCCATGTCACTAGATCTTGTCTACCCAAGCCAAGCCCCTGACCACCTCTCCCCATTCAGAACGAGTGACCACTAATGGAGCAAAGAGAAATCTCTAGCTTCGGACAGAGGAGGTACGGAAAGGGTTCCAGTGTGTCACGGGGAGGCTCCTGGAGATGGCACCTCAGAATCTGGTCACTGTAAGGAAAGCTGGTTAGCAGGTTGGCCATGGCAGTTCCCAGTGACGTCATCAGCAGTCCCTTCCCTGAACAATCTCTTGTATCCAGGAGAGCCCTAGCGTCTTCTGTGATGTCACAAGTGTAATGGTGACACTAGCTGCCTCTTGGATATTCCTTCAGTGCCTCTAGGGTTCACTAATTGGCCTGTTGTCCAGGGTAAGCAGGCCTTTTGGGAGGGAGAATGGAGAGCATGAGGAAATCAGAGATGGGGAGAAGGAAGCTGGCTTTCTGTCCTGGTGTAAAAAAGGAAGAAATAAATGGTCCTTGGAAAAGCTCAGTGAGTCCTGGGCAGAGGATGAGGAGCTTCCTTGAAGAGATAGCCTTGAGCTGAACCTTCCAGGTATGGGAATCAGGAGCTAAGAGCCTCTCTGAAGCAACTGGACTTCCCTGCTTGTTGTAGTTCCTGGAAGTGAGAGACTTTACATCATTACATTCCAGAAGCCAGTTGTTGGGAAGGGCACAGCTGTTTTCCTAAGAGCTCATGGCTTTTACTCTTTTTGCCTAGAGAACAAAGGTCGTCAGAAAGAAGGGAGAGACTAGTTTGGTATCCTCAGCGCAGGGCTGACTCCTTTGCCATTGACTTCTTATAGTGCAGTTTGTGTCTGACACTAATATCTGGGAGAGAGAAGTGCTTCCAGCTGAGACCTCATCATCTCTGGCTTTCCACTAGAGTTATTCTGACCGCCATTCCCTGACAGTGGCCCCCTTAGATTTCTGAGTCAACAGGTGTGATTGGCAGGCAGTTTTCTAGTGCAGTGAGGAACTGTTAGTGAATCAGAACAGGGACTGGCTCCTTCCTGACTTCTCTAGGTGTCCTGAGCAGTAAGTTGGGGAACAAAACAACCATGTTCTACCCCTACAAGGCATCTCTATCTACAGTTGTGGGATCTAGAGAGATCTACCTGTGATTCTGGGCATCTCCATAGCAACTGAGTGCTGATGGAGTCTGTAGTTTTCATCCTGGCTTCTGTACCTACAGGCTATGGTGTTCTGAAGCCAAGTTCCATCCTGTGCAGCTGTGAATAGGCCTGAGGAGGCTGTCTCCTTGGTTTTCTGAAGTATTGCTAAGGGAGCCAGAGGAAAGCACCCCCTGCTCAACAGAGCTCTGGGACTGCTGTCATCCTCAGATTCAGCTCTATATGAAGTTAGGTCAAAAGATCACCTCTCAGGTCTGTTCTTGAATGTCCTTCATTGTGCTAGGGTTGGACTGTAATGAAGTAGCATGCAGGAGAGGCGCTGGCCCTCAGCTGCTACATATCAGTGTGTGTGGGAAACACCTGAACTCTTCCATTACAGATCAGAGAGATGAGCTGCGATCACATTCAATAGACTGTGTGCATTCCTGGGCTTTGACTTTGACCATGCAGGTCTGTTGTCTCATACTTCACTGTTCATGTGGCCAAGTTGTGGGAAAGCCCCACTCCCAATTGTTTCCCATCCTCCGTCCTGGGGTCTTAGACTTTAGCACAACACTTCACATCTTACCTTCTAGATCCACTGTCCTAACTTTACTTCAACATGCAAGTCTCTATTATCCTTCCACCGTGTGTGTGTGTGTGTGTGTGTGTGTGTGTGTGTGTTTCTCATTCTCTCTTTGTGTATGTGTGTCTCTTTCTCTGTCTGTCTCCTCTCTCTCTCTCTCTCTCTCTCTCTCTCTCTCTCTCTCTCTCTCTCTCTCCTATTTCTTCCTGTTACCCACAATAGCTTTACTAATGAAGACACATTTCATGCCAGTTTACGCAATACTTCCCCAGTACAATGTTGAAACTACCTCACATCGCACATTTGTGTGTAATGCTTAAGTTAATGCTCTACAGAGAAGAAAGCAATCCCTCTATCCTTGTCTTAATAATTTGTTTTGTCATTTGGACAAAATGGCTGAGTGTTCTTCAGTTTCACACATGAATTGAAGTCACTGTTCCTCAGACAGTATTTATAGAGGACATCTGGGTAATAGTTGACATTTATAGGCAGGTAGGTGCTCCCCATGGATCTGTTTGGCCCTGAATAAGCACACGTAGACATATTTTAGCTAAGGGAATCATGTAGTGGCCAATACATTACCAGGTCAGTCTGCTATAGACATTTTTCTTTTGCACAGGTCAAAGGATGTGTATCAAAGGCTGTACATATTACACCATCAGTAGATCATAATTTATCAAGAAGAATCCCTTAGGGCCACACAGATTGATCTAGGCACACTCACACAATTCTAAGACCACGGCCAGGAAGGACAAGATATCACCTGACCTGGAAACCTCCAATAATATGATGCTGTGGAGTCATATGAAGTGTTACTACATAATGAGAAATCACCTAAAAATCACATACAGGTATACAAGATGCTATTCAAAAATTATCCAGAAGCAGTGTGGCAACCTACATTTAGCACAAAGAGATTGATTATCCACTTCATAGATTCTGATCAGATCCCTTGAGTATAAAGAAAACTGTATGGGAACTCACTTGTGTATCACGTGACAGTACAACTAGGTAGTCACAGCAAACAGGACATTCAGGAAGCATGGCTGGATCTTACTGACAGTGGAGTGAGTGCATGTAGCTGATGAGGTCTGAGCCTGACCCTCAAATGTTTAAAATACCAAGATAAAAGTTACATTTGAGTTTACAGAACGATCAATACTTGCTGAGTTTTGGAACAAAATCGGGATCTAAAGACTCCAAAAATTATTTACCATGCAGCTCTGAATTCCAGTAGAGAGATTAACGGTGGGTGTTATGAGTTTAATCTGTGTCCCAGAAATATACGCAAATGGTGTAACTTGGGGTAATTAGATATGTTAAAGAAGCATGCAAAACAAAGGAGGTCATGCTATCTTTGAACAGGTGTGTTCCTCAAACATGTATGTAGCACGAGTTACCACGGAATGATCTAGACACCCACACATATCCTACAAATAATTGTCTTGCTCTCTGATGTGTGTGGCATGCAGGATTTATCCAAGATATGAAGTGTATACTCCACAAGTAAGGTAAACCCAATGTCAATGAGAGGATTCAGAATTCCTCTTCCTTTCTTGAGAAAGCACTCTGTGCCTGAGTAATGCTTGAAATGACTCAAAAACAGTAACAACTGAATCCCACTTTTAAAACAGCATTTCAGAGATGTCTAGTGGCTCAACTTTGATTTTACGGACCTGCAGTTGCTCAGTTCTCATGATTGTAGGATTGGACCAGGCCATTACTAGACTTGACTGTGTAGGGACAGTAAGAGTTTTGACAGTTCTTCAAGATGAAAAAAATTAAGAAACCATTCTGTCAACAGCTTAATGCAAAAGGAAGAAACTTGTGAGTGGATAAGGTTCAGCACCTAAGACCCAGCAGCCCTTTTAGAGCCAAGGAGAAACAGTGTCTCTAAAGAAGCACTGCCTGGTGCTGGACACGTTACTAAAATGAAGAAAGCTAAGGGCTTCAGGAAATGTGCATCAGGAGGACTTTGGATGCTAGATATTATATGCTTATAAATCTATTGGTACACGTTGAGAGAATGAACTTTTTGAAATGTTTATCTCCTTAGGAGTGAAAATATTTGAGCTGAGGAAATGCTGTAGCCCAGGTAGGAAAGGGAAGTGGGTTTCCATCCAGACATTGGATTTCCCCTCGCACTGAACATGAACATGGGAGGGCTTCAGAGATGTGTTGAGGCACATCAAGAGCTGCTGGGCATCCAGGAGGAGTCTCAGAGTGTAAATTCGTGCTTGTCCTGAGGGATCTTCAAGAATATTAGTGGACACCAGTCAAGAGAATTTCAAAGACTGGAAACCAAATCCTGTACATGTCTCATCTTAGCCTTGGAAGGCCTTGACCTACAAAGGCCCCAAAGAGGCATAGCTACATTCATCTTTAGAAGGGCATTGCAATTGGTGACTGACAGCCTTTCCATCGTGTTTCCAAGGCCACCACAGGCTGTAGGACTGTGGTGCTAAATCTTCAGCAAGAGAATCCTGCTTAGCTAAATTATTGTGTTTGTTTTTTGTTTTGAATTTTGTTTGCTTCAGGTGTTGGTTTTGTTTGGTTTTGTTTGAAGTTTTGTTATTTATTCTTTATTAATTTTCTTGTAATAGATTTGTAATTCTGCTAAAGTCATATAGTTTATATTATGACTGTATCCTTTAAACCTCTTTTGAAAAACATTAATATATTTTTATGAATAAAATGTGTTTCTCAACTCTTCAATGTTAAGAGCCTTGATTAGTTAGTGTGGCGTCATAGTCCTGTAATCCCAGAAACCATAGGCAGTGATAGATCACTGAAACTTGCAGGAACTTTGGGATTCATAATTTGTTCCCAGCCAGCCAGAGCTACACATGTGGATTGGACTTTCGATGTGACTGGTGTGGCCCAGTGTGGATACCAATTTCATGATGGAAAACGTATTCCTGCTGTATCCTTGTGGTCATATATTGAGCTACTCCTAAAATACAGTACTCCAGGGAGATCACATAGAACAAACTAATGAGAAACTCAACAGTATTGCTCTAATGATTCTCAGGAAATGAAAACATTCACCAATGGAGTAAAAAGAGAAATCAGGAAAACCAGAGCTATCGGTGTCTGGTTTCTTGAAATATAGTCTCATTTGGAACCACATAGGAGAGATAATGAATTCCATATTTTAAAAAAACCTTTTTATAATTAATTTTTATGTTGTTGGCCTTGAATAAATATTTGGTGCCTATTTTGGATGATTGTTTGGTTCAGTTTACTATCATTACCATTATTGTTATTTCTTTTATATGTAAGTGTTTTGCCTACTGTAAGTGCTGTGAACCACATACCTGCAATTGCCACAGAGGCCAGTCGGGGGCAGTGGAGTCTACCTGAAACCGAGTTACCCTTTTGGTTCAATGTTAAACAAATGCCCCTGCACTTGACTTTTATCCTTCCTTTTGTACTGTATTAGTTGAAGTGGATCACACTCAACCAAAGAGAGAAGTTTCTTGAGACCTGTGGAATACATACATGGGCTAGGCATGCTTATTGTCTAAACTGCCAGGCGTCCATGTAGGGCATTAGTGGACACAGCATCATATCTCAGCATCTCTTACTGTGAGGGTTGGAGCAGAACTCCCATATCTCATCCTGGGTGACGATGTAGATTAGACCCATCAGATGAAATGAAGAACTGAAAAACTCTCCTGGGGATGAAGGGGTAAGGCAATCATGTTGCCGTACCATAAATGCACTGCTATGAGCAAGCTTCAGACAGCCTGGGGGATGCAGCCTGCCGCAGAGACCACAGGCCTTTGGTGGAGAATGATTCAGTTCAAAACTGGGAAGGGAGAAGGATGGTTGATATTGTTCCAGTAGATCTCACTGCCTCTAAAAAGAGTTTCTTCCAGGTCAGTGAATGATTCTTGTAAAGCAGCTCCTGGAATGGACTTCTGAGACCAAACATGAGCCCCCAAATTAATGTATGGAAGAAGTAATCCTGTGGGTCTCCAGACTGCTGCTTTCAAACCACCAGTCAAAAGTATCCACTCTACGAATGATACATAGATATATACACAGAATACCAGGATGGATACAGAGTTTCTTTGGTTCCATGAATGAGGTATTCAGCAGGTGAATCCACTCAGCAAATAAAGGTAATTGTTGCCAACTCTTGACACCTGAGCTCCTTCCCTAAGACCCACATGATTGAAGGAAAGAACAAACCTCCCACAATTTGTCATCAGATTTTTTTTTGTAGTTGGGGTTTCCAGGTCTTGGTCCACAGAAGCAAAGACATCTGGTTTTCCAATTCTTCTTTATCCTATAATCTTTCTCTCTGATGCACTCATGCAAATATATTACTGTGCATTTCATTGGTAGATTACTATTACTATTTTAATTCTTTTGCAAAGAACTATAGAAAATAAGAAGGCCTGTATCAAAGCGTCATATGAAAATCATGCCAAGGGAGTGCGCTCAGAGAGAGCGACCTGCAAGGGTCGGACGGGGGAGTCATACCGTACCCTCGGGGGCCGGTCTCAGACCCTGTGAGAGAGAGACCCAACCGCCTGGTCAGGTGGGCACTCCTGAGGCTGCAGAGCGGAAGAGACCACCAACACTGCTCACCCCTGCCCACATCCCTGGCCCAAGAGGAAACTGTATAAGGCCTCTGGGCTCCCGTGGGGGAGGGCCCAGGAGCGGCAGGACCCCTGCCTGAGACACCACCAGAACCTGAAGGAAACAGACCGGATAAACAGTTCTCTGCACCCAAATCCCGTAGGAGGGAGAGCTGAACCTTCAGAGAGGCAGACAAGCCTGGGAAACCAGAAGATACTGCTCTCTGCACATACATCTCAGACGCCAGAGGAAAAAGCCAAAGACCATCTGGAACCCTGGTGCACTGAAGCTCCCGGAAACGGCGGCACAGGTCTTCCTGGTTGCTGCCGCTGCAGAGAGCCCGTGGGCAGCACCCCACGAGTGAACTTGAGCCTCGGGACCACAGGTAAGACCAACTTTTCTGCTGCAAGAAAGCTGCCTGGTGAACTCAAGACACAGGCCCACAGGAACAGCTGAAGACCTGTAGAGAGGAAAAACTACACGCCCGAAAGCAGAACACTCTGTCCCCATAACTGACTGAAAGAGAGGAAAACAGGTCTACAGCACTCCTGACACACAGGCTTATAGGACAGTCTAGCCACTGTCAGAAATAGCAGAACAAAGTAACACTAGAGATAATCTGATGGCGAGAGGCAAGCGCAGGAACCCAAGCAACAGAACCCAAGACTAAATGGCACCATCGGAGCCCAATTCTCCCATCAAAACAAACATGGAATATCCAAACACACCAGAAAAGCAAGATCTAGTTTCAAAATCATATTTGATCATGATGCTGGAGGACTTCAAGAAAGACGTGAAGAACTCCCTTAGAGAACAAGTAGAAGCCTACAGAGAGGAATCGCAAAAATGCCTGAAAGAATCGCAAAAATCCCTGAAAGAATTCCAGGAAAACATAAATAAACAAGTAGAAGCCCATAGAGAGGAGACACAAAAATCCCTGAAAGAATTCCAGGAAAACATAAATAAACAAGTAGAAGCCCATAGAGAGGAGACACAAAAATCCCTGAAAGAATTCCAGGAAAACACAATCAAACAGTTGAAGGAATTAAAAATGGAAATAGAAGCAATCAAGAAAGAACACATGGAAACAACCCTGGATATAGAAAACCAAAAGAAGAAACAAGGAGCTGTAGATACAAGCTTCACCAACAGAATACAAGAGATGGAAGAGAGAATCTCAGGAGCAGAAGATTCCATAGAAATCATTGACTCAACTGTCAAAGATAATGTAAAGCAGAAAAAGCTACTGGTCCAAAACATACAGGAAATCCAGGACTCAATGAGAAGATCAAACCTAAGGATAATAGGTATAGAAGAGAGTGAAGACTCCCAGCTCAAAGGACCAGTAAATATCTTCAACAAAATCATAGAAGAAAACTTCCCTAACCTAAAAAAAGAGATACCCATAGACATACAAGAAGCCTACAGAACTCCAAATAGATTAGACCAGAAAAGAAACACCTCCCGTCACATAATTGTCAAAACATCAAACGCACAAAATAAAGAAAGAATATTAAAAGCAGTAAGGGAAAAAGGTCAAGTAACATATAAAGGGAGACCTATCAGAATCACACCAGACTTCTCACCAGAAACTATGAAGGCCAGAAGATCCTGGACTAATGTCATACAGACCCTAAGAGAACACAAATGCCAGTCCAGGTTACTGTATCCAGCAAAACTCTCAATTAACATTGATGGAGAAACCAAGATATTCCGTGACAAAACCAAATTTACACAATATCTTTCTACAAATCCAGCACTACAAAGGATAATAAATGGTAAAGCCCAACATAAGGAGGCAAGCTATACCCTAGAAGAAGCAAGAAACTAATCGTCTTGGCAACAAAACAAAGAGAATGAAAGCACACAAACATAACCTCACATCCAAATATGAATATAACAGGAAGCAATAATCACTATTCCTTAATATCTCTCAATATCAATGGCCTCAACTCCCCAATAAAAAGACATAGATTAACAAACTGGATACGCAACGAGGACCCTGCATTCTGCTGCCTACAGGAAACACACCTCAGAGACAAAGACAGACACTACCTCAGAGTGAAAGGCTGGAAAACAACTTTCCAAGCAAATGGTCAGAAGAAGCAAGCTGGAGTAGCCATTCTAATATCAAATAAAATCAATTTCCAACTAAAAGTCATCAAAAAAGATAAGGAAGGACACTTCATATTCATCAAAGGAAAAATCCACCAAGATGAACTCTCAATCCTAAATATCTATGCCCCAAATACAAGGGCACCTACATACGTAAAAGAAACCTTACTAAAGCTCAAAACACACATTGCACCTCACACAATAATAGTGGGAGATTTCAACACCCCACTCTCATCAATGGACAGATCATGGAAACAGAAATTAAACAGTGATGTCGACAGACTAAGAGAAGTCATGAGCCAAATGGACTTAACGGATATTTATAGAACATTCTATCCTAAAGCAAAAGGATATACCTTCTTCTCAGCTCCTCATGGTACTTTCTCCAAAATTGACCATATAATTGGTCAAAAAACGGGCCTCAACAGGTACAGAAAGATAGAAATAATCCCATGCGTGCTATCGGACCACCACGGCCTAAAACTGGTCTTCAATAACAATAAGGGAAGAATGCCCACATATACTTGGAAATTGAACAATGCTCTACTCAATGATAACCTGGTCAAGGAAGAAATAAAGAAAGAAATTAAAAACTTTTTAGAATTTAATGAAAATGAAGGTACAACATACCCAAACTTATGGGACACAATGAAAGCTGTGCTAAGAGGAAAACTCATAGCGCTGAGTGCCTGCAGAAAGAAACAGGAAAGAGCATATGTCAGCAGCTTGACAGCACACCTAAAAGCTCTAGAACAAAAAGAAGCAAATACACCCAGGAGGAGTAGAAGGCAGGAAATAATCAAACTCAGAGCTGAAATCAACCAAGTAGAAACAAAAAGGACCATAGAAAGAATCAACAGAACCAAAAGTTGGTTCTTTGAGAAAATCAACAAGATAGATAAACCCTTAGCCAGACTAACGAGAGGACACAGAGAGTGCGTCCAAATTAACAAAATCAGAAATGAAAAGGGAGACATAACTACAGATTCAGAGGAAATTCAAAAAATCATCAGATCTTACTATAAAAACCTATATTCAACAAAACTTGAAAATCTTCAGGAAATGGACAATTTCCTAGACAGATACCAGGTATCAAAGTTAAATCAGGAACAGATAAACCAGTTAAACAACCCCATAACTCCTAAGGAAATAGAAGCAGTCATTAAAGGTCTCCCAACCAAAAAGAGCCCAGGTCCAGACGGGTTTAGTGCAGAATTCTATCAAACTTTCATAGAAGACCTCATACCAATATTATCCAAACTATTCCACAAAATTGAAACAGATGGAGCACTACCGAATTCCTTCTACGAAGCCACAATTACTCTTATACCTAAACCACACAAAGACACAACAAAGAAAGAGAACTTCAGACCAATTTCCCTTATGAATATCGACGCAAAAATACTCAATAAAATTCTGGCAAACCGAATTCAAGAGCACATCAAAACAATCATCCACCATGATCAAGTAGGCTTCATCCCAGGCATGCAGGGATGGTTTAATATACGGAAAACCATCAACGTGATCCATTATATAAACAAACTGAAAGAACAGAACCACATGATCATTTCATTAGATGCTGAGAAAGCATTTGACAAAATTCAACACCCCTTCATGATAAAAGTCCTGGAAAGAATAGGAATTCAAGGCCCATACCTAAACATAGTAAAAGCCATATACAGCAAACCAGTTGCTAACATTAAACTAAATGGAGAGAAACTTGAAGCAATCCCACTAAAATCAGGGACTAGACCAGGCTGCCCACTCTCTCCCTACTTATTCAATATAGTTCTTGAAGTTCTAGCCAGAGCAATCAGACAACAAAAGGAGATCAAGGGGATACATATAGGAAAAGAAGAGGTCAAAATATCACTATTTGCAGATGACATGATAGTATATTTAAGTGATCCCAAAAGTTCCACCAGAGAACTACTAAAGCTGATAAACAACTTCAGCAAAGTGGCTGGGTATAAAATTAACTCAAATAAATCAGTTGCCTTTCTCTATACAAAAGAGAAACAAGCCGAGAAAGAAATTAGGGAAACGACACCCTTCATAATAGACCCAAATAATATAAAGTACCTCGGTGTGACTTTAACCAAGCAAGTAAAAGATCTGTACAATAAGAACTTCAAGACACTGAAGAAAGAAATTGAAGAAGACCTCAGAAGATGGAAAGATCTCCCATGCTCATGGATTGGCAGGATTAATATAGTAAAAATGGCCATTTTACCAAAAGCAATCTACAGATTCAATGCAATCCCCATCAAAATACCAATCCAATTCTTCAAAGAGTTAGACAGAACAATTTGCAAATTCATCTGGAATAACAAAAAACCCAGGATAGCTAAAGCTATCCTCAACAATAAAAGGACTTCAGGGGGAATCACTATCCCTGAACTCAAGCATTATTACAGAGCAATAGTGATAAAAACTGCATGGTATTGGTACAGAGACAGACAGATAGACCAATGGAATAGAATTGAAGACCCAGAAATGAACCCACACACCTATGGTCACTTGATTTTTGACAAAGGAGCCAAAACCATCCAATGGAAAAAAGATAGCATTTTCAGCAAATGGTGCTGGTTCAACTGGAGGGCAACATGTAGAAGAATGCAGATCGATCCATCCTTATCACCCTGTACAAAGCTTAAGTCCAAGTGGATCAAGGACCTCCACATCAAACCAGACACACTCAAACTAATAGAAGAAAAACTAGGGAAGCATCTGGAACACGTGGGCACTGGAAAAAATTTCCTGAACAAAACACCAATGGCTTATGCTCTAAGATCAAGAATCGACAAATGAGATCTCATAAAACTGCAAAGCTTCTGTAAGGCAAAGGACACTGTGGTTAGGACAAAACGGCAACCAACAGATTGGGAAAAGATCTTTACCAATCCTACAACAGATAGAGGCCTTATATCCAAAATATACAAAGAACTCAAGAAGTTAGACCGCAGGGAAACAAATAACCCTATTAAAAAATGGGGTTCAGAGCTAAACAAAGAATTCACAGCTGAGGAATGCCGAATGGCTGAGAAACACCTAAAGAAATGTTCAACATCTTTAGTCATAAGGGAAATGCAAATCAAAACAACCCTGAGATTTCACCTCACACCAGTGAGAATGGCTAAGATCAAAAACTCAGGTGACAGCAGATGCTGGCGAGGATGTGGAGAAAGAGGAACACTCCTCCAATGTTGGTGGGATTGCAGACTGGTAAAACCATTCTGGAAATCAGTCTGGAGGTTCCTCAGAAAATTGGACATTGAACTGCCTGAGGATCCAGCTATACCTCTCTTGGGCATATACCCAAAAGATGCCTCAACATATAAAAGAGACACGTGCTCCACTATGTTCATCGCAGCCTTATTTATAATAGCCAGAAAATGGAAAGAACCCAGATGCCCTTCAACAGAGGAATGGATACAGAAAATGTGGTACATCTACACAATGGAATATTACTCAGCTATCAAAAACAACGAGTTTATGAAATTCGTAGGCAAATGGTTGGAACTGGAAAATATCATCCTGAGTGAGCTAACCCAATCACAGAAAGACATACATGGTATGCACTCATTGATAAGTGGCTATTAGCCCAAATGCTTGAATTACCCTAGATCCCTAGAACAAACGAAACTCAAGACGGATGATCAAAATGTGAATGCTTCACTCCTTCTTTAAATGAGGAAAAAGAATACCCTTGGCAGGGAAGGGAGAGGCAAAGATTAAAACAGAGACTGAAGGAACACCCATTCAGAGCCTGCCCCACATGTGGCCCATACATATACAGCCACCCAATTAGACAAGATGGATGAAGCAAAGAAGTGCAGACCGACAGGACCCGGATGTAGATCTCTCCTGAGAGACACAGCCAGAATACAGCAAATACAGAGGCGAATGCCAGCAGCAAACCACTGAACTGAGAATAGGTCCCCCGTTGAAGGAATCAGAGAAAGAACTGGAAGAGCTTGAAGGGGCTCGAGACCCCAAAAGTACAACAATGTCAAGCAACCAGAGCTTCCAGGGACTAAGCCACTACCTAAATACTATACATGGACTGACCCTGGACTCTGACCCCATAGGTAGCAATGAATATCCTAGTAAGAGCACCAGTGGAAGGGGAAGCCCTGGGTCCTGCTAAGACTGAACCCCCAGTGAACTAGACTATGGGGGGAGGGCGGCAATGGGGGGAGGGTTGGGAGGGGAACACCCATAAGGAAGGGGAGGGGGGAGGGGGATGTTTGCCCGGAAACCGGGAAAGGGAATAACACTTGAAATGTATATAAGAAATACTCAAGTTAATAAAAAAAAAAAAAAAAAGAAGAAAATCATGCCAAGGGAATGTGGCCATTGAGAATTTGTAACTGAGCTGAAATAGACACAAACTGTGCTAAAAGGTCTTCTCTAGATACTTGGTGTAGAAGCCAGTGTTTCCTAACAACTTAAAGGATTAAGTTCTCTGTATAGAGAAAAGGGATTTGTTACAATGATCACAGCCTATGGACCAGCTAATTCAACAATGACTGGCTATATGGAAAGTCCAAGAATCCAGGAGTTGATCAGTCCTTAAGGCTGGTTGTCTCAGCTGGACATCAGTATGTGGTTAAATCCTCAGTAAGGAGGCTCTAATATCTGTGAGGGAAAGGATTTGGTAGCAATGTGAGTGCAAGCAGGAAAATTTAAAAGCTTCTTTCTTGCATGCTTTTATATGGGCTTCAAGTAGAATGCATGGTTAAGAATAGATCAGGACAGCCATTTTACACTGGACCAGAACCTTCAACTGAATGTTCCTTCCCAGGAAGCTGCAGCTTGTCAGCATGGCTCAGGAGTTTGTGAGCTGCAAGTTCCCATCTGGGAAGGTGGTCGTGTTCATCAAGCCCACCTTCCCCTATTGCAGAAAGACCCAAGAAATCTCAGCCAACTGCCTTTCAAACCTGGTCTTCTGGAATGTGTGAACATCACAGCCACTAACACCACCAATGCGATTCAAGATTATTTACAACTGCTCACTGGATGGGGAACAGTTCCTCAGGACTTCATAGGTAAAGAAAGACTGCATAGGCAGATACAGCGATCTGATCTCCATGCCACAGAATGGTGAGCTGATGACCTGGCCAAAGCAGACTGGAAATCTGCAGTTATGAAAGGGGTGGCAGGAAGGGCCCATGCTGACAGCAGTCGTCCAGCCATGCTGAGGGCCACTGCCACTGTGAGTTGACGTGAATCACAGAGAATGTTAGTATTTGCTGGTGACTGGGATTTTCAACAAATGGGCTTTTATTTTTCTTTTCCTCAGTGCTAAGAACTGTTGCTCTAACCATGGTGCTGAGAAGCTTAACAGACAACACTGGCTTGATTTTCCACTCTTCATGTGCTGTCTCTTCCTCTAAGCCCATGTTTCCCAATCCAGTTGACCTAAATCCCCAATGAATCTGTTGTTGATTTCCTACTACTGCTGGTCAGCTGAAGTCATTTTGCAGAAGTCCACTTCCTGAATGGTTATTAAATCAATGGATAATGTGAATTTGTTTATGAGTCACACTCAGGCCTTTCCCTCCCTCCTGCAGGCACCATCCCACTTCTGCATTCACAGCTCTCAGCCAGTGTTCTCAACCTTGCCCTCCCACAACCCACAGAAGTCCACACTTGTATGAGGATGCTGTTTGAAAAATCAGATGAAGAGCTTTAGCATACTTGGTCCTCACTGTAGCCATAACAACATAGACAACAGAGCAGATGGTGCATTCATCTCTGTTCATAAAGGTGATTAATTGCCCAGAAAATCCCAAGCATTTGTGTGTTGATCCTCGTTAGAGTAAGAGCAAAATCAAATATGAAATGCAAAGTTGCAGAGCTCTCCTTCCAAGACTATCTGTGAAAGAAGTTGTTTGCAAAACACTGTCCTAAAATATTTCTTCCATTCACACTTTGACATTTTCTTTGGTGTTTTGCTATGACATTTAATTATCATGGATCTGTAGGTCTCTTCTCTAGTCTCCAGTGAGAAGGACTCATTCCTAGTAAAGATGTATCTGTAGATGACTAAAAGAAAAACGAAAACAGAAGAATAGATCGGGATTAAAGTTCTGTGTTAAAGGTGCGACTTCCTACCTCAAAGATCAAGATTTGAAGTTGATTTGACTTTATATTAAGCAGAAATCCCTCACAGATTTCCCTCTACCTTTGGGGTTTGGTTAATCTCAGATGAAGACAATGTAACAACCAAGAATAGCCTTTAGAGACATATTCCCCTCTTTACTAATATTCCTGAGCAAGTGAAACACTAAAAGATACAAGGAAGGAATGGTTATAATCAAAAGCTACATCTGGGTCATCTCTAACTCTCTTAGTCAAGGTGACTTTAGATATGCTCTTTATGGCCATGGATTGCTCTCATAGGACTCTGTAGAGTGTTGTTCCTACTGCCTCACTTTAAGCTCTAGGTAGATCAAGCTACCAGCCCTGCCCATGTTCCCTTGGACTGCACAAGAAAGACACACACATTAAGATACTTTTGATGTGTTTTAGCTCAATTGCCAGGTTCTTCTAAGCCTTTCCCAAATACCAAGTCCTCTTTTTCTCTCCCAGCTCAACATCTCTAAATCAGCCCTCAGCTCAGTTCCTCAGTTGCCTTTAGTCATAGCTCAGCACCTAAATCTGCTCTCAGCTTATTGTGTTTCTAACCTCCTGCCTGCTACACCAAGCCCAGTCTGGGAGGCCACCAATGGCCACTCTACCCTAGATCTCACATGGCTGGTGGCTCTTATTCCCTCTGAAGTATCAAATCTTTCCTCCTCCCTTGCATCTACCAGTCTGCCTACAGGGAAACTAGAAGTCCTGCCTATGCCACCCAGCTGATTAGCCACGAGCATCTTCATGGAACTATCAAGAATCAATTTGGGAACAAGACCTTCAGTGTTCACAGGAAGATTTCTGATCTAAGCATCAAAATCATGCCCTACAGGACTCAACGCCTGTCTCTGGTTTTGGGTGGGAGGTGGAGCAGTTAGAAAACTATAACAAAAACTCAGATCATTTTTTACAATTAGAAAATTGAAATTGAATATATATGTATTATATATATGTTACTAACTATGCCTGGATAACAGGCTCCAAGAGTGTGGAAATTGGGAACAGTTAAGGCAAAAGGAAAAAAGCCTTTATGAAGCAAACACAGTGGACCTGTCAGAAAGACTGGGGTCTTTCTGGCCCTGTGAATTTGGACTTGAACTTCTTCACGCCACTTCTTGATCACTCCATGCATCCTGAAAAGAATAGAACAAAAACAAAAACAAAACAAAATTAAATTTAAAAATCACCAAAATGAAACAAAATGCAAAAGCAAAAGCAAACAACCTCCTTGGTAAACCAGGAAGATGGAGGGAAGACTGCTTGAGGTCTTCATTGTAAACTACCTGTACAAGCAACCAATTGCTTTCAATGCAAAAATTGTTCATTGTTTTAGTTGAAGCTTCTCTGTGAGTTAAAGAAACAGGGTTTGGAGGCAGCAACACCAGGAAACAGAAACAAATCATACTATAGAGCTCACCACTGATAATACCATGGTGACTGTGGGCACAGCAGAGAATACTGGTGTTACACAATGGGTCTCGTGTGGTGTTCTATTGAAATCTCCACTCTGCCAACCACATCACACTGCTTATGTAACTATTCAATTTTTTAATCTGATTACATTTTTTTCTTTTTTTTCTTTTTTTTATTCTTTTTTTTTTATTATTAACTTGAGTATTTCTTATATACATTTCAAGTGTTATTCCCTTTCCCGGTTTCCGGGCAAACATCCCCCTCCCCCCTCCCCTTCCTTATGGGTGTTCCCCTCCCAACCCTCCCCCCATTGCCGCCCTCCCCCCATAGTCTAGTTCACTGGGGGTTCAGTCTTAGCAGGACCCAGGGCTTCCCCTTCCACTGGTGCTCTTACTAGGATATTCATTGCTACCTATGGGGTCAGAGTCCAGGGTCAGTCCATGTATAGTATTTAGGTAGTGGCTTAGTCCCTGGAAGCTCTGGTTGCTTGACATTGTTGTACTTTTGGGGTCTCGAGCCCCTTCAAGCTCTTCCAGTTCTTTCTCTGATTCCTTCAACGGGGGACCTATTCTCAGTTCAGTGGTTTGCTGCTGGTATTCACCTCTGTATTTGCTGTATTCTGGCTGTGTCTCTCAGGAGCGATCTACATCCGGCTCCTGTCGGTCTGCACTTCTTTGCTTCATCCATCTTGTCTAATTGGGTGGCTGTATATGTATGGGCCACCTGTGGGGCAGGCTCTGAATGGGTGTTCCTTCAGTCTCTGTTTTAATCTTTGCCTCTCCCTTCCCTGCCAAGGGTATCCTTTTTCCTCATTTAAAGAAGGAGTGAAGCATTCACATTTTGATCATCCATCTTGAGTTTCGTTTGTTCTAGGGATCTAGGGTAATTCAAGCATTTGGGCTAAAAGCCACTTATCAATGAGTGCATACCATGTATGTCTTTCTGTGATTGGGTTAGCTCACTCAGGATGATATTTTCCAGTTCCAACCATTTGCCTACGAATTTCATAATCTCGTTGTTTTTGATAGCTGAGTAATATTCCATTGTGTAGATGTACCACATTTTCTGTATCCATTCCTCTGTTGAAGGGCATCTGGGTTCTTTCCAGTTTCTGGCTATTATAAATAAGGCTGCGAAGAACATAGTGGAGCACGTGTCTCTTTTATATGTTGAGGCATCTTTTGGGTATATGCCCAAGAGAGGTATAGCTGGATCCTCAGGCAGTTCAATGTCCAATTTTCTGAGGAACCTCCAGACTGATTTCCAGAATGGTTTTACCAGTCT
This sequence comes from Rattus norvegicus, assembly GCF_021556685.1. Taxonomy (NCBI): domain Eukaryota; kingdom Metazoa; phylum Chordata; class Mammalia; order Rodentia; family Muridae; genus Rattus; species Rattus norvegicus. Next base: position 22,120,022 of record NC_141548.1, on the reverse strand, counting down.
GCAATCCCACCAACAATGGAGGAGTGTTCCTCTATCTCCACATCCTCGCCAGCATCTGCTGTCACCTGAGTTTTTGATCTTAGCCATTCTCACTGGTGTGAGGTGAAATCTCAGGGTTGTTTTGATTTGCATTTCCCTTATGACTAAAGATGTTGAACATTTCTTTAGGTGTTTCTCAGCCATTCGGCATTCCTCAGCTGTGAATTCTTTGTTTAGCTCTGAACCCCATTTTTTAATAGGGTTATTTGTTTCCCTGCGGTCTAACTTCTTGAGTTCTTTGTATATTTTGGATATAAGGCCTCTATCTGTTGTAGGATTGGTAAAGATCTTTTCCCAATCGGTTGGTTGCCGTTTTGTCCTAACCACCGTGTCCTTTGCCTTACAGAAGCTTTGCAGTTTTATGAGATCCCATTTGTCCATTCTTGATCTTAGAGCATAAGCCATTGGTGTTTTGTTCAGGAAATTTTTTCCAGTGCCCATGTGTTCCAGATGCTTCCCTAGTTTTTCTTCTATTAGTTTGAGTGTGTCTGGTTTGATGTGGAGGTCCTTGATCCACTTGGACTTAAGCTTTGTACAGGGTGATAAGCATGGATCGATCTGCATTCTTCTACATGTTGCCCTCCAGTTGAACCAGCACCATTTGCTGAAAATGCTATCTTTTTTCCATTGGATGGTTTTGGCTCCTTTGTCAAGAATCAAGTGACCATAGGTGTGTGGGTTCATTTCTGGGTCTTCAATTCTATTCCATTGGTCTATCTGTCTGTCTCTGTACCAATACCATGCAGTTTTTATCACTATTGCTCTGTAATACTGCTTGAGTTCAGGGATAGTGATTCCCCCTGAAGTCCTTTTATTGTTGAGGATAGCTTTAGCTATCCTGGGTTTTTTGTTATTCCAGATGAATTTGCAAATTGTTCTGTCTAACTCTTTGAAGAATTGGATTGGTATTTTGATGGGGATTGCGTTGAATCTGTAGATTGCTTTTGGTAAAATGGCCATTTTTACTATATTAATCCTGCCAATCCATGAGCATGGGAGATCTTTCCATCTTCTGAGGTCTTCTTCAATTTCTTTCCTCAGTGTCTTGAAGTTCTTATTGTACAGATCTTTTACTTGCTTGGTTAAAGTCACACCGAGGTACTTTATATTATTTGGGTCTATTATGAAGGGTGTCGTTTCTCTAATTTCTTTCTCGGCTTGTTTCTCTTTTGTATAGAGGAAGGCAACTGATTTATTTGAGTTAATTTTATACCCAGCCACTTTGCTGAAGTTGTTTATCAGCTTTAGTAGTTCTCTGGTGGAACTTTTGGGATCACTTAAATATACTATCATGTCATCTGCAAATAGTGGTATTTTGACTTCTTCTTTTCCGATCTGTATCCCCTTGATCTCCTTTTGTTGTCTGATTGCTCTGGCTAGAACTTCAAGAACTATATTGAATAAGTAGGGAGAGAGTGGGCAGCCTTGTCTAGTCCCTGATTTTAGTGGGATTGCTTCAAGTTTCTCTCCATTTAGTTTAATGTTAGCAACTGGTTTGCTGTATATGGCTTTTACTATGTTTAGCTATGGGCCTTGAATTCCTATTCTTTCCAGGACTTTTATCATGAAGGGGTGTTGAATTTTGTCAAATGCTTTCTCAGCATCTAATGAAATGATCATGTGGTTCTGTTCTTTCAGTTTGTTTATATAATGGATCACGTTGATGGTTTTCCGTATATTAAACCATCCCTGCATGCCTACTTGATCATGGTGGATGATTGTTTTGATGTGCTCTTGCATTCGGTTTGCCAGAATTTTATTGAGTATTTTTGCGTCGATATTCATAAGGGAAATTGGTCTGAAGTTCTCTTTCTTTGTTGTGTCTTTGTGTGGTTTAGGTATAAGAGTAATTGTGGCTTCGTAGAAGGAATTCGGTAGGGCTCCATCTGTTTCAATTTTGTGGAATAGTTTGGATAATATTGGTATGAGGTCTTCTATGAAGGTTTGATAGAATTCTGCACTAAACCCGTCTGGACCTGGGCTCTTTTTGGTTGGGAGACCTTTAATGACTGCTTCTATTTCCTTAGGAGTTATGGGGTTGTTTAACTGGTTTATCTGTTCCTGATTTAACTTCGATACCTGGTATCTGTCTAGGAAATTGTTCATTTCCTGAAGATTTTCAAGTTTTGTTGAATATAGGCTTTTATAGTAAGATCTGATGATTTTTTGAATTTCCTCTGAATCTGTTGTTATGTCTCCCTTTTCATTTCTGATTTTGTTAATTTGGATGCACTCTCTGTGTCCTCTCGTTAGTCTGGCTAAGGGTTTATCTATCTTGTTGATTTTCTCAAAGAACCAACTTTTGGTTCTGTTGATTCTTTCTATGGTCCTTTTTGTTTCTACTTGGTTGATTTCAGCTCTGAGTTTGATTATTTCCTGCCTTCTACTCCTCCTGGGTGTATTTGCTTCTTTTTGTTCTAGAGCTTTTAGGTGTGCTGTCAAGCTGCTGACATATGCTCTTTCCTGTTTCTTTCTGTAGGCACTCAGCGCTATGAGTTTTCCTCTTAGCACAGCTTTCATTGTGTCCCATAAGTTTGGGTATGTTGTATCTTCATTTTCATTAAATTCTAAAAAGTTTTTAATTTCTTTCTTTATTTCTTCCTTGACCAGGTTATCATTGAGTAGAGCATTGTTCAATTTCCACGTATATGTGGGCATTCTTCCCTTATTGTTATTGAAGACCAGTTTTAGGCCGTGGTGGTCCGATAGCACGCATGGGATTATTTCTATCTTTCTGTACCTGTTGAGGCCCGTTTTTTGACCAATTATATGGTCAATTTTGGAGAAAGTACCATGAGGAGCTGAGAAGAAGGTATATCCTTTTGCTTTAGGATAGAATGTTCTATAAATATCCGTTAAGTCCATTTGGCTCATGACTTCTCTTAGTCTGTCGACATCACTGTTTAATTTCTGTTTCCATGATCTGTCCATTGATGAGAGTGGGGTGTTGAAATCTCCCGCTATTATTGTGTGAGGTGCAATGTGTGTTTTGAGCTTTAGTAAGGTTTCTTTTACGTATGTAGGTGCCCTTGTATTTGGGGCATAGATATTTAGGATTGAGAGTTCATCTTGGTGGATTTTTCCTTTGATGAATATGAAGTGTCCTTCCTTATCTTTTTTGATGACTTTTAGTTGGAAATTGATTTTATTTGCTATTAGAATGGCTACTCCAGCTTGCTTCTTCTGACCATTTGCTTGGAAAGTTGTTTTCCAGCCTTTCACTCTGAGGTAGTGTCTGTCTTTGTCTCTGAGGTGTGTTTCCTGTAGGCAGCAGAATGCAGGGTCCTCGTTGCGTATCCAGTTTGTTAATCTATGTCTTTTTATTGGGGAGTTGAGGCCATTGATATTGAGAGATATTAAGGAATAGTGATTATTGCTTCCCGTTATATTCATATTTGGATGTGAGGTTATGTTTGTGTGCTTTCATTCTCTTTGTTTTGTTGCCAAGACGATTAGTTTCTTGCTTCTTCTAGGGTATAGCTTGCCTCCTTATGTTGGGCTTTACCATTTATTATCCTTTGTAGTGCTGGATTTGTAGAAAGATATTGTGTAAATTTGGTTTTGTCATGGAATATCTTGGTTTCTCCATCAATGTTAATTGAGAGTTTTGCAGGATACAGTAACCTGGGCTGGCATTTGTGTTCTCTTAGGGTCTGTATGACATCAGTCCAGGATCTTCTGGCCTTCATAGTTTCTGGCGAGAAGTCTGGTGTGATTCTGATAGGTCTCCCTTTATATGTTATTTGACCTTTTTCCCTTACTGCTTTTAATATTCTTTCTTTATTTTGTGCGTTTGGTGTTTTGACAATTATGTGACGGGAGGTGTTTCTTTTCTGGTCCAATCTATTTGGAGTTCTGTAGGCTTCCTGTATGTCTATGGGTATCTCTTTTTTTAGGTTAGGGAAGTTTTCTTCTATGATTTTGTTGAAGATATTTACTGGTCCTTTGAGCTGGGAGTCTTCACTCTCTTCTATACCTATTATCCTTAGGTTTGATCTTCTCATTGAGTCCTGGATTTCCTGTATGTTTTGGACCAGTAGCTTTTTCCGCTTTACATTATCTTTGACAGTTGAGTCAATGATTTCTATGGAATCTTCTGCTCCTGAGATTCTCTCTTCCATCTCTTGTATTCTGTTGGTGAAGCTTGTATCTACAGCTCCTTGTCTCTTCTTTTGGTTTTCTATATCCAGGGTTGTTTCCATGTGTTCTTTCTTGATTGCTTCTATTTCCATTTTTAATTCCTTCAACTGTTTGATTGTGTTTTCCTGGAATTCTTTCAGGGATTTTTGTGTCTCCTCTCTATGGGCTTCTACTTGTTTATTTATGTTTTCTTGGAATTCTTTCAGGGATTTTTGTGTCTCCTCTCTATGGGCTTCTACTTGTTTATTTATGTTTTCCTGGAATTCTTTCAGGGATTTTTGCGATTCTTTCAGGCATTTTTGCGATTCCTCTCTGTAGGCTTCTACTTGTTCTCTGAGGGAGTTCTTCACGTCTTTCTTGAAGTCCTCCAGCATCATGATCAAAAATGATTTTGGAACTAGATCTTGCTTTTCTGGTGTGTTTGGATATTCCATGTTTGTTTTGATGGGAGAATTGGGCTCCGATGGTGCCATGTAGTCTTGGTTTCTGTTGCTTGGGTTCCTGCGCTTGCCTCTCGCCATCAGATTATCTCTAGTGTTACTTTGTTCTGCTATTTCTGACAGTGGCTAGACTGTCCTATAAGCCTGTGTGTCAGGAGTGCTGTAGACCTGTTTTCCTCTCTTTCAGTCAGTTATGGGGACAGAGTGTTCTGCTTTCCGGCGTGTAGTTTTTCCTCTCTACAGGTCTTCAGCTGTTCCTGTGGGCCTGTGTCTTGAGTTCACCAGGCAGCTTTCTTGCAGCAGAAAAGTTGGTCTTACCTGTGGTCCCGGGGCTCAAGTTCGCTCGTGGGGTGCTGCCCATGGGCTCTCTGCAGCGGCAGCAACCAGGAAGACCTGTGCCGCCGTTTCCGGGAGCTTCAGTGCACCAGGGTTCCAGATGGTCTTTGGCTTTTTCCTCTGGCGTCCGAGATGTGTGTGCAGAGAGCAGTCTCTGTCTGGTTTCCCAGGCTTGTCTGCCTCTCTGAAGGTTCAGCTCTCCCTCCCACGGGATTTGGGTGCAGAGAACTGTTTATCCGGTCTGTTTCCCTCAGGTTCCGGCGGTGTCTCAGGCAGGGGTCCTGCCGCTCCTGGGCCCTCCCCCACAGGAGCCCAGAGGCCTTATACAGTTTCCTCTTGGGCCAGGGATGTGGGCAGGGGTGAGCAGTGTTGGTGGTCTCTTCCGCTCTGCAGCCTCAGGAGTGCCCACCTGACCAGGCGGTTGGGTCTCTCTCTCACAGGGTCTGGGGGCAGAGAGCTGCTCCTGATTACATTTTTGCCTCCCTGTTTTTTTCTCTTTAAAATTATCTGTAAACAGGTTAGCTCTCTGTACTTTCAAAGTTGTCCTTTGTCTCATAGTAGAATATTTATAGTCAAGTTTCTGAGTTTCATAAAAGTGGGTGATTTATTGTAGTAAAAATTTCTAATCACGATTTATTGTATTTTATTAATTTATCAAAACTGACCTTATTATATTATCTACTTATCCATAAAACTATAAAAGCTTTGATTTATTCAAGTCTTTAAGGTCTTTCAGAACATCAGCTGGAAAGTTCTTATATGTATTCAGGATGGCTCGTGGGTGCTTCATATGTCTTCTTACTAATAGTATGCTTTATAAGTGTGCTTATCCAGGGTGTTTTGTTATATATTTTAAGACTATTTTGAGTGGAATTTTCCCCTGATTTCTTTCCCACTTTTTGCTATTGATATACGGGAAGGCTACTGAGTTTTATGTGTTAATCTTGCATTCTGATACTTTTATGAATGTGTTTATCAGCTTTAAGAGACTTCATTTTTTAGAGATAAGTTTTTAGGTATTTTTTTGGTAGAATCATATGATCTTTAAATAATTAAAATTCGACTTTCCCCTTTTCATTTGTATCCCTTAGAACTACAGTTGTCTTCTCACTTTACCTAAGACTAGAAGTACTGTATTGAATAGGGAATTAAAGCATGGAGAGCCTTGTCTTATTTCTGCGTGTAATGGAATTACTTTGAATTTTTCTCTATTTCGCATAATGCTGGCTGTGCAGCTGTTGGGCATTATTCTACATCCTTAGAGTCCCTTTTTCGGGAGTGGATAAAGAATTTTGTTAAAGCCCTCTCCCCCCTTTTCATCCAGTAATGTGCTCAGATGGTTTATGTCCTTTAGTTGTTTTATGTGGTAGAATACATTTGTCAATTTGTATACGATAAATCACATCTGCATGATGGAATGAAGACACCTTGAGAGTGGTGAATGATATTTTTATGTGATTTTGAATTTGATTAACAAGAATTTTATTGAGAATTTGTATGTATATGTCATCAGGAAGACTGGCCTGTAAGTCATTCTCTGCACTGATTCTGATTCTTCTCCTCTCCTCTCCCCTCCCCCCATCCCCTCCCCTCTCCCCCCTCCTTCCCTCCCCTCCCCTCCCCTCCCCTCTCCTCCCCTCCCCTCCCCCCTCTCTCTCAACATAGGTTAACTCTGACTTTAAAGAATGCGTGTGAATGAATTACTTTTCCTAGCTTGAGGAATAAATGCAGGAGTGTTATCTGTTTTTTAAATATCTGGTCAAATTCTACACTGAATCCATCTGGTCTGGGCTTCCTTTATTTGGAAAAATTACTGTTTTTGTGTCATTGGTTAGTATGGGACTCCAAATTATTCACATTGTCTTGATTTAATTTCAGTAGATCATAAAGATTTAGAAATTAATTAAAGAAAGATTTTTTTCAGTTGGCAGAATGCAAATTATAGAAGGATTGAATGTCCTTAATGTCTTTGCCTCTTTAACTTTGATATTTTTATGATTCACTTCCTTGTGGTTAGCTTTGCCTGGAGGTGTGTCAATCTTGTTAAAACTTTCAAAGAAACAACTTTTCATTTCACTGATTCTTTTATACATTTTTCTCACTGGTTTCAGCCATGACTAATGGGATATCTATATTATATCCCTTCCACAAGGCCCTAAAGACCATCATGGAAAATGGAGCAGAAAGACTGTAGGAGCCAGAGGTCAGGGAGAACAGAGGAACACAGTGTCTCCTGCCCTCATGGCATACAGCAACTGTGATCACCTGCACAGTATCAGGTTAGTAACACTTAAGCATGGAATAAGTAGGTTCCATGAGCCCCCACTACTAAACAGATGAACTATGGACGGTAATGGCTTCTGCTGGAGGGAGGAAAGGTTTTCTTTAAGGGTCTATCCCTGCGAGTATTAAATAATGAAGAAGAGATACAAAGCTGAGAGTCACAGAAGAAGGAGCAGATTTGGGGGACCATATGAGAGGAATATGATCAAAGACATTGTAAGAAGTTCTCGAAGAATTAGTATGAATATTTTAAAGTATATTCACCTAAATTATTGATGCAAACAGGGTATTATTATATATGGATCTTTCATTAAGTGACTTTAATAAATCTTATTAACTGCTGCAATGTATATGCCAATTTTTTGTGTCCACCCATAGAGAATGATCTAATTTGCCATTAATAGTTTAAGTGGCAGGCTAAAAATGAGAAAAATTATTTCCAACTATATATATACTACATGATTGATATCAGAAATACAAACCAAAAAACGATATTGAGGGAGGAAATAACTTAATTAAGTAGGGAGCATATATAAACAGAATTTTCACTATAGGAAACCCAAATGGCTGAGAAACACTTAAAGGAATGTTTAGCATCCTTGTAGTCATAGAAATGTAAATCAAACTCTGAGACTCCACCTTACACCTCTCAGAATGGCTAAGATAAATAACACTAGTGACAACTCATGTTGCCTAGGATGTGGAGAAGGGGGAGCATACATCTACTGCCCACGGGAATGGAAAGTCATGTAGCCACTGTGCAAATCAGGGTGGTTCTTCCTCAGGAAGCTGGGAATTCATCTACCTCAAGATCCCTCTCCTGTGCGTATGTGCAAAGAATGTTTCATCCTACTATGGAGGCACTTGCTCGACCATGTTCATTGATGCTCTATTCATAATAGTCAGAGATTGGAAAGATCCAATATCTGTCTCTCAACAGGTGAATGGATTTAAAAATGTGGTACATTTATATAATGGACTGTTAGCAGCTTAAGAAGGAAAAAGAAATCATGAAATTCACAGGTCAATGTATGGATCTAGAAAAAGTCATCCTGAATAATGTAACTCAGAACCAGAATTAAAAAGATGCTATATATTCATTTACATGTGGATGTTAGCTGTTACTTCTGCAATCTCTATAACCACAGGTTATGAATAGGGTAAGGGAAGAGAGAAGAGGGACAGATCTCCATTAAATGGGAAATAGAATATATAGTTAATGGTGGCTGAGAGACAGGGTCTGGAACAGGAAGGTCAAATGAGGAGAGGAGGAGAAGACATGACAAGGGAAGAAATACAGGGGCTGACGGCTAAAATGAAGAGGCGTGTGAGGGGTTGTATGGAATAGAATAGATGCACTGTAACATATATACATATGTGAATGAGATCTAAAGGAAATTCACACACACACACACACACACACACACACACACACACACATTGAAATTCAAATACAAAATGGGAGACAGAGCCACAATCATGTCACCAAATGAAGATTTCAGTACTGGCAATGGGTTGCATCTCTTCAAGTTGTTGGCCAAGAGGATGCCATGGGAACCTCCAACCAACCCACCATATTTCAGGCGATTGATTGTTCTCCATATCCTGACAGCAAAGCCCCTTTGCTGAAGATAGCACTGACACCCCCAGTGAACATGGAGAAATCGAGTTAGTGCCTTCATAGTGTTTTCACCCCTTAGGGACCTGTGCTCACATTACTAGAAGGTATTCAGCTCCCCCACCTCAAAAGCTAAACTCCAATCCATCCACACACTCTTCAGTCCATAATGTTGAGCTGCATCCAAGATATCTTCTGAGTACAGCCAGATGAAACCTGCTAAAAGCTACACCACATAGGTTGCATATGGCAGAGCTGGAGAGGTAGGAATGCCATATTATTGGTGCCATCTAGTAACCTCTGTAGGACTGGATTAATAGAAATATATTGTTCAAATTTGGTTTCGTGATAGAATATCTTGATTTCTCCATCTATGTTGATTGATAGTTTTGCTGGGTATAGTAGTCTTGCCTGACATCTGCGATTCCTTACATTCAGAAAGACGTGTTCAAACCCTTCCGTCTTTTAAAATCTCTGTTGAGAGGTCAGGGTTAACTTTGGAAGGTTTGCCTTCATATGGTACTTGACCTGTTTCCATTGCAGCTTTTAATATTCTTTGTTTGTTCTGTACATTTAATGTTTTGAATATTATGTGACAGGAGAATTTTAATTTCTAATCTAATCCATTTGGTGTTTTCTGAGCTTCTTATACATGTATAATGTAGGGAGCTGCGACATGCCGTGCCTCAAAGATGGCACTGGTTTCCGTCTTCCACCCTCCCAACGGTGAGCGCTCCTTGTAGTAAACAAGTCCTTATTTGGCTATGCCTGCCTGGCCTGCTAGGGTCTGCATAGTGACAGCCTATCGGCATGACCCACGTGGCACGTTGGGGTTGGTTGGGTACTTAAGCTGATGTAGGGCGTTCCCCAGCGTAGAAGAAGATTGTATCAAGGTTTCTGAATAAACTGCTTGAAGAAGATCTCCTCTGGTCGTGTCTTCCTTGCTGGTCGAGGTTGGGCACGACAAGTGGTGGCCCGTACGGGACCTCCTGAGATCAGAACTTCTTGCAGTCAGGGCAGTGCTGGTAAGTTCCCAAGGTAAGGTGGGACCATAAAGACCTCGGAAAATAAGCGGCCATAAAGTCTCAAGGTAGTGAGCAAGAAAGTTCGTGGTAGCAGTGAACCGAAAGTAGCAAGACGCGCAGTGAATTTAGCTGTAGCAGCGTAGAAAGTTTTTGTCATGGGGACCTCACAGTCTCATCCAATTTTTCTGGCTCTTCAAGAGCTGTTTGAGCGAAAGAAACTAAAAATAAAAAGGAGCACCATAGATTCTTGAGCGAATGCGATGCCATTGCACCCTGGTTCGCAGTCTCTGGTAATCTTACTGTGGCAAGTTGGGAAAAATTAGGGAAAGACCTTGACTTTGCCTGGGAACAAGGGACCCTGAAACCTGGGGTCCGTCCAGTATGGCGCTTAGTGCGTAGCTGCCTTGAAGATCAGAAATGTTGTCAGGCAGCTATAGAGAAGGGGCAAGCTGCCCTAGAAATGCTTCAAGAGGAGAGGTCAGAAAAGCAGGGAAGCGCAAAGGAGACGGACTCAGAAAAAACAGATACAGAGGAGGAAACAGACGAAACAGATTCAGAAGAAGAGTTACAAGAGTTGGTAGATCAAATGCGGAAACAGTCTCTAAGGAATAGACAGAAGAAGAAAAGGAAAAAGCCTAAAATGGCGGAGGAACCTCCTGGGCGGTTCCCCTCAGCTCCTCCTCCCTGCAATGTTGTAGAGGGAGGAAGTAGAGTTTCGAGTAGTACATTCTGCCCTGAAGTGTGGAGAGCAGTTCGTACTGAGCTGCATTTGGCCTATCCTGTCTATGTGGATGCTAATCAACAAAGATATCATGAGCCTCTTGATTTCAAGGTGATTAAAGCCTTGGCTGAGTCAGTGAGAACATATGGTATCACTACCTCCTTTACTATTGCTCAGATAGAGGCTCTGCACAGATTTTGCATGACTCCTAATGATTGGACCAACCTGGCGTGAGCATGCCTCAGCCCAGGGCAGTATCTAGATTGGAGAGCTCTTCTAATTGAATATGCCAATGAACAGGCTGCTGCCAATTTAGCAGCAGCAGGAGGTGGGCGGGCAGCCTGGGACAGAGACATGTTGTTAGGGCAAGGGCGTTTTGCTAATCAGCAGACAGGTTTCCCTGGGGAAGTTTATGCACAGATAAATGAAGTTAAATTATTAGAGGGTAAGGGTTTGTTTATTGCCCCCGAAAAGGTACAAAAGGGCAATCTTGTAACTTATTTAGGAGCAAAAGTAAGTCCTTATACCATTTTCCCCCAGAACATTGAATTGAGGAAAGATAATCTTAAGACTCTTAATGATTTTCAAAAATTACTAGGAGATATTAATTGGGTCAGATGTTATTTAAAATTACCAAATTATGAATTAACACCGTTGTATAATATTTGGCTGGGGATTCGGCCTTGGATGCTCCTAGACAATTGACTGATGAAGCAAGGGAAGCTTTAAAGAAGGTTGAAAAAAGATTACAAAGCGCCGGTTTACATCGATGGAAGGAGGGTGCAGACATCATATTATGCATTCTAGTCACCTACATGCAGCCCACAGGATTGTTGTGGCAAGATGGCCCTCTGCTTTGGGTTTATCCCAAGGCTTCTCCAGATAGATCAGTAGAGTACTATCCTACAGCCATTGTAGAATTAACCCTGAATGGGATCCAACAATGCACTCAATTCTTTGGTGTGTCCCCTACCTCGATTATAGTGCCCTATACAAGTCAGCAGATAAAGATCTTATGGGGCACTGTGGATGATTGGGCCATATTACGCTGTGGATTCCATGGAAAGATAGATAATCATTATCCAAAACATCCTTTGCTATCATTTTTTAAGGAACATCCCGTAATTTTTCCTAAAGTTACCTCCAGTGTTCCTATACAGGGGGTGCCAAACATTTTTACAGATGGATCCAAAACTGGCTGTGGAGCCTATACGGTTGACCATCAAGAGCCAATTTTGTGTCAATATCAACCCGGCTCTCCACAAGTAATTGAACTCAAAATTGTGCTGGAAGTGTTTAAAAATTGTTCTTTTGCCTTTAATTTGCTCTCTGATTCATCATATGTTGTTAATGCAGTTAAGATATTAGAAGTGGCTGGTCCTATTAAAATTAGCAGTACGGTATGCCAGCTATTGAGGGAACTTCAGGAATTGATCATCTGCGGAAGAGATCACAAGTTTTTTGTCTAGCATATCAGAGCTCATACAGGCTTGCCTGGTCCTCTAAGTGAGGGAAATGATCTTGTGGATTGATGTACCCGAATGGAGTTTATCTTCTTAAGCTCATCATTGGATCAGGCCTGACAGTTTCATCAACAATTTCATGTGCCTACTAAAACCTTACAGCAGAAGTTTCATCTGTCTTGAGCAGATGCTCGACAGATAGTTTTAGGATGTCAACAGTGTATCACTTTTCACCATCCCCCTAGTGTAGGGGTTAATCCTAGAGGCCTCTTGCCCCTAAAGATTTGGCAAATGGACGTAACTCACATATCTGGATTTGGGACTCTAAAATACATTCATGTTTCTGTGGATACCTGCTCAGGTGTCATTCATGCTACCCCTATGAGTGGGGAAAAGGCACGCAATGTTATTGGCCACTGCCTAGAAGCCTGGGCTGCCTGGGGAAAGCCCCAACACTTGAAAACTGATAATGGCCCAGCATACACTGCCCAATCTTTCAAATCCTTCTGTAAGCAAATGAATGTGCAGTTGAGCCATGGCCTGCCTTATAATCCCCAAGGACAAGGTATTGTTGAGCGAGCTCATCGCACATTAAAGGAATGCCTAATTAAACAAAAAGGGGGAATAGACCATGGCAGAACTCCCAAGGAACAGATATCCTTAGCCCTTTTTACTCTTAATTTTTTGATTATGGCTGATGATGGCCTTTCTGCTGCTGACCGACATCAGTGTCGGGCGGGCACGTTGAAAGGTTATGTGAAGTGGAAAGATGTGCTCACTGGCTTATGGCATGGGCCAGATCCTGTGCTGGCGTGGGCGAGAGGGTCTGTTTGTGTGTTTCCCCAGGACCTGCAAGATCCGTTGTGGGTCCCTGAGAGATTGACCAGGAGGTGCAGCAAGAATGAAGATCCTGCTGTTGCTGACACTTCTCAGAGTGACCCAAGTGCTGGTCCAAATGGAGCCCTGGTGGGGGATACTATCGGTGTTCCCGAGACCCATGCCGATACGCCATGACCTTTAAGCCCACTCCTGTATATGTTTATCTTTCTTTTGTGGGTATTGTTAATAATGCTAGTCAGGAGTTTCGGGAGGTTTTGGTGTGCTCTATTAATATCTGTTTTTTCTTTTTCTTTTTTTTTCTTTTATTTCGGAGCTAGGGACCGAACCCAGGGCCTTGTGCTTGCTAGGCAAGCGCTCTACCACTGCGCTAAATCCCCAACCCATAATACCTGTTTTTATACACAATGCTGGGATGCAGAAAAGTTTGCTATCTCTGTGGTTGTTCGTATGCCCAGATGGGTTCCAGTTCCTGTGGATGCCCCCCATGCTATAACTCTATTTAGACAAAAAGGGGATTTTGGCATCACCGCTGCCATAATTACAGCTATATCCCTTGCCGCAGTAGGAGTAACGACTGCTGCCATAGCTATCAGTCATTCCGTGCAGACAGCCCATACGTTGAATAATTTGTCTTCCAATGTGGCACATGCTCTTGATGTGCAGGCGGGCATTAATGCTCAACTTAAAGGTGGCCTGATGGTGGTCAATCAAAGAATTGACCTGGTACAAAAGCAAATTGACATACTGTGGCAGCTTGCACAGCTAGGTTGTCAGTGGAGATACTGTCTCTGGCCTATGTGTGACCAGTATTCAGTATGAAAATTTTACACGTGCTGCTAATCTGTCTAAACAGTTGTCAAGTTATCTTCTGGGTAATTGGACTGGAGAATTCGATTTCTTAATGGATCAGCTACGTGTAGCCATTGTGACTGTGAACTCCACACGTGTGGATGCTAGACTGGCTACGGGATTGTCATCTTGGATTGCTGCTGCTATGAATCATCTGAGGCGGTGGGCGGCTATGGGAGCCCTAGCTGGACTCTTGCTGCTGGTCTCCCTAGTGAGCCTGTGCTGTCTCTATAGAATGAGGTTTGTCCAGAGGCGGCACGCGGCTATGGTGGTACAGGCATTTGCAGCCATTGAGGCAGGACAGTCCCCTCAAGCCTGGCTTATGGTCATTCAGAAGACCTAGTTGCACCTCGCCCCTGAGTATGTGTGAGTGACCCTGCCCAGTGACGGGCAACTTCCCTTCTACCTAAGCATGGAACCTTGTGGGCGACGAGGTGTCCTGAGATGGGTTTAATGAAGGGATGTTCCTAAGACAGGGGGGGTCGCCACACTCAGCGGTGCCTTTGCCTGCTTGATTAATTAAACAAAAAGGGGGAACTGTAGGGAGCTGCGATGTGCCGCTCCTCAAAGATGGCGCTGGTTTCAGCCTCCCACCCTCCCAACAGTGATTGCTCCTTGTAGTAAACAAGTCCTTATTTGGCTATGCCTGCCTGGCCTGCTAGGTTCCGCATAGTGACAGCCTATCTGCATGACCCACGTGGTTTGTTGGGATTGGCCAGTGCTAGCTATTTAAGTGTGGTGTGGGGGCTCCCTGGGGTCAGAAGATTGTATCAAGTAAAACTGCTTGAAGAAGATCTCCTCTGGTCGTGTCTTCCTTGCTGGTCAAGGTTGGGCGTGACAGTATAACACTCTCTTTAAGTCAGGGTAATTTTTCTTTTATGATTTTGTTGAAGTTATTTTCTGGACATTTGAGCTGGGAATTTTCTCCTTCTATCCCTATTATTCTTAGGTTTGGTCTTGTCATTGTGTGTTAAACAACATCGATTGTTTTGTGTTAGAAATTTTTAGATTTGTCATTATCTTTGGCATGTATATCCGTTTCTTTGTTACACTGAGATTCTTAGTGTATCTCTTGTAATGTGTTGGTGATGCTTATGTCTGTAGATCCTGTTCCCTTGTCTAGTGTGTCCATCTCCAGGATTGCCTCAGTTTGTGTTTACTTTATTGCTTCTATTTCTACTTTCAGGTCTTACACAACTGTATCCATTCCCTTCCCCTGCTTGACTGTATTTGCCTGTATTTGTTTACTTTATCTATAAAGGTTTCATCACCTTCATAAGATTAGGTTTAAGATCATTGCCTTGCTCTTTATGTGAGTTAGATATCCTTTACTTACTTCAGCAGGAGAGCTGGGTTCTGCTGCTACCATATTTTGTTAGCTTCTGTTGATTCTGTTCTTCTGGCTGGCTTGGTAGTCCCTGGTGGCTGCAGTTTTCTGAGACTATTCTGTAATGGCAGAGGCCTCCGGTTGTTTGACCTGGTTGCGCTGGGTAGCTTTAGGCCTCCCAGGAGGCAGGCAAAGCTATGGCCCAGGAAATGGAGTGCAGATCTGCTCTTCGGGTAGAGGTATGGACCGTAAGGTAGAGAACAGAATGGGGTAGACCTCTGGGCTGTTGGGCTTGCTAGGGGCCCAGCACACAGGGAACTGGGGCTTTGGTATCTTGCCTGGATTTTCTGGATGGCAGCAGATCTCCCAGGAGGCAGCCTGAACTGTGGTCTGCAGAGTGCAGAGTCGTTCCTGCAGTTACAAATGTGGGCCAGAAGATGACGCACAGAGAGGACAGGGCAGGAGACTCAGCTGCTGGGCCTCCAAGGACTGACCAGACAATTTAGTGTAGTAAACCAGCATATCATTTTTCATCTTATGTCTTTATAGACATGATTAAATATCTAATATAAAGTTAACACAAAGTGGTAGTGTCTATCTGAAAGCTTAGTAAACAGACACTGATATATAGTTCGTAGGAAAGAGGAGGTTCTGTATTTGTTATGAGTAAATACTAAAGTCATCTTTTAATTTTATTTGCAAATGCCAGCTTTGTGAGGTGACAGTCAGTTGGTTACCAATCAATACACATCCATGGGAAGAACAGCCTCATGAGGTAAACAGAGTTTATAGCGTCCATGAACAAACCCACTTTCCCATATCACACATTTCCAAAGCTATTGTTGAATATTCTTTCTTAGGTAGTTATGAAACCATTAACACCAACCTCAAATATTAGAGGAGTGCTTCTCTCACATTAGTAAACAGACTTTCACATTTATGCAAGCTTATGTCAAGGGGCAGATTAATGCATTCAGCTTATACCATGGGACAAATGACACAGGAAGTATTTAATCAAGATTTTCCTTAGCCAGAGAGATGAAGGCTGCTTGGCAGTGCTGAGTTTTCTGTTCACAAAACACTGTGACCCACAACTTCACCTGCAAGTTCTGTCCGAAACAGCGTGGCCTCCTCTAGGATTCTGACTCTCATTTTAATCAAGGACAAATCAAAGAATTGATGTGTTTTCTAACTTATTGCCACATATAAAACTTTAACTCATTTTACTGATACGGTACTAATCTCACTAAATAAACCACACAGGTTATTTATATCTAGCTTGTCTATGTTATGATATACATATGTTATACTTGAGAATTAGAATGTTAATATTGTGTTACTATTATAACTTGTGTCCCTGAGAACCAGAAGTTCAAAAATCAAAGCCCTGGCTTTAAACTCTAAGTATCCATATGAATAAATGAAATATTTTATGTTCCATAAGTATACTATATTCTCAAATATAAAAGCATTATTCCCCTTTAAATTTTCCAAAGTACAAATTTTACAGGTAAACTTAAGGTTTAAATGTTCAAAAATATTTTGTCCTTAATTCTATGGCTTCTGAAAAAGTTCCCCTCTATAATTACAAGGACTTTTCATAAAACACCAGGTATGAAATGTTGGCCCTGTTGGTGGTTTGGACATAAGTTGTGACAGCAATGTTATCCCTGTTTCACATCTAGCTGTCTGTATTCATGACATATATACACATGTTAGGCTTCATCATGAACATGAAGTCACAAAGACAAACCACAAAGACCTACATATTAAATGGGTAGAGTTCCCGCACACCACAGATAAAGTCTCAAACAAATAAACAGAAGGGAAATCTGTGGGTTCTGAGGATTATGACATCAAACTGTTCAAGAAAAAGCGAGGGGCTATTGACATATACTTGTATGATAACAAACACAGATACGTGATTATTATAAGACTCAGTGTAGTGGTTACTGATGGTGGGAAAGAGAACATTGCCATTGGATATGTTACCTGAGGTTTTGTGAGGAAACTGAACATTGTCTGATTAATCTGTTGATTCTGAGACAGCTTTTTGTCATAATTCATTTAATCCTTCATTTATTTTATGAACATTAGGTATTTGCTTTTAAAATATTGAAAGGCTAGGGGAGTATATGGATCATTGGATAGACACTGGCTATTCCTGTCCGATTAATCCAACCATGAGAACTCATGTAAGAAGCCAGAATGTTGGCTTTTTCACCAGAAATAGACTCACGTCTACACTGGAGTACATAGTATACCCTAGAAACAAGAGAGATTTTGTCTCAGCATAGAAGAAGGGGAGAGCCAAAGCCTGAAATTTGTCCTCTGACATCCACAAGTATGCTTGTGAAGGTTCTATTGCTGGGAAGAAGCCATTACTAAAAGCAAGTTGGGGCGGAAATGATTTATCTGGCCATATCACTGTTCTTCATGGGAGGAAGACAGGAGCTGACACAGGGCAAGAACCTAAAGGTAGGAACCAATGCAAAGGCCATGGAGGGGGGCTGCCTCCTGGCTCACTCTCCATAGCTTGCTCAGTGTGCTTTCCTAAAGAATCCAAAACCAGCAGACCATGAGTGGCCCCACCCAAAAATGGAATAAGACCTCCCACAGCAATCACTTATTAAGGAAATGCCCTATAATTTACAGCGTGATCTTATGGAGAGGGTTTTCTCAGTTGAGGCTTTCTCCTCGCTGGTCACACTAGCTTATGTCCAGATGACATCAAATTAGTCAGAACAGCATGTGAGCTGTGGGGTGCGCACGCGCGCGCGCACGCGCGCGCGCACACACACACACACACACACACACACACACACACACAGTCCCCATTAACTCTAACTCAATACAGTGTTTTAATTTGCTTTTCTGTCACAATGATTAAACACTCTGAACACAAACAAAAAGAAAAGGATTTATTTCATCATACAATGCCCAGGTCACAATCAATCCCTAAGGGAAGTCAGGGCAGGAACTCAAGACAGGAACCTCTAGACAAGAACTGAAGGAGAGACCATGAAGGAATGTTGCTTACTGGGTGGTTTTCTTGCTTTTAATCAGCTATCTTTCTTATGTGCCTGCCCAGGTCTACCTGTCTCAATGATGAGCCAAGAAAATGACCACAGACGTGTCTCTAGGCCAATCTAATGGATGCCGTTCTTTAGCAAAGGTTTCTTCTTCTTCTTCATTTTGTCAAGTTAACAACCAAGTTTAGTACACACACACACACACACACACACACACACACACACACACACACACACACACACAAAGAGTATTGCAAGATTTTCATTTATTTATTTATTCACTTCCCATCCCAAGCACAGCCTTCCTCTCCTCCAAATCACCCCTCACATGGATCCTCACTCCACGCCCCCTCCCACTCACCTATGAGAAAGGGTGGTCCATCCCTATGAACCAATCTACCCTGGCACCTCAAGTCATTGTAGGACTAGGTACTTCCTCTCCCACTGAGGCCAGATAATGCTTCTCAGTTGGGGAAGAAGAATCCACAGGCAGGCAGCATAGTGAGTTAATCCCCCACTCCACTTGTAGGGGATCATATGAAGACCAAGCTGCATATCTTCTACATATGTGTAGGGGACCTAGGTCCATCTCTTGTATGCTCTTTGGTCAGTGATTCAGTCTCTGGGAGCCCACACGGTACAGTTTAGTTGACTCGGTTGGTCTTGTGGAGTCCCTATCCCCTGCTGGTTCTTCAGTCCTTCTTCAACCCATGTAAAAATCCTCGAGCTAATGTTTGGCTGTGGGCCTTTGCATCTGTTCCAGTCAGCTGCTGGGTTGAGGCTCTCAGAGGACCTTAATGCTAGGCTCCTGTCTGTGAATCCAGGCTGACAGATACAAACATAGCCTGAGACTCCAAGAGTCTTGAATGAGCAAGGCAGGCCCGTAATGTGTCCATGTAGGTCTGAGGACTGAGGCCCGCTGTGTACATTTCCACCCAAATTGGCATGGGGTTGCTACTGCATTCATTTTTGTCCATCTCCCACAAGACACCTGTGTATCAAGGGCAGCAGTGACAATATAGCTGTCAACAGTGTCTTCACCTGTTGTATCCTTGTGACAAGGCTCTGGTCACAAAAAGACATCAAGGTCTCACAGTATGTCCCTGTGAATCATTACCTGAGCAGACAGAGTTGTTCTTTCCTCCTTCCACACATAGACCTCTGTGGAAACATGGCTGACTGTTACATTTTCAAAATGGAGTTCACATTTGTCTCTAAGGAATCTAGATACACAGTTACAGAGACAGCCCCGAGAGCATCCTGACACATGGGACCATGGCTGGGATCCACATTCATCCATTTCCAACTCACGATGCACACCAGAATGCTCTTGAGGACAGACACACATGTAACTTCCTAGCTCACTGATCCATACAGCTGCATTCATGCAGGGATCAGAAACTCGTTCATCTACTTCCAAGTCGCAGTGCCCACCTTGGTACCCAGGCTCACAGAAGCAGGGGTAGCGATTGACTCCCTCCTAGCACACGGCTGCATTGTGGCAAGGGCTGGAAGCACACTCACCGTCATCTGTTTCACAGAACCTTCCAGAATATCCACCCAGGCCATACAGACAGGATGCCCAGGGCCCGTATGGCAGGAGCGTCCATGCTGGCAGGTGTTCCCTCTGCAGCATTTAGTGGCAGTTCCATGGGTCTTCTATACCGAGAACGACAGTGGCTCAGGTAGCCCCTTTTCCTGGGGTATCCACACAGGTGGTAATTCCTTGGCAGGGACGGAGAAGGAAGGATCTTTTAGATCACTACATAAAACAAACAACTATGTGTGCAGACTTATTCATCTTTTAAGACATGGAGATTTAAGCATGTGGGGGAAGATTGCTATCATTGAGCTACATCCCCATGCCCTGTTAGCTTGTGTGTGTTCATGTCAGAATATGTGTACACGTGGAAGCCAGAGTACAGCCTCCAGATATGATTTGCCTTTCTTTTTGCTTTTAAAGAAAGGGGCCGGGCTGGAGAGATGGCTCAGCCGTTAAAGGCTAGGCTCACAACCAAAAATATAAGAAAGGGGCCTCCATTGTTCTAGATCTCTCCAATTAGGCTAGGGTGACTCACACCTGAGCCCTAGGGATCACATTAGCTTTGCCATTCCAGTAACCAGCACACACCATCGTAAGGAGCTTTTCCTCACATAGGCTCTGTGGTAAACCCAGTCCCTGGGCTTGCACAGCAAGCATTTTACTAAATGAGACTTTTATCCAGCCGAAACTTGTAACATTTCTAATTTGCAATATTAAACTTTGATTTTTTTGAAACTTCTACTGAATCAAATTTACTTGCATCAGTTTAGAGTTCTGAGTTTGAACATAGATGTGATATCCCATAACCATGACCAGATTCAAGAGAAAGGACTCCCCTGTCCTCCTAGGATGCTCTCTGCCACTTTACTCTTTATATATTCTGTTCTGTACAAGCTCCCCTCATGTCACTCTCTGGCAATCACTGATCTTTCTTTCTTTAAAACTTTGCCCCCCTGGAATGTCAGGAAGTGAAATAATAACATGGATAGCCTTCTGAATATGGATTATTTCAGTAGCAATAATAAATTTAAATTTGTCTCTGTGCTTACATTTCAGTAGTTAATTCTTGCTCATCATAGCATTACTAATCTGATTCTTCTTTTGTTACCTGTTCCTTCTTCGATACCTTCCCAGTTTGGTGAAATTATTATGAAAACTGTCTACCCTGAGAAGGAAAAGGTGCTAACAGACATAAGAGACCAGACGCCCCAGAAAGGGGGCAAGAGTGATGGAGCAGGATGTGCCTTAAGAGTTTCTCCTCTTTCCACCTCAGAGGTTTGTGTTGTTCCAGATGTTTACCTTTGGTTTTTGTTTTTTCAACTTAAACTTTCCCCAAGTTTGTTTTTCCATTGTTTGCATACATAGCCCTCCTTTGATATCTTGGAAACTAAACACAATCCTTAATTTATTTTTCTGTAGGATTATAGGAAGGCTGCCTTATTTTGTATAAAAGCTCCCTGATAATTATCCCATCTGCAGTGAACATTCATTGGCTTAAGAATGGATTACATAAAATAGGGGTGTTTTGTGATTGAATGGACAGTAGTTTTGTTTGGCTCTGTATGGTTCTGATGTTACATTTCCTTTCTTGCACAACCCCATGTTTCCTGCACTTAATTACCTAGAGTTCCCATTGTCTTTATTTCCCACGTTCTATCCAGTTAGTTTATCAGTGAGCCTTCAGCAGGGCTTCCTGTCTGTTCCTCTTTCTTTTGCTCCATTTCCCTGTAGCCTTTGCCGCTATTCTTTCAGTCCTGGAGGCCAGTTCTTCTGCGCTCCTGTGCACACTGCACTCCTTATACCGTGCGTTGGCTGCATCTCCCGTGCATCCTGTCCCATCCTGTCATGGAGACACCCCTTTCACCAACTCCTACTGGAAAGGGAAAGGGCGCATATACTTTAAGTGGCCATTGCAAACCATTCTACTTTATGGTCACTCTTCATAGCTTGGGCATTTTTTGTGCCCATTAAAGCCATTCCATCATTTTTATCTAAATTCCAGTGCAAATTTCAAGAAGTCAGGGGCTCCAGTAATTAAGACCCACTTTGTCTTTAGTGGCCTAAAGTTTACTTTCCTGGTATGGTCTTTTCAGACACATGGCTTCATGCTCAGTACACATTACCTTCCCTTTCAGTCTTATGTCCTGGAGCCCTGCTGCCTCCTATTCCTTCTCTGATTCTTTCTCCCACTTCCCTCTCCCTCTTCCTCTTCCTGTGAGTGACCACTTGAGTGACATCTCGCCTCTTGGATAGCCCTTCACATTGCTTTTTCTATCCAATTGTTTATATCTGTGCCTTTTAGAGCTGACAATCTCATTTTTCACCTCTTTCCAAATAGCTCCTTTTTTATAAACCACGACAGATATGATTTTGTTTTCTGATCCCCAATAACCTCCTGCCATGCTTTCTAGGCTCCTTCAGGGAGGGTTTTTCTTGATTGTTTTATTTTCTCTTTTAAACTGTGGAAGATTATCTTGTTTCATATGTCTCTTTGGTTTTCATAACGAGGCTCTAACAAACAGGAGAGGATTAAACTCCTGAGTGCATGGTCAGGGACTGTCTAATGGGTGGGGATTCCTTCTCTATGACTTGGTTGAACACCATGTGTTGGGGTTTACAAGTCTCTCTTGATTCTGTACAATATGGATTTTCATGACAAATTTTAGAAATAGTCTAAAAGTTTCATTTTTAATTTACACAGGTATAATGAGAAATACATAGGAAGTTTACAGGGAAAATACTGGAAACATTAGTGATAACACGTGGTGATAATAGTCTACATTATAAGAAAACAGGAGAGAAAAATTCAATTTCCCATGATGAAAAAAGTTTAAAACTTAAGCAATCAATTTTGTCGAGCTAATAGAATTTCCTGTGACATACAAAGGGTCGGGATTATTACTTATGACAACTATGGTATTTCAGAGCTTACACATCCTGGAAACAGTCTGTCCTTAGCAAATATTTAAGAGGAGGTGTAATTCTGCAGTCAGAGCATGGGTAAACTCAGAAGTGCACCAGGAGACAGAAAGGGGACTTTGCCCTTTTGTTTCAGAATCATATTTATTGGAGTCTTGATACCTTGAGCTATCAGAGCCCTCTACTTAGCCATCCCTCACTGATGTGAGAAAACAACACTACCCTGAATGTAAAATTTTTATTCTAGTTAGGCTTTAATTTCTGGTCAAACACACTTTTTGCTTGTAAAATACCAAATCTCTGTTATTTTAACTACATATAAATTACATTATTTTCATGTCTAAAATACTTTCACGTACTAGTTATCTTCTGAAAAACTCCCAGTCTTCCTCTTCATGTGGTAACAAAAGAAAGGGATGGGTGCTAGACATGACAGTTTTAGATGCCAACTTTCTTGAGGGAAAAATAGGCAGGAGACTAGGAAGGAGCCACAGTTCAGTGTGCAGCCTTCACTTTACCTCTGCTGTCCAGAAAGCGACACAGTCCCATTTGTTTTGTTTGGTTTTGTATGTTGTGGCTTTTTTTTTTCACATTTTTTCTTTTATTGGATTTTTATGTTTTGAATGTTATCCCCTTTCTTAGTTTCCCCTCTAGAAACATGCAATCCCATCCCCCACCCCCTCTTCCTGCTTCTATGAGATGCTCCCTCACCCACCAACAAACTCCCTCCCACCTCCCTGCCCTGACATTCTCCTACATTGGGGCACTGACCCTCAACAGGGACCCTGGGCCTCTTCTCCCATTGATGCCCAACCAGGCCACCCTCTCCTACTGATGTGACTATAGCCATAGGTACATGTCTGTGTACTCTTGCAATGGTGGTTTTGTGTCTGTGAGCTTTTGGAGTCGGAGGAGGGTCTGGTTGGTTGATATTTTTGTTCTTATGAGGTTGAAAATCCCTTTGACTCCTTCAGTCCTTTCTCAAAGTCCTCCATTGGGGACCCAGTTTTCTGTCCCTGATTGGCTGTTAGCATCCACCTCTGTATTTGCCAACCTCTGGTAAAGCCACTCAGGAGACAGCTGTATCAGTCTCCGTTCAGCATGCACTTCTTGGCATCTGCAATATTGTCTCAGTTTGGTTCAGTATATGGGATGGATCCCCAGGTCGGGCAGTCGCTGGATGGCCTTTTCATCAGTCTCTGCTCCACACTTTCTCTCTGTATTTCCTCCTGTGAGTATTTTTGTTCCCCTTCTGAGGAGGTCTGAAGCATCTACACTTCAGTCTTCCTTCTTCTTCAGCTTCATGTGGTTTGTGAATTGAGCATTCCAAGCTTTTTGGATCTGTTTGACAAGAACTTCAATTTTCTGAAGAAAGAAATAGAAGAAGACATCAGAAGATGAAAGGATTTCCCATGATCATGGATTAACATGATTAATATTGTAAAAAAGGCCATCTTGCCAAAAGCAATCTACAGATTCAATGCAATCCCCATCAAAATTCCAACTCAACTCTTCATAGAGTTAGAAAGAGCAATCTGCAAATTCATTTGGAATAACAAAAAGTTCAGAATAGCGAAACTATCTTGATCAATAAAAGAACTTCTGGAGGAAGCACCATGTTCTGCCTGACCACAGGCTCACAACACAGGAGGCAGCCATTCATCCACTGAAATTCCTAAAACTGTTGGTCAAACATCAGTCTTTCCTCCCTTTAAGCTACTTTCTTCAGGTTCTTGTCACAGAATGAAAATCTAGCACACCATTTACCTGAAAGACCAAAACTTCAAGTTCACCATGAGGATGGCTAAGAGGGCTCAGGTACTGCACTCAGGGTGGCAAATCCCAGTTTCTGTTGCAGCTACGAGAGACCATGTGTATTTCCATCAATGAAAATATGCAAACTTGTTAAATGCAACTTCGGGAAGATCTCCTTAGGATGAGAGCAGCTTGGTTTCTTCTCTCCCTATGTCCTCCTTTTCTTACAATCAAGTGATATTTTGGTTTACAAGCAGCCATCTTGAAGACAAAGGCCATAACTCCTGAGATGTCTGTATCTGACATCATTAAGTCTAAGTCACAGCACCTTCCTTAAAACATATATCATTGACTTCCCTAACATATTTGGGGGACCAGGTAAATAGAATTGTCCTGTTTTCTCTTAGATCTCAAATACAACTCAGCAATAGGACATTATGAAACTAAGATCAGAAGAGATCTACCTACCAAACACTATCCAATGCTATCATTCAAACAAGCTCTAGACTAGGGATGTCCAACCTTTTGACTTCTCTGGACTACACTAGATAAGCAAGAATTGTTTGGACCAAATGTTAAATCTAATGGTGTCCAAACTATGAACAAAGTGTCATGAAAGCAGTCATAAGTTTATTGTAACAGGCTAACAGAGTACTGTCATCCATGAAGTTCACACTGGAGAAACATAGAATCATGTTACCAAACAGAAAATCACCAAGATATCTCATCATGTTTTAAGATTATGTGTTGTACCATATTCACACCTAACCTGGTTACATGTGGCCTGCAGGCTGTGGGTACCTCTGTTCTAGACGCACCAACACCTAAGCTGCATCTGTGAGGTTCTCTGTACCCAAATTCACTTTACTGCTCTTTGGTAAAGTCTTCTGAAGTATACAATATCTTGTGAACTATCAATGTACAATTCCTTCTGTTTCATTTTTCTGACTGGTGCTCACTGGACCCAGAGCCACACAAGACCTGGGCTACATCCCCAGCTCTGTGTCTCTCCACAGCTGATAACAGAGCCTCAGACCTTAATTTTCCTTGGATGCACAATTCCCTCTCGATGCTCTAAAACGTTATCACCTATCTAATGGGTTAAATATCATGGGTTAATTATTGTAGGTTCTGATGATCAGATTTTCAAAGCACAAATTGTTCTTGGAATGTGCTTTCATGCTCTCTGAGGAGTAGTGGACAGGAACAAGTTCCCTTCAGCTGTTGAGATCCATGTCTGTTACTGAAAACGATGCTTTCCTGTGTGCAGCTTCTCCTTGTTCTCATGGCTGATCATACAGCCTGATCTCATGAGAACTTGACTTAGGTGACCTTTCTTAATCCTCATGGGATGCATCATCTGAGGCTCTGGATAATGTTGACTATTTCAGAAAACTTTAGTCTGTCCTATTTTTAGAGCCCCCTCCCCCAGGGTCTTGCTGCCAACTAGAGCAACAACAGAAACAATCAATTTCTTTATCTTTTCTACTTCCTAGACACCATCCTAATTCTGCTTTTACTTCAGGTTCCACATCCATTCACAAACCTCAGAATCCAATCTTTCAATCTCACTTTCAAAAGACTTCTTATGATATTATTGAACACCCCAATTTCAATATTACTGCATCTATACCATGCTATTTGCCAGGTAGGGTAGCATATGGACAGCATCCAGGAAGTAGGACATGGGCCTATGTGAAGGACATTGTTCACTGCAGAGCCAATGGACTCAGTTCTATATGACGAGATTATGTCTAATCTGAGTTAATTTGAGCAAGCCTAATGCCTTTCTCTGACAGTTGTCTGTGAGGGAGGCATGTGAGGATTCTGTCTAACGAGGTAAGCATAGATACCTAGAGTTTTGTACAATATTTTTCACTTGGTAGGTGATATGCAAGAAATGAAAGCCTTGGGTTTTGGCCAGTTGTTATTTTTATTATATTTGTTATTTTTTTGTTGTTAGTATTATTATTATTATCATCATGATTATTATTATTGGGTTTAGGTTTTTTGAGACAGATTTTTTTTTTTGTTTAGCACTAGACCTTCAGGGACTCACTCTGTAGACCAAGCTGGCCTCAAACTCAGAGACCTACTGTCCCCGCCTTCCAGGCATGTGCCATGAACACTCGGCTATTATTTGCTTGTTACTGTTTGAGGATATTATGTGACCTGGAAGAACAGACAAAACAACCCTTGCAACCTTAGAAGCCCAGCTTGTCACATTATTAATCTGATCCTGGAAATACTTTTAGGCTTCTCATTTAACAGTGCACATAAATGCACATAGGTTAAGCCCTTCCGTGGGATGCTCTCCTACTGTGGCTGACTGCAATTCCAAGAACACCTAGTTCTAAGCAGCTTGCTCTTTCTTGCATATGATTCTGACTGTGCTCTTTGGATTCCAAGAATTCTGACTCTTATAAAATAAATATAATGTCCAACCAAAGAGAGAAACTGTAAAGATGGGTGTGTTGATCAGTTTAGTCTCATAAAAATCATATTTGAACTTCTAAACTCATATAATAAAAAGTTATCTTCTTTATAATGTTAAAGCTCATTCTTCCTGACAAACTGCACCCAGATGGGTTGTGTCTGATCGCAAGTACACCCTCTAGTATTGCTAAGAAAGAAAAGGCCTATAAATTACTTAAAATGGATCTGTATATGGAAGATGTTCCTTAATTTGAAGGTATTTCCATCTATTCTTTGAGTGCTAGCATTTGTTTAGACAAAATCAATAACAGTATCACCGCCCCACCATTGATACAAACAGAAATGAAAGGAGGTTTTTCTACTCTAATGCTGTTATATAGTAGGGCTAATTTTACTCAAAGTTGAAGAAAATTCTCTCTGAGAAAAACTCATTAAACTTCATTATATTTCAGTTAGAGACCTGTATTATTAATTTATGAGAAAAGTTTTGATTATTTGATTATTTGGAAATGAATATTTTCTATCATAGTGATACCAGGCATCTCCTTCAACTTCATAGTGACCAATGAGTCTGGATCAGTACATTATCAAAACGAGTTACCTGGATGGTAAGAGCGTTATCAACTCCATTTAAAAGAAAAGGATAGCAGTGTTGTCCTGTGATCTAATGTCTTCTAAAAATACCCAAGAGAGGATTTCTCAATCTTTCATGTCAGTGAACTGTTGACAGACTGAAATCAATCCCATCTGTCCCTCCTTGGGCAAACATAGGTCTCTTCCTTCCAAGTCCAGGGTCAGTGAGGATGGCTAAGAGGAAATCACCTTCCCATCATAAAACTTGGCAAAGTTGCCTATAAACTACCTCCTAGATAAAAGGCAGTTCCGTGCTATACACAGAACACTGGCTGGGTTCTGGTTTCAGGACCAGTGAGGACACTTGGTGGCTTTTGAAGGAGCAGGAAAGTGTTGAGGTTTGATCTTTTTCTGTGTAATGGAATACTAATTACATGGCCTGGTGGATGAGAGAATCTGCATGTAGACCCAGGTGAGGCTATGTAACCTCGTCCCCTAAGTTATCCCTGCATAGTGATTAAAGATGACTACAGCCTATACCTGAGCAGAGTTGATATGGGCAGCATTTGGGGTTCCCAGGTTTGGGGTCTGAGCAGGACCGTGAGGTGGGAGAGAGAAGATGGAAGAATGAGGAAGCCATCATGGAGTAGGGGAATCATGAAAACACAGCCAGGAGGGCTAGCCAATTGGAGTTACGAGTTCTGCAGATGGTACATGGCAAATTATAACTCAGGGTTATTGATGGGGAAGTAGATTTTAACAGCATAGAGGGTAGATATCAGACCAGCACTAGTGCTGATTATTATTATAAATATAAATGTTGTATGTCTTTTATCTGGAATCTTGATGATCAAAGGCATGTAGAAACCCATATCTGAGATTCAATATTTCTACAATACATTAGCAAGCCAAAATGTGGCAATAACTCACTTTTAATAAAACAGACTTCAGATTCCCAGATTGGAAAAAAAATTGTGCTGTCACTTTAAGGCTTAAGGGGCAGGAAGTCCCAGTTCCTTAGCAAAGTTATTTCTCCTCCCACCCCCCAAAGACTTGCAAGGTTCCAGCAAGCATAGGAGTGCATGCTGGTTTGATATGCATGGTTCCAGGGCGTGATTGCAGGAGTTAACCTGATCTAAAATGTAGCTCTACCCCTGCTCACCAAATGGCACAGTTCCTGAGAGACAAATCAAGAGGCTTAAACACTGGCCGGCCAGCCCAGGGCCTTGAGGGCTCTACTTGGTGCCTGGCTGCTGCTGCACTGCCACTAAGTGCAGCCCTGAGCTGGGAACAGATGTCAGCCTAGTAACAGGTGCAACCAGCATCTGAGCTAAGAAATCGCAGGCGCAGGAGGCAGAAACAGGCAGATCTCTGAGTCCTGGACCATGCTGGTCTACACAATAAAGTCAGGGTGGGACCTTCTGCTGATAAATACAGCCACTTTCAAGCAATAGTCTAGGAGCCAAAATTACATACTCTCCTTATTTGTATACTATATAGGTTTTTGCTTGGTAATAGGAATGTTCTTAGTAACTTAAAGAATAAAATACACACCACTCTTAACTGTATATCTGAGTATATTTATCCACATAAGGTATGTTTACAATTTCAAATTAAAAGATTATGGTTTTCTGTTGCCCAAAAGCATTTTGTCAAAGGAAAGATAAATTCTCGTGATCAATGACAATGGGAGAACCCAGAAAAGGGGTTGGGGAGAAGTTGTTTTGCTTTTATCCAACAGAAAAACAAAGCTATGCTCACAAGAAATAAATGGAGTAGAGTTTCTTACCACTCTGAGCAGTCAGCCTGTCTCCGTGGAATGGGGTCTCCCACAGGAGAACTGATGGCAGCTCATGAGAGCTAATGTGAAATAGGCCATCTTGCTGGTATGAACAACCAGGCTCTGTAAATGAGGGCTTCCACAGGAGAACTGGCAATTGCTCTGCCTGGCCCATGGCCCAAGCCACAAACTCTCAACAGGTATATGATGGCTGGGAATATGCTTATACAGTAAATGAATGAAATTTGAATGACATTGGATATAGAGAAGGATATCAAATTAATTTATATAACAAGACTGCGCTTGCAGGATATTTAGCCACAGAATATTGACCTTAAATGAAGGGAGAAAAAATGGGAATTGATAGAAGTGTTTTCAAGATTATATAGATAAATAAATCAGGAACGTTGATCTCAATACTTGGAAGACAAAGGCAGGGACAAATGGGTTCCTTGTGAGTTCAAGGCCAGCCTAATCTACAGTTCATGTCAGCCTGGCTACACAGAGAAACCCTGATTCAATAAATAATAATTGCTTTAAAATATCAAGAAGAAGGTGGTTGTAAGTTCTATGGTTGTGTTGATATTGCAAATCCTCTATGAGAGAGGTCAAAATAGAGTAGACTTAAATAAAGGGGGGGGGCTGCTAAATTGAATTAACCTCCACTTTTGATGACCTTGGGTTGCTGGACCAAGGACACGATATTTTGGGGAAAAGATTTTACATTTATGTTAACAGGAAAGAAGAAAAGGCTTTGAACTCCTTCCAAAGTTTAAGGATCAGATCTGATGAAAGGAGACCCCCCTGAAGATCTCGAGTACAGACAGGAATAAATGAATTGAACCAAATGCACTGGTGGTGTGTATTATTAAACCCTCTATTGAAACAGCTCTGAAACTGACTGGGACATAGATATGTCTCCAGACAGAACTTGAGCTTACGTGACCACTAAATCTTGTTGTGTTCAGAGTTCTTAGGACCTATTACACACTACCCTTTCCGATGGCGTGAAGGGAGATTTACGCTGCAGTTTGATTACGTGTTCAAAGTAAATTCTGAAGAGAGACAGTGTTCCTTCACCTGCTCAAAGAACAAAAGCATTCTTAGCTGGTGTGTACATCCTCATACTCCCTATGACTGTCTTCGTAGTGCTATATACTGCTTGTAAGATTTATAGATTACAGAATGGAAGACCAAGTGAACAGCTCTGACAGGATTTGACCTTGGGGGTGCTGAGACGCTGAGACCTGCTGTCCAGCTCCCTGATCTACCAGACCTCAAACCGATGCTGTTTCCAGAGACTTGCTTCTAGAGCAGCTTTAGGAAGGACTGCTAATCCCAGATGACCTTTCACACTGTTCCAATCAGGACTTCACTTAAGCCCTGAACTTTTCAGCCCCTAGAGACTAGAAAACAAATGATGCCAGCCAGCTTTCTTTTCACTTAAACATTTTTCTAATTTTGTTTTGAGGCTCCAAACAGGAATTCTTCACCCCAATTCAGCAAGAAGCAATTCTATAAAGACAGTCATCCCAGTCCCTTATATTGGGGTGTATAATTTTGGTCATTTTATAAATTATATATGTGTTGTCATTTATGGGATGATTTACAAATAATGATAGTCTTGGACAGGCAGGAAACTAAACAAGGAGCATAGACTTGGGAATTTCCATCTTACCTTTCCTTTTCACTCCCCTCCTTTCTTTCTCAGATAAAGGGAAAGGGTTGAGAAGAAGAAGGGGGGATACAGAGAAATTTAAAATGTAGACAAATAGGGGTAGATTATTGAATATACTCCTAATCACCACCAACAAAAAACACCATTTTATAGCCATAATCTTACCTTGGTAGAGATGTTTATATTTTGATGCAAAACTGAGGTTATATTTCATACATTGACCCAGAATTTTATATATATTGATTCAGGCTTTATTAGTATATATCATTGTAAATTGATAAAAATTTAAGATTAATTTTGTTGCAAATTATGATTATTATTGTTATTATCATTATTATTAATAATGTAAATGTTGTGTGTCTTTTATCTAGGAACTGAATGATCAAAGGAAGGGTAGAAACTCCAATTTGAGATTAAATATTTTCTACAACAAAAAAGTTACACCAGGGCACATTGCAGAAAGGCATCCAGTCATTCATGCTGAGGGCTGAGGATTCTCAGGACAACCTTCCCAATGCCTAAAGCAGTGTGGGGTTTGTGTGTGAGCATGTGTGCAAGAGTGAACCTGTGTGGGTGTATGTGTGTGTGTGTGTGTGTGTGTGTATAGATATGTCTAAACTTGTGTGAGCATTGTGTGGAGGTCAGAGATCAATGCCAGTTGTATGCCCTAATCCCGTTGCACTTATATATTGAGTAGTCTCTCTTTTGAATCCAAAACCCACTGATTAGTCTAGTCAGCCACCTTGTTCATGTATCCAGTCTCTGCTTCCCGAGTGTCCATTTTGCATTTATGTACCTACTAGGGACTTGACCTCTGATCTTCATGCTTGCACAGCAAGTGCCTTATCCACTGTTTCATTTGCCTAGTCCTTTTATGGGTATGTATGTGTATATGTATCTGTACTTACAGATACTTATGTGCATAAACACACACACACACACACACACACACACACACACACACACACACACCTCTGAAGGCAGATATTAGAATAGAAACAAGAGGCCATGAAGAAATGCTACTTACTGGCTTGCTTCTTCAGTCTTTCTCAGGTAGCTTTCTTTACATAGCTTGGGTTCGCCTACCTAGGGATGACATCACTCACAGTGGGATGAGCGCTTCTCCATCACTTAGTAAGGAAGACAATGCATCTCAGGTATAGGTGGCCATAGACCAGTCTGATCACATCTATTATTAAATTGAAGTTCCCTCTTCCTAGGGATGTGTCAAGGTGACCAACAACATTAGGAATCAAACACACACACATATGCACAAACACACACTCACACATATGCAAAACCTATATGCATGTGTATACACACACATACGAAAGCACACATTTTTAAGATAATTTTTTGAGAATTTTGCATGAACAATTTTTTATTTCTTTTATTTTTTTTACAGTCCAGTCATGTCTGCCCTTCCACTGTTGCTCATCCCATTCCTCCTCCCCCCTGTCTACAAGAAGAGGTCCCTAACATCCCCCTACACCCCCATCACCCACCCAGATCTGTCAACTCCTTGGAACCGAAAGTCTCTCCAAGTTTAGGCACTTCTCTTACCAAGGCCAGAACAGGCAGGCCTCTGCTGTATGTGTGTCCAGGGCCTCAGACCATTTAATGTATGCTGCCTACTGGTGGCTCAGTGTCTGAGAGATCTCAGGAGCGGGGTTTGGTTGAGACTGCTGGTAAGCCGCCTCCTCAGCTTCTGCCAGCCTTTCATTAATTCAATCATGGGTCCCAGACTTCAGTCCATTGGTTGGGTATAAGTATCTGCCTCTGTTTCAGTCAGCTGCCTGTTGGGCCACTAAGATGACAGGTATTCTAGGCTCCTGTCTATAAGTGCCCCATAGCATCAGTGATAGTATCAGGCCTTGGAGCCTCCCCTTGAGATGGGTCCCAATTTGGGCAGGCCACTGGGCCTACATTCCCTCAGTTTCTTCTCTGGTTTTGTCCCTGCAGTTCCCTTAGACAGGAACAATGCTGTCAGAGTGTTTGACTGTGGAATGGCAGCCCCACCCCTCCTCTTGATGCCCTGTCTTTCTACTGCAGATGGACTCCACAAGGTCCCTTTCCCCACTGTTGGGAATTTCATCTAACGCTCTTCCCTTTGAGTCCTGAGAATCTCTCAACTCCCAGGTCTCACCTAGAGAGTCCTCTCACCTGCCGCCCACTGAGGT